>NW_028262337.1:8577608-8907608 GCF_047370975.1 Nipponia nippon | reverse complement strand
CGGTGTTATTCTTCCAAAATTTTAACAGCTGCAAAACCTGTTGAATCTCTGGGGATGGAGTCATAGAGCAACTCTATTGGTCTGCAGACTTTTAATGAAAACATGTCAGTGCTGCCATCTTTTGGACATTATTTAACTACTTATTACCGAAAACTAGGATCTGATTAAATCAGGACATTCTTCATGAGGGATATGGGGAAAATGTCAAAGAATTAACTTCGAAAAAACGTCCTGCTGTGGACTTTGATGCCATTCTTCTTAAAAATGCATTTGCACTTACAAGCACACAGCTTTGTGAGTATGTAGGGATCTCCCCACATTAAATGCCATGTACGCTGAAGAATAGTTTGTGATCTAAAAACACATTGCAGTTACCTTTTTATGTACTATTTAAAGAATTTAGTCATGCATTCCTCAGACGGAACTAATTTTGCTTATGGAAACACACAATTTCCATGAAGGCATTTTAGATTTATTTGTCCTCATTGCTTTTAAAGCATTTATTTTGGGGTCTGATTATTCAAAAATACATTTTCTGTCTGGGAGACTGAAAGGTGAAAAGTGAACAGATCAGTCCAACCTGGAAAAAACCAAAACACTCCGCTTTATCTGAGTGAAAAGAAAAATATCCTTCCAAAGAAATGCTGAAAGCTCAGTTACAGGAATGCCTAAAACAGGAGAGGTGTGGCTCTTCAGGAAGAAAAATTTCTGCCTTCCCTTCTTGGGAATTAGATCTGAATTTTTGGTCCTTCCTATAGACAGTACACTAATATTTCTGACAATGTGGGTGTTTCCTTCCTTTTTCAGCAAGCAGCATTCCAGGAGAAAAACCTGGTAGAAAAATCAGTTAGATCAAACTTTGTAGGTGCCAGATATAGTTCAGGGAATAGCTATCTGTAACAAATGGCTTTGGGGAGTGTAATAATATCCTACCAAAAAAAACCACGGCGAATTTAACTGTATGGATGTTTCCTGTGACAAGGAAACAATACCTCCTTACCCACCACTAAACCCTTACACAGTAAGAAGAAATTTGGTTCCTGTTGATGTGCTGGGTCATGGTGGAATGGCAGAAGAGCTCATAGTCACCTTCCTCATGTATTGCTGACTACAAGGGTATGGTGACCTGCTCTGTACAGTAGTTACAGATTGTTATGGGTTTCATACCATTGCAATCTAGCACAAGTTTAGTTCTGGTGTCTTGCCTATCATCCTGAAATATTAGTACCATGAGTCTGACCTATTCATATCTATTGCTGCTACTGGCTGTCATTTTAGCATTTATGTATTCATCACAACTTTTTATCTGTCTTTGTAAACATACTTCTTGAAATGGAAAAATTAAAACTTTGGGTAGTACTCCGACAACAGAATTAGAAAAAAAAGACATATTCTGGGAATGTAACTAGAAAGAAGACAATATTTAATTTAAATAAAAAACTTTATTAACAATGTAAAACGTTTAATATCTTACAGTCCGAGATAATTCTGGCATGCCCTATAAGAGTTAATACTTAGTGATATGCAGACACCATGCTTTGAGTTCTATTGGAAACAAAATGGGTTGGTGTTGTGTTTTACATTGTTTATTTTAATACACCTTCTTTTAAGAAATTATTTATTTTTTCCAAAAGCTTGTAGAGATACTATCGGCTTAAAAGGAAATCTGTTGCTTCTATGCATTGTACAGTATGTAGATATTATGATTTCTCTGTATTTACAAGTTCTAAGTATTTTCATATATGGTTTGTGTATCATAAATTAAGATATTTTTCTATGAAGCTTTTAAATTGAGATATAGTGGAAGACTAAATATGAATGAGAGCACAAAAAGCAACTGGAGATTTTGTGCAAATTCTGTTAGAATATTGTTTGTTTTAGAACTTTAATACTGTTGCTGTTAAATAGTTTTCTAAGCTTAAAGACTGTTAGAATATGATCAAGTATTTTAATATGGTACTAATAAGAGTACTGTACTATGCACAAACTTTTAGCTGCAGCTCAAACAATAAAAAAAACCTGTAAAATTATCTATTAACCATAATTTATGTGTCTTTTCTCTGAGTGGTTGAAAGTAAGCATGCAAAACATACTTTAAAAAGTTTTAAAAACATTCTTAGTTATGCTAGAGCTATTCCACAGCTGGTTTCTGACCACCATAACTTTAAACTATTAAAACCCTTATTTTGAAAAGGGGATGGAGCAGAAGAGAAAAAGGAATAGGCTAGTGTAGAAAATGTACTTTATAATCAACAGTAGCAATGTTCATTTTTTCAGTGGTCAAATAATAGTGGTTTAATCAAAGGTATGATTTTCTTGGTGCTTCTGTACTTAATCTTCTAACTTGAGACAAGACAACACAGTCCAAAGAATCTTCGCTTCCGTCTTCTTACCAATGGATATGGAGTCAAGTTTAGGAGGCTGCTATCATCTGTGATGAAAAAACCCACATTTTAATACAAGCATGTACACATGCACACACACAAAAGAGTTTATAACACTTACATGTCCTAACAGCACCTACATGATCAAGTAATAAATCCCATTGTTCTAGGCATAGACCAAATAATAACATGAATTTTGTATATAAGTCTTACTATAATGCTAATTATAGTAATTATAATTAATAATAATATAATTAATAATAAACAAGTAATTATAATGCTTACCATAATGCTAATTATCAGGATCTCAATGACAATGCAATAGAAATTTTGGCAATAAGAATACCAGTTCAATGACGAAACCTAAAGGAAATTACACCTCCAGTACTGGGAGACATAAGCTACAATATTCCTGCATGGATGAATAATAGGGTCCCAAATAAAACGTAAAGATAAGTAGCTTGAGATCTTGCAGACATGCAAGCTTGGAAATGTTGATCCTAAGGTTAAATTCTGGCTTCGTTTAAACATAAAAAAAACCTTTATTGGGTGGCTGTTTGTGCATATCAGGAAGAATTTCCATTTAAAACTGCAACACTGGAACATCTTGGCACATCCAAAGAAAAAGCACTTGTCTGGGAAAGTTAGCACAACATGCTCACCCTGTTTCTGATTATCTTTCTACCTTTTGTATTAACTCCTTTTAAATTCATACAAAATGTATATATTAGTGACTATACTTACATTAATGCATGCACTGTCAGCGAACTATCTCACAAAATCTTTAGAATTCATTTTGAATTTGAGCCATCTTCAGGCATGGTTTCAGGCAAAGAACTATGCCTCATAATGTTCCTATTCTGGTTACATCAGGGACCTAGTTTTGATTGTAGGCTCTAGACACTACTGTAATACAAATACTTAACTATAAGAACATAGGTAAGAGATCATTTAATATTGTGACTCAAGCTTACAAACCACGTCAACTAAATTTCTTAGCATAGTAACTTTCCTGCTGTCACTTAAGAGAATTCC
This sequence comes from Nipponia nippon, assembly GCF_047370975.1. Classification (NCBI taxonomy): domain Eukaryota; kingdom Metazoa; phylum Chordata; class Aves; order Pelecaniformes; family Threskiornithidae; genus Nipponia; species Nipponia nippon. Next base: position 8,904,189 of record NW_028262337.1, on the reverse strand, counting down.
ATACAAAAAGCAGGTCTGTGAGCAGCCAGTAATATTATGTAAACCTTTTGTGGGCCTGCAACCTTAACTCCATTCTGGCTGTCACTGAAATCAGCAAAACACTCAGCTCATTTATTGAAAGCAAGATCAGGTCTTGTAAAGACCAACTCATTCATTCATCTCATAATTCTCTTAAACAGTGCTTGTAATTCATATGCATGTCAAAATTACAGTCCAGACCATATTAATTACGTATAATGTTGGTTGTTCTATTTACTTATACTGTTATCTAGCTTTAATAAATTAATGGTCTTGGAATACTTCAAAAATTTTAAGGCCTGTATGAATAATGAGTATGACTGTCCATTCCTAAGGCATCCATTCTCAGAGGTCATCTGTAAACTATGATCACAGTTGGAGTCTGTGGGAGCTAGAAAAACACCACTTATGATTACCTGATCCTGGGGCACGTCCCAGAGCTTTTAAACTCTAGCTGACATGTTTCCCATCCTGCTGCACAGGTGATCAGGGATTTTCTGGCCAGTGTTGAAGGGCAGTGTAAACATCAGACAGCAGAGAAGAATTCTGTATACCTTTATCTCTGTTCTGAATTCAAGTTTCTATATGCTTTATATCCCCCAAATTTGTCCTTTTTTTCCTTATTTCCACCACACTCCTTTCTTCTAGGCTAGGCATAGACTTTATGGCATTTTTCCAATCTCTACAATGGCACATCTGTATCATGTATTATAAACAATTCCCTTTCTCCTTTCACATAGTTTTCCATCAAGCCATCCTGCCATAAACTCTTAACTTTACTAATGAATTCATCCAATCTATATTCATCTCTTGCCATGTTATGATGGATGCTGGACTGCTTAGTTACTAGGGACACATTAGGCATAATTCATCAGCTGCCACTGTGCAAAGACTACACAGCATTTGAGAAATACACATTATCAAGAAGAAATCAAAAAGAAAAACTATTATCTTTTTAATGTTGTTCTTTTAATGAAGAAAGAGAGTCCCTGTAGATGTGGCATATTTAACACTGCTGGGCCACAAAATGAAGGCCCATTGCTAAATACAAGCATAGGATGGAGACAATGCCCCCCTGTGCATTTGTACAGGGTGCCTTATAGCTGGCTACTGGGAAAACCAGGCTGTTAGCAGACTCAAGGCAATTATCTTTTCTGCATAGGGTCAGTATCATGTCACAGAAGCAACAACCCTTGTAGGGGTAAAGGAAACCCTATCACTCAGCAGGATCCCTATCGTAGTCTGTGCGATTTACACCTTCATTACCTTTGAAAAAGAAAGCCTATTGACACAGGGAATTAGTTGTGCTGCTGCCTTCATGTCAGCAGGAAAAGTCTATTATTTTATCTATAGATACCATATTTATAAAATTCCAGAATACCTCCTGTGAAACTTGAGAGGCCAAAGTTCACATACTGAATTCTGGCTCCACTGAATCAGTAGGGCAGAGACTTCACCTAGATTTTTCTTTTTGTAACTTCTATAAAAAACCCTATGTTTTTTGGATCTAATGGAAGGCAAAATCTTTAATTATCTTAATTTTCCTTACATGAAGAAAATACAAAACCTACCTTGATTTTTCAGTGGTAAAGGCATAGTCTCCCTGAGTTTACTTAAAAGGTTTTTCATTTCTCTCATATCTCTGTGGAAATAAAAGTTGAAAGAAACACAATAGAACAGCAGTTGAAGACTGAATGGGGAATGGCTCACAGTATAGCTTTATATGCTGAAATAATGGAGCAATAAATACAAAAATCTATTGGGCGAGCATTTGGTTCAAATACATGTATCAGAAGATGCATACCAAAATAAAGGGCAGTAGATTTAATAAGGGAGCACTTTTAAACCAGTCTGATATTAACTAGTCACATCTGGTCCAAACCTATGATCTGTTCTGGCACTTGAGTATTCCATATTGAATGAGTTGGTGGGCACAATGTAATCTTAGTGGCAAACTACACAATATGCCTTAAAATTAGTACAAGTTAGTACTAATGTCAACCTAATACCCCTTATGAGCATTTTGTAGCTTATGCCATGAATGCGTTTCATTGTTCAGAAGGAAATTATAATACATGTAGCTAATCCATGACACTTAAGCTCCCTGAATATTAAGTGAAAATTTTAGAAATGGGGCTGTCACTCTCACCCATCTTAGGAGGACTCTGGCATGAAATTTTCTAAAAGGCAGAAGATGGAAAATATGATAACAAAATATGATCTCACAAAGCAAGTTACGTTTGGATATGTTTTGAGAGAAGCAAAAAGGTTGCTGTTTTACAGATATATGGCAGACCAGCAATTTTGTGTGCAGGCTTGTCATGTCTTAAGGCTTTCAGGATTTAAAAACAATGTGGTCTTGCCTCATGCATCTACATATAAAATAGTTCTTAGAAATGAAGCAGCATGACCAATAAGAAATTGCTCAGTTTTAGTCTCCAAGTTACTCTCTCAGTAGAACAGAACTTCATTTTATATAAATAAAAATGATAACCATTAAAATCTCAGCAGTAGCTTAATATACAAAGCCATCAAAATAGGTATTTTTTGCAAAGAAATGTTCACCATAAGGATCACTCTCTACTAAAGGTTCTCATTTTTGTCTTTCAACTTCGTAGTTAAGGGGGTAAGAGAAGACCACTTTGACAAACCTGTGGATGATGTTCCCCTCCTAAAGCTTCCACATTCATAACCATGGGCAGAAACAACTGACATGAACTAGATTCTGTGCTTTTGATTTCTGAATGCAGAACAGCAGGCCAGCAGATTTCAGGTACAAAATGAGAAACCACCCAAGATGAAACAAAAGCTGCCTCTTTTAGAGAACCTGGCCCACTAGCAACATAATTTCCCACCCTTTGTTTTTGACAATTACCCTCTAGTAATTAGCCTAATTAAGGATGTCACTTCTCTCTGCCTTTCCTTTAGGAGTTGCTCTCAGGTATGTTAAATGTAACAGAAATATTAACAGGTTATTTAATTTATTAATACCTTTAATAGTAGCAACAGTGGCTGCCTAATTGGAAAAGACTAAATAAACCCTAGACAGAAATTTGTTTTGTTTAGGAATGAAGTGCTAGACATACCTTTCAGTGTTTTCAATATCTGTGGAAACCTGCCATAAATGCTGTTGAATATCTGTTGGTGATGATGACGTGTCTTCTAAAATAGGTACTTCAGAACTCTCCTCCACTTTAGTGTCTAGGATCTTGGGTGGGGCACAAGGTTCTTTTCCTTTAAAATATTTAAACAAAACTTATGTCCTCATTATTTATTAATTAAAAAGCATACTCAGATTGTATCGTTGATGTTTTGACCTTGATCTTGCACAGTGGTGAATGTGCAATGAAGAGAGTGGTGAATGCAAACTCTGAGTAAGAACTGTTCAGAAAGAAAGCAGACCACACCAATCTGCTAATCAAGAGTGCTGCTATACCAAACAAACACCTACCAAACAAAACTAAGAAAAGTCCCATGCCAGCATGTGTGGAGCTTTGAAGTTTACATAGTGAGTATTATGAAGGGTTTCAGTTAAACTCCAGTGGTCCCATGTGACACAAAGTAAGAGCCAGAGGACAAAACAGAACAAAGTAAGTAAGGAAACTACAGCATACATTCTGAAAGCAACTTCAAAAACTTGACACAAAAGAACACTGCAATCCATGTCGCCTAGTATTACAGCAATACTAAGGGAAAACAAAAGACAAAAATGTGCAGTTTTGTACTTGGTGATTTTAAAAGCAATACATAGCTGCCACCACTCACAGACCAATATGCACTATATTCTGAATTTCCATGCTTACACTTGCCTAATTCATGCTCACTATATGAAAATGAAATGCAGTGTTGGAATTTAATGGGGGCTTCACTATAGATCTGCCAGGGCTTTTGTCAGGGAGATAATGGGATAAAGGATGTGGACCATGATAGTGGAGCATGAAACAGAGTTAAGTACTGGTGGGATTTTTTAGTATCCTTGCAAACCTCCTGTGGACTGTCTGATGGTATTCGTTTTCTGTAGCGGCAAGTACAGTCCTGACACCAAGTACATTTAAATGAGAAAATTCAAATTGGAGTGCATCCCAGACATATTATTGAGAAGTTAAAGTTTTTCCCTCTCCGAGTTCTCTCATGGAGTAAACAATCTCAGAAATAAACAAATAAAACTCTCTAAAAATAGAGAAAAAAAATGTCAATGTTTAAACCAGTCGTATGAGGAGTTGAGTAGCAAATGTTTTTTCATCTCACAATTTTTGCTATTTGAAAAATTTTCACATCAGGGCAAACCTGAGTAGTTCCTATAAGGTTTGACAAAGAACAGGAAGAACAAGAACAGCTAACAGAGTAGTGATCATTTAGCCCATTTTTCTGGGACACTAGAGACCAGGGTTGCAGACCATGCTATATTGCTCTTCCATATCACAAACCTTGTTTTTTTAAAACTAGAAATTCCTGGATCTGAAGAAGCTCTTTTGGGGCAGGTTCTCTAAACTGTTGTATTCTGGTAAATTATTCCTTTGCTGAAAAAAAAAAATTCATAGCTACTTGTCTGAATGTCAAACTAGACATTACTTATACTACAGAAGATACTTGCTTCATGTCTTCATTACTCTGTAAAGTCAGCAGGAAGCTCTTTTCCCTGCTTCACCCCCGACTAAGTCATCTAACTATGACTCTAAGAGATTGCATGACCTGACATTACAAGTTTATCATCTATAATAGAATCTATAAAAGAATGATGTCCTGTGTCTGTTCTCTGCTGCTTACTTTGGCATCCGCTGCTAACTTGTGCTTTGCCAGATCCTTCTGTGACCCACTTTAACCCATCAAATGGTAGAAGATTACCCCAATAAAAGGAAAAATAAAATGTGAAATTTTGTGATGTTGCAGTGATTTAAGTCAGGTCAGTGGAGAACCCTACATGTTCTAGAGCAAATGCCAGAGGAGGAGGATGATCATATTGCCAGAAACAGTGGAAGGGAGGAAGAAGGGAAGGCATGATAAGGGAGGGAAGATAGAGAAGAAGGGATCAAGATCTTTCTGGTGGTAACAAGCTATTATGCTGACTCAATTGCTTGTGGAACAGCAGCCTAAGCTTGCTTCCCAGATTACATGTTTTACTCTGTATCACCCTGTAGGTATAACTTTCAAATTTTTCTAGTTCTTAGCTGCAGCTTTTGCTGTTATTTTAAGGTAGTTCATATTGTACAATTTTAATTGTACATTTGTGTAAGCTTCATTATTAGTTATTTTTCCCATTAGAAGAAGTCCATAACACAACATACTGTTACCAATATTTCACTTACCACTTCTTTATAAAAGAGGCCCCAGGGAAATCATCTAATTTGCTACTGATATCACAAGGTGTTACTGCTGGAACTGGGTATTAGTTAATTTTCCCACTATTTTGAGTGTTATGTTGGAACTCCGACCTGACCCTTGGTGACATGCTGTCAAGAACAACCCTGTCTATAGATGCATCCTTCAGGGATGTGAAAGGTATTTCAATGGAACCAATAACAATACTAGCTGAAACAACAGAAAAGTTTTTTTTCACAACTTGAGAACAGAAGCACTGAGACTGTAACGTTCTTTTTGTTAGCACAAAGGCCAGCTCTTGCAGATTTAGCAGAATGAACAGCACAGATTTCTTTTCAACTGAAAAAAGCTCTTTTAAAAAGCTCTCCAGTAATTGTTGTATTGTGAACAATTCATGAAGCCTTTCTTCAATTTCATAGCATCTGCTCAATCACTTGAAAACAGTTAAAGAGTCAACTAATAATAAAGGCTTTGCTTGAATAATGTATATGACTCAGGCTTAACATTTCTACTACATGGCACAGCCTGTAGAGAAACAAAAGCTCTTTAATCTTCTCATCTTTCTACTGGCAGTAAGGATATCTTTTGTATTGCCATTCTTAAAATAGGGATATGAACCCTAAATTTTACTTTCAATTTAGTCAGTGGAAAGGCTTTTATTAATTTCAGTTGGAGTTTGATCATGCACACAGTGTTTTCAGAGGTGTCCACATACACTTGCTGTTTTTGCTTGTTGACTAGACAGAGGCTCTTTTTACTGTGAAGTTTTAATATAAAGCATAATGTATTCTTTGTCTTCTAGCCTCTAGTTCAGCATATTTTTTTTACTTTACGAAGCAGAAAATGCCTTTGGTATGAAATTAAATTCGTTGAATTAAATAATGCTGAAGAGCGAACTTGAGTGAGGATAAATAAGAGGGTAGAAAAGGTTCAGTAAGGCTACATACAACATCTGTGATCACTGTGCTTTATGTGTCTCACCTGTTGTGCTCCTTACTGCTTCTGTGGTGACCGCTGTGTTTGCTTCTGCCACGCTACCCTATGCATCTACTCTTAGTCACCACCTACTTCCCAGAAAAACTTAGATAATGAAAAAAACATCTATTATTGGTCCCTCAGAGCTAGCTAGATTTCACTGCAGATGAATTGGAAATATCTTTGAGGGGAATAACAGAATTTAACAAAGCTGAGAGAACCCCTCTCTCAAAAAGAAGGCAGCATTTGCATCAGGCTTCTAACCTGGCAGTTAAGGATAAATGCACAAGCTATACATCACAGCTATAGTAAATGAAAAGGAGAACATAAAAAGGGGAATAGGAAAGAATCATGTAGGAAATAAAAAATAAATGTGGCAAATATGGCTAACAGCCTGATGAACTTCATTCCTGACTTACACTTGGGACCTGCAGAACTCATGAGATTGTCTCACTGGAAATATTATTATTAAGGAAACTGCAATAGGAACAAGAAGTCTGTGGTAGAAGTTGTATTTTCCTCCTTCCATGCCTGTTCCTGTTCTATTCATTTTGGCCTCTTAACAGTGTCCACATGAGAATGGGCGATTCTCTGGATTTTTTAAGTGCTTGTTTGTCCACACCTGTGTGCTTCTCTTCTCTCTCACATCTTATCTCTCTAGTCTAAGTAATGTGTCTACGTAATTACACAAATCTACCAGTCTTTAAATAGAATGCTGAGATTGTAGCACATCCGTTAAACAATCCCTCCTTTCTCCTTCAAAACTCTAAATAGCATGTAATTTAAACAAAGCCAAATAAAACAAAAATCCCTTCACTGAACTGAGGGTTTATTTTTGTAATCTGTGATATAACCTATCACAGGATTTAGGTACTATTTTAAGGAAATATATGTTATTATCACAAAGCACATACTAGAAAAACAACAATTATGCTATGAACTTCTTGTATGGTACACAATACACAGTTATCTGTGATTTGGTATCATTCTGGTATACCAACAATGCAGGAATGAGTTCAGTCTGAATTTACATCACAAAAGCGTAATGTTTTCCTTCCATAGTATGCACACATGATTTTCCCATAAGACTCAATTCTTCCCTTTTTTACCTAAGTATTCAAGTACCTACCACTCCGGTTAGTGTTGATATCCTTCTGCTCTCAGCTATGTTTGTACAAGTCAGATGGGGCCCACACATCTCAATTAAGTGATTGAACTGTAATTTTTTTCTTCAGGGCTTCCAAATAGGCTTGTGGTAAGAATAAACAATATGTAGGTTCAAGCATTATTTTGCATCTTATTCTGAGAAACTATTTGTGTATAAACACATCATTTAGAAAAAAAGACACAGGAAAAAATAAGACTTTGAGACGACTTCATACAGGAAACTGTAAGACTCTGCGAATTTAATGTATCCTGTTTTCCCACAGATATTGAAATTCTACTAAAATGACTAGAGCTACGTGTAAATAACTGACAGCAGGAATTACCTCTCCATGTGTGTATGCTTCTTTTTCAACAAGTTACAAACAATATAGCAGGTTGTACTGACTCTGGACCGTAAGAATAATATATTCTTATATCTATACATGAGCAGTGACTTATTTTGTTCAAACTCAGCATAAATGGCTACCGGTTTCAAGCCCTGTACTTCTTTGACAAGGTATCTTTAACTATTTTTACAGCACGTTTTGAACTCTGTAAAACACCTCCAGTTCATTTTAACTGTCCCCTCTTGCCTTTGATTTGTTACATGGGCTTACTCCCTTAATTATTAAAATGAGTGGCTTGCTCAAATATTGCATAGCTACCTAACAGAATGATTGGAATCTACAATTTAGGATTTTAAAAATTATTTTCTAATATATGTAATTATATAATCAAACAAGTCAATTATATCTGTAGATGATCCTAAGAAATTAATGGTTTCTATGTAAACATGTATAGACATTAAACTTTGGTAATGCGCACTTCCACAGTGACTTGCTATAATGATCCAACAATAATAGTAATAATATTTTACAGTTCTTTACAATGAAAGGAATATATTACTATTGTGGATATATGAATCAGCAAAGCTCTTTTATCTATTATGTTTATATATTGAAAATGCAATGAAGAAGTTCTTTATAAGGTATCAATGAAAACCTTTGATCCCAAAGTATTTCTGGCTCAATACAGCAATGTATGCTGAAGTGTACTTAAAAACTCTGAGGAAGTTCTGGGTTTTCTCAATGTGCGACCTTGACAACCTCAGAATTCATGTGGAAAAAGGATAATCACATTCAGCAGCTTCCATGGACAGAAATTAATGTCAACTACTTCTTCGAAGACCTTGCTAGCTAAGCCAGGATTTGGTTATTTAATCAAAAGAATAGTCACTGTTGGGAACATGCAATGTCAATGAAGTAGACATACCACATTTAAAGGAATTAGAGCTGAATTTTGTAAACACTTCAGAGAGGTACCTAAGCTCCTTCAGAATATCTTACCTTCCATGAAACTCTAATTCAAATTTTTAAAAGTATTACTAGGTTTAAGAACTGTGTTTGACACTGCTCCCTAAGGCACAAAGCTATATAATTCAAATGATGGAGGGGAACAAATAAAGCAAAACCAAGACAAGGAAAGAAGCTGCAGGTCCTAGGTAAGCGAACTCATCTGTAGCTTGACAAAGTCTGAGAAAGGTGATTCTATCCAGAGAAGTTCTGCCAGAGTGTGATAATGATGCACAAGAAAACTAGGTGAACAAATGCAGTGAGAAGTTTCAGAAGATTTCCTGGAAGAGCTGGAACATGATCTGCCATCTGCCATATCTGCCCCAATAGGTATTTTCTATAGTCACCCCCAATAGGTATTTACTATGACAAAAGGGACAGCAAGATCCTTAAAGCCATCATGTTAGGGATTGCAGGAAGACACAGGAGAGCTTCTCACAGTGCCTCCCTGAAAACTGGACTCTATACCTATCCAAAGTTTTCATGTTATCCTATCCAAGTTGCTTAAACCCAGCTCCTCAAAACAGTTATTGACAAAGTATTTCTAATTGTCTGGTTGCTGAACCCAGAGACTCTTTGCACTTAGCTGCAAATGAAGTTACTGAAAAACACATACAGCACTGCATAAAGTATGCTGCAATCTCAGATTCTAAATTTGCAATCTTTAGCTTAATCTCTGTTCCTACTTTACAATGGGAAAAATTGCTACTACGTCACTACTGAAGGCAGCTCTGAAGACACTCCCTTCATTGTATGAGTTACTGAGAAAGGTCTGAGTAACAGAAGGATTCTGCCTTTAGAACAGAATTGTGTGCAATAAATACAATGTACAACACTGAATAATTAGGATAAAAGAAAGATATATGCCCAAGTAAATATTTACATGTGTATTAGTTAGCCAGGACTCTTGGGATTGTGGAAAGGAGGAGTAATAAAATATATGATCAGGTAACCAAAGACTTAGTAACTACAAAAAGCTTGAATTAAGGCTACTTGGGCACATTTCATTGTGTCCTTTGCAAATTGTCTGAATATCGAAAGTTGCAATCATAATGTATTTTTAACACTGGGCTTTTGTGGTGTATGTATCTTAGAAAAAAATTTATTAGAGACCACTTACCTCAGTTTACTTACTGCAAAACACAGCTGGAAATATTTATGGCTTTTGGCCCCGTTGTGACTGTTATATCTTAAATAACAGACTATCTGACTTTTCTAGCAGAGGTTGTATGACAGTAGTAAGTTAATCTAAAGCCCTGTAAATATGCAAGAAATTTCTGTACAGGAAGCTCGATATAGACTATACAGTATATATAGGAATGTTTGTTCAGTAGAACAGGAACATAAGAAGAGATAGAAGATCAGTGCTGCGAAAGACAGTGAAAATACCCAGAGCTCAGCCCTTCAAATTGTAGTGTAATGTTTCATTAAAGAGCATCTGTTTCCCAGCAGGGAGCATTGGCTGAGTTTCTCTTGGGAAAAGAGCATCAGCACTGCCTTATCTTTATCAGTTCTATAGTTTGTTTGATAATGTCCAGTCAAGGTATCAGTCCCCACATTATTACTTATTAGCCGCAGGTTGCCAAGAACAGCCTGCATGTCATTCTACTGTCATTCTACTTGAATGTCTGCTGGCTCCCAGGTAAGAACATAAATTGGTGAAATCTCATGGGAGATTTAAAAACCTAACAAACCACTTACCCAACAAGTAAGAGGACTAGAAAATGGAAAATATTACATCCAAATGGAAAATATTACCTTCAAAAATGAGCTTCAAGACACAGCAAGAACACCAGACATGCACATTTATGAATTAAGCAAAGTTTCTAAGTGTAGTACTCTTCATACACAAGGAAAATGATTATTTTTTTTTTAATATGGTCACTCAGATGGTGAAAAACTGGTGAAAAACTAAACAGGTGAAAAAAGTAAAAAACCTATATATTAGCAACAGCACAATATATTTTATAATGGTGAAATTACCAGCTCTTTCATTCCTAGAGATAATTTTATGCACTTTACCTACACTGCAGTACCATTCTCCATAAGTAAAGAAATTAAAGAAAGGTATGAGTTCATTCTACTCCTTGGAAAATACTATGTTTTGGCAGAACATAGAATAAATAGGTTGCAAGGTCATCTAGTCTAACACCCTACTGAAAGCAGGGCCAACTCACATGAGACTGCTCAGGGCTATTTGAGTTACCAGTATCACCAAGGACGGAGATTTCACAGCCTCTGTGGGTGACTTGTGCTAGTATATGACTGTCTTCACTGTGAAAAAATACTTAACATGTAACTGGAATTTCCCTTGTTGCATGATGCCTTTACAATACTTCTAGGTGTTGTAAATACCAAGTATTTAATATACAAAAGCAATGTTGTATTGGCTAAGTTCCAAAATTCAAATTATTCAAATCCCCGTGATAATATAATTTTTGCATATTATGATTTTTTCTCAAAGAATGTCACAGGAACTTTGAGCCAAGTTACTGTGGTTATCTCTATATGGACACAGAACAAAAATTACTCTATTTAGCAATGGCAGAATAGGTACCGTGACTTTCTCTATGGTGAGACGAGGAACCAATGTATATCAAAAGTACTGCCAGATAAGAACTAAGCTGGCCCATACTATAATGCTGTAATTCATCTTACCCAACTTTAGACACCTAATCATTTGATGTTTAGTTTAAGTTATTAATGTAGATTCCATCCAGAGGCAAAAGGGAGGGACAAGACATATCAGGGTTACTCAGGTCACCTCAAGCTACTTTCTTTCTGCCATTACAGAAGGTGGTTTCAGAACTGTAGTCAATGCTAGGAAACGTAGTACAATTTGTCTTAAAAGTGATGACTCATTTTAGCAGCTACTGGCATCTTGTTATAAAATGGCTCTGTTAATTCTGTCTCTTCCTATTTTATAGATTTCTTTTCGACTTCAGAAAATCACTGAGAAGCTAATTGAGCAGTTACAAACCTCTAATTCTTATTTTTGTAATAAAAATATCACTGGCTTTAGCTGTATCCTATAGCTAGATGTGAAAAATACATTATGGGATCTTTCAGCATGACAGGAAATACAGAAGGTTCATTACAAGACCTTCATTACAGTTCATTACAGAAATTTGTCTTTACCTAGTATATTATCCTGAGATATTATCTGGGGAAAGAGTAGTTACAATTAGCAGAGATACAGTCCCAATCAGTGTGTGCCATCACTGAGTAACAAGGTTACTAAGTAACCTATTCAGTCAATTATCTGCATTTCTACATCTTCCTTTCGGTAGGTGGCTAATCAAATATGAAATCAGAGAGATGCATTTTCATTGAAGCAAGGACATCTCCTTTGTGTGTAAAAATACTCTATGAGGTAGATTTCAGTTCTGAATCTAGTATCTAGTTTTATAAAGGTGGGCAGATTTTTAACTATGTTTATCTGTCTTTTGCTATAAGCTGGTATTGCTGGATAAATATCAACAGGGATAGTAAGGGATCAGCTTGGTACTAAAACCATGCCATATTGCTCCACCAAACACTTGCCCTCAAATATCATACCAAACAAACACCTCTAATAAAAAGACTAAGAGAGTTTGCTGACTGATCTGACTAACAACGGCCAGAACTTTTGGGGCCACTTTTAAAAAACATTTTAGAGTTCTAAACTACAACGACATTAGTGATACATGCCTGATATGACACACTTCTGTAAAATGATGATAATGAAATAGAAATACAGCTTTTTTCTTCAGTAGCTGAAAAGCTTCAGTGGTATAGTTCATTTTACAGTTTGGTGCTTTGTCTTTCATGAATACCCATGCATGCCTCAAAAGACTGTTCTTTTTTTTTAAATCAGCATCTGTATATTTGTGCAATTCAATACCTTTCCGATGAAACTGCAGTGATCCTAGCAGACATATGGACTTAAGCATTTCTGTTGTGTACATTTCTAAGCAACACTGCAACTGGATGTATAGTCTACAGATTTCGGGATGAATTTCACCATCTTCTGGGCTGCAGTAAAAGAGAAAAATTTTAGTTAGGAATGGGACTGGAAGGACATGAGGGTCATCAAATCAACTTCCCTACTGTTGAAAGCAACCACATCTGCTTCATAAACTATTAAGCCTGTTTCTACCAAACTGTATTTACAAACAATTCTGTAGCTCTATAAAGCTCTAGGCTTAAAACAGCTAAACTTGGGTTGTCTTTGGTAAGATTGCATGTCCGTATTTTCTTCTCTGCATATTTCTGGAAAAGGGATAAATAAGTGACTGAGATATTTTCTCCTCTTTAAAAGCTTTTGATAAGTATTTCCTGGTAGATTGAAGCGTTCTTCTGCCATCAAGTTTCAGTTGCCCCTGCTGCAGGTGCAGGAGACCGCAGGGCCACTTTCACAGTCACTGTTCACGTTACAGATCCCGGATCAGGCATAACCAACCCTACTTTGAAGACACTCTCATCAGAAACAAGCCAGTTGTAGCCTTTTGGTTCTATAGTTTCTGCATGAATTTCTTTTGCCCCCCTCCGCGGCCCCGTTTAAATTAGTAGTCATGTGATACTGCACTGTGAGGAGAATGGTATGTTCAAGAATTTTTAAAGAAAAGTAATAACAATCTTGAAAACAAAAACTGAAATCAAGAGTAATCCTACACCTCCGAAATAATTTACCCAGATCCAGGAACCAATTCTCATGCCTGGCTGTAAAATCAGACATTAAACCTCACTTTTGTAGGCTGAGAGAGCTGCCCGGGTGTAAACATACTTTTTTATAAACGTAACTGTTTCTGTGAGTGCTAACGAAGTGATTTACCCAGTCATACCTGAAAATTAGGTTTTCAGTGCTCCTACCAAAGGTACTTTCAATAGGGCAGTAAGCGGTAAGATTGAAGAGTTAGGATTTCAGCCATTTCATGTTCAGACGTTCTTGCTATTGGTTTGTTACATAGTGATGTTAAATGGTAAGATAACCCCCAAAACCGTATTTCATAACTAGAGGAACCTGCTTTTCTAAATAACCTGAACCTAATGGTATTTCTGAATACTACTGCTAAGAAATGAAAAAAAATTTTCAGCACGCCTTCAGATTTTTAGCCTATGAATAATATAAATGAAGCTTTCACAATAAAAAGATTGTTAGCATTCTTTACAGGGATTTAATTTCCTGTAGTTAAACTGATGCTTCAAAAGACCCTCCTGTAAATGAAATAAAATTAGACTTGTAGATTTCCTCATGGGAACCAAAGCAACTTACCTGATAAATTATTTGCAGCAACACTAGACTGGGCTGCTATGGTCAAATAATTTCTTAATATCAATCTAGGCCAAAGGCTTTGAGACCTACAGCAGACAATGTCTATTTAAACCAGTAAAATAAGTTCTTTCTGACCTAAGGTAAGAGGTCGTTATTTATACCTAGATCCAGGGTCCAGTCAAAATGTTAAGTCCAGCTCTTTTGTCAAGAACAAAGCTTAAAAACTCTATTTTAAGGAAAATCCTATCAGTTTGTGCTGATACAATCGTACTGAAGTTCAGTTCAAATGAACACTGCATACTAAAAACTGTTAATTCTTGTATTTGAGATTCACCATTATTTCTAACAAAGGAGATTGCACATTGCCTAGAAAGCATGCACCTTCTGCCACTGATTTCAGTGACACTAAGGAAGAATTTACTTAGTCATATCCTGGGGTAAGAAAATAGGGTGAGTATAAAGTAGGCCCTGATCCGTGTGGTTCAGTGGGTAGGAGAAGGGAGCAATCTCAAAGGAATATTTGATCCCAGGACTTGCCATAATCTGCCTCCAATGAGGAAGAAACTGTAGTTTTCCATGGTCCTCAAGGGTTCCTGTGCCTTCAAATGACATCAGAAACCAAATGGGACAATGTAGGTTTCACAGAATTGTCGAGAACCTTCCTAAAAGGAAAGAGCAACCTTAACACTTCCACAGCATATGAAGGGAGACTACTGGTATTTGTACATGCCAATGTAAACTGGTAAGAATCACAGTAGCGGTAAGCTGTACAATCAAGATTGCTTAAACAAGCAAAAAATGCAGCCGAAAAAAGAAAAAAAGACAAGGTTGGAAAAGACTGAAGATTGAAAAGAAATCATACTGGAGTGGTCAGAAGGGACAAAGGACAAAGGAAGATCGGTCCCACATGCCAATCCATTACAAAATAGACCTCATCAAAAAGACAGCAAATCACTGGAGTACAAATTGCTGTGGTGTGTGTTACTTCAGGAGCAATACCATACACATGATAATAAACTTCCCCATCCTAGGAGCTTTATTTGTTTTGGCTCGACTATAATATGTGCATTTCTCTTAAGCCACATCTACTTTGCTACTTCTAAAGTGAAGTCTGAGTTTGTTGAAAAATTATACCATGCACAATATGGTATTTCCTGCATCTTATCATAAATACAGAATAAAGCTATGGTGGCAGAACAAAAAGGGTTCACCCCCAGTACTCTGAAGATGTCTTTTCAGATGCTTCCTATAATATTTCTTCCTATTCTCTGTGATTCCAACTCAGAAAACATTTGATAGCCTTAAGACCCTGAATAATTTTCCTGAAAAATCAGCTACCTGACAGAATTTTTTTTTGTTTATTCAGAGTCAAGTCCTTAACTGCATATGAAAACATGTATTTCCTAGAAATGGATCTGTGTTAAAATCTCACATTCTTTTCAAAGGATAGGAACATAAATATTTTTAGTGCCTGACAAAGCAGTAGTATAAGAAAATAAAGAATGCTAGTTCTGAAATGCTGAAAATTACGCTTAGAAGACACACAGCATTACAACACACATACATGCACACAATATTATTTTGGGATGACCTGAATTTGATTTTTTAAAAACTGTACTTAATTTCAGACTTCTCAGACACTTAGAAGTTCTACTTTGTATATTACAATATTTTATACTTTTTTACCTTGCATTAAGTATCTAGTAATTTTTATCTTGGATTAATCCATAGTATCTAGTCCTGGTTTAACAAGAGTTAAATTTTAATGTTCTCTGCAGTTGTGTTTGCTGTTTCTTTCATTTTTAACCAATCTATTTGTTATATGAATTGCAACTATTAGATCTGTGATCACTTAGCTGATTAGAAATGGACTATTCTCTCTGCATAAACAATAACCATAAATTTAAGAGCATTTCTTTTCAAATTGGCAGATGGCAAGAAGGGTTTTTAATGTAATAATATTGGTATTAACCAAAGAAGATAAAACACATATAGCCCAGATATAAATTTAATTTGTTTTAGTATAAATCAGGAGCAGTTCTTCAGAAGCAGACTCTTATTTCTAAATCATACCAGCATTTTCAAGACCAGCATCTAGTCCTTAATTTTGCATGTACTGCACCTAATGATTTCAACATTTTCTGTAAAAGAGTTGCTACAAAATTGGATGAATCTTAGAGCAGGATAGGATTCTGATGTTTGATGTAAGAGGCAGTCTCAGGAGTAAATGTAACCTTACAGAATTCATCTAACCAAATACAGCAGAAACAAGCAACTAGCCAAATACAGCAAAAGTACAGCACACCATGTTTTCTTCCTCTGGAATAGTATTTTAACTTTCTGAACTTTGGGTCTTATATACCTGTTTTTATTTCTCTGGTAGCTAAATTTAAGAACCATTCAATACATATTTACATAATACATGGCCTCTTAGAGGCTTTTATTATCCTGATTTATCCTACCTTTTAACTTACAGTTGAAATTTTTTATACCCCTTAGTGTGACATATTCTTACGTGTGCATTGAACATGATTCCCAAGTCCAGCACCATGGAATTACTGCAGTAGACGCAGAACTTTTTGTTTTCCTCATTGTTTGCATCACTTACTATGGCAGCTCGTTTCCCTGTGAGCACACATACAATAATTTCCCTTGAGCTATCCTTACCAATAGAGGGATTGAAAAAAGATTTAAAAGTGTAGAATTCCATGTACTTTCCATATTCAGCATCCAAGTCCAAAATAAAGCTCTTCAAAATTATTGCTTATTTCATGTAATACCTAAGTCCTGGAGCCCCAACAATATATACACAAGCAATTCAGTTTCTGCTTGAGTTTCCTAGATGCCTAAACTTTTCTTTCTGAGCAGGGTTTCCTCTGTCCTGAAGATGAACAGTTACACAACTAGTAATAAATAAATGAGATAAATGAGTCATTGATTTGCCTATTCCACCTGCAGGGCATTGCCCCATAAACCTTCATGTGCAAAGTGGAACCCGCAAAAACCAAAGCCACTGCAGATGGTAACAATGACCTTTTTCTGCTCAGTGATGAGAGCTCTTTCTGATACAGAGATACAGATCTACTCCACTCTCTTATGCAAGTAAAGCTGAATCTGTCTAACTCTTCTGAAAGCTAGGATTCTTTAACCACAAATCTAACACTAAGAGGAGTATGGAAACTTACATCACAAGAAGATGATTTCTTTGTGTTTTAAATAGAACTGGATTATGGTTGTCCTATTTTCCTCTGCATTGTTTCAAATGTTAGAAATCCTTAGATTTTTTTAGAAGTCATGGCCGTTACAGGAACTTTATTTAGAGTGCTGGATGTATTTCTTCCTTTCTAGCTGTCACTGGCAAAAAGATTGAGGGTCTGCACACAGGTGTAAGAAAACAGTATTTTCCTCATACAGCTATTCAATTTCTAAGAAGCAAAAATGGTGAAAACCTTTCTCTAAAACTTTTTCGGTCTTACTGACAGAATTTTTAATTGTGCAGACTAAGAAAGGAGCAATTATATACAAGATGATTGGCTTATAAGCCAGTTTGAATTTATCAGTGGCTTCCTATTCACAAATGAGGTGGAAGAGTAATTGGAAAGCACAGTAAGAGGTATTTTAATTGACTTTTTTTGCTGTTGTAAATCTAATATATTTTTCTTGTAAACTATATTTATGAATAGCATGCGAATAAGAACTAGAAACATCTACAATGTATGCGTGTTCTGACCCATTCTTGTTTTTTCAAGAATATGGAGCATCTGTAATTGGACTGTGGGCAAAATTCTTCTCTCATTTGCAAATCCAGAGTAACAGCAGTGACATCCAAGAAAAATATTTTTAATTACCCAAAGTTTATACAATGAGAATTATTTCCAGGCCACTACCTTCACTGATTGTCTCAAACTGTTTAATTAGTGTTTAATTGCACTAATGACCACAAGAACTCCATTAGCTTGCAACCAAACAATTTTCTCCTATGCATGTATATAGGCCTCATTTTCATCTCTGAAAGCCACATGCTCTGATGCCAATGCACATAAAGATTTCTTTTATAATCCCTGAAGTACATTGTGTGTAGTGGGCTTAAAATTTCCCTTTGAAGTGCCATCAATTTCACTTCTCTCAGTAATTTTCTATTTCTATATATTCAGTGTCATGCCATGAGAAATGTCAGACAGGGAACTAGTACAGGCATAACCTTCAGAATGCTGCTGCTGCTATGTTTATTATTAAATAGCTATATATCAAATTCATATTTATTTACAAAGAAAAGTTCATGCAAACTTGTATTATTACCCGCCAAGGTCAGCTACCTCTGTTTCAGTTAGTCCAGCTGATTTCTTTATGAGGACCACTTAGATATTCAAGAGAAATCTCATATAACACAATCTCATACAACTGCTGTGTTAAATTGTGTTCTCAACAGAGCTGTTGAATAGCTTATGTGCAGCTGAAAGCTAGCACAGCACTGAGCACCTGCCCATGAGCCAAAGACCAGTTCTCCATTGCTGGCTTCTTAGCAGAGCTGCCACAAGGCTGTAAATAGGAATTGTGCTCAGTTCCTGCATCCATTGTGGAGCAGAATTTTATTTTGCTTCTCCCTATCCACTTAGGTAAGAAAAAGGGGTACTGGTAACCTTTATAGGATTTGGACACACAGGTTGTGGCTTCTTGGGGATACTTCATCTGACAGGGGAACACTGCTGCCTTTCACAAGATGAATGCAATGAATAGCCCATGTAGGAAGGGACTAAAGATAGAATTTATGGAATTCCACTGCTCTGAGAAAGCCTCTTGACTTGCCAATGAAGCAGCAAGACCTATGTGTTCCCATACATGAGGAAGGGGAAATGGTGAGATGGGTGTACCTGTGCTTATGCAAATATTTTGCATGTAGGGTAAGGTTTATAGGTCCATACAAGCTGGCATATTGCTTAATAACTGTCAGGCTTCAGTCCTGGCTGATCTTCAATAGAAAACAGTAGGCTTTGATTTTCAAATGGAACTAAGCGATGGGTTCCTTCATACAGAGATTTTTTTGGTTTTGTTTTTAATAATAAAAACTCTGTATGAAAGAAGGCCAGATGGTTAGCTTATTACTACCAACAGTCACATTTCCCATCATGAGGTCTGTAGGATTACTTATTTGACTTAGAAACACTTGCTGATGTCTAGGGAAAACTGGCAGATCATTTGGCTCTGATTTTCTTTTTTTCTCTCTCTGATAAATTATGCTGATAGCTGTATATTAAATAGTTTCAAATATCCTGTCTGTCCCTTACTAGGAATTTCTGTAGTTGTCATGTGAATATTATACCACCAGGGTGCCATAAGGGGTAGAAGTCCTTATTCAAAGACATGAATACTATTTAGGTGATGAGAACCTCGTACTACTGTGTGAGCCATACTTCTGCAGTTTGAGAGCTCCAATACTTACATGTATTAAAAGTAGTTACGAAAGAGAAAATGCTGTTTTATTCCTTTATATAATGGTAGCTTAAGTTACACAGTTTATCAGGCTGCTATTAAAATTAAAAGTATAAATTTTTGTAAATACAACTTAAATAAATCTGTAACATTAAATCTTCATGCTTTAGCTACTGGTAAAATCGATGGCTTCCTTTCCATAAAATCCTGTTTTGTAAAAATCAGGTCATGTTCAACTGAATATGTTTATGAAGCAGTGACAAGAGGTGGAATTTACTTTCCTTCATATTTTCCTACGCTGCTATTTAAAATAAAACCTATAGAGGGAGCTCTTACACCAACCATACAATGTATTATCTCTGGTTAAAAGAGTAGCTAAGTTGTACAAAGGGTTTGATACACCTTTTTCTAAAAGTATTGTTTTCACAAATTCCATGATTAACTCTAAGGAGAAGTATCATTTTTGTGAACAGCACCAATAATTCTAAAATATTATGACCTGAAAGAACTGTCTAGATATGTAATGAAGACTGCTTGTCTTCAAAAGCTAGAGGAAAATAAACCTTTGGCAAATCAGAAGTGAAAATGAATTAATCAAATTCTGCTTTACGCCCCATATATGTACTTCCCATGAAAAGGAATGTAAATTGGCTTTGTAAGCTGTGGAAAATCACTGTCCACAAATATTACCCTGTAGATTGTCTCTTAATTTAGTATCAGAAACACTGCAGTTCAGAAATATATAGCAGCTACAAAGATGATCGGGAAACAAGACATACCTCAGACATTATGGTTCTTCTGCTAGAATGAAAAATGTGACAAATACTGCAGAGGAGATATGCTTAATTCCCTTAGATACTGCAGCCAGGAGGCCTCTCTGATTATGGCTCAGGTGCAATAGCTTGCTAAACCTGCCTCTGTTTTTCGATCTTAAACACATAGTTTATTTCTTTATCACTTAACCATTCATCTTTAAAGGTAACAAAAGACTTGCTAATTCATTTTGAATATAAGTATAAAAGTCATCCGATGACAATGTTTTCTTCTAAACAGATCTTGAGAAAACATTCTTATTTGTGTTCCTCCCATCTGCTGGGGTTATTTTTTTTTAAATGTATGTGTTTCACACACACTGCTGTCAGTTTCAGTATCCTGTGTCGTTTTTTTGTTCTCTACTAATGCACTGTAATACTGTGATATAACTGCTATACAACATCCCAGTCCAGCCAGAGAAAAAGCAGAGCTAGTTCCTTCTAGTAGACCCATAAATGGTTGCAATGTTGTTTTTATTAAATCAGATTGTTGTTTTGAAGCAGTTACAACAGCTCTCTCAGTAACAGAAGACATGATCAGATTTTGTTTAGTTAGACCAGTGTAAATCTCCAATAACTCTGACAAGGCTGATGGAGTCAATCTGTGTATATGATAATACAAGTAGAATAAAAACACAATGCAGTGACTCATATTGTAGAGACGTTTCTAATTCCCAAGTTAATGGCAGTTTAGATATTTCCATGCTAGAACAATTTAGCTACAACTATAACAGTAGGAAATATACTTTTCTTATCCATTCAAGAAAATCTCACTGACTTCCATAGAAGTTATCTGATAAACCAGCGGCCATGTATGGTCTGCAAATTACAGCAATTTTGAATATTCTGTTGTTTCCTTTTTCTGGCGGGCTCCCCTCTTTCAGAAATACGCCCAAAGGAAAAAATATAGCATCACTTATATTATTGAAGTCTTCTATTTTTTTTATGTTGAAGTTCTAAAATTATTTTGGAAACACACTATATGAGATAATTACTACAGATGCAGTAACCTTACCTTTAAAATGGATTAATTAATTACTAATTAGTTAATACTGTGATTCTTCCACACCCCTGACTTTATGTTATCAGGAGAACAAGTATCACACACTGTTTTTAAGAACTGTGTATGTACTTAGCAGCGTACCCATTATTTGCAGGTGTTAGTCAGAAAACATTTTGTTAAATGATCAGAATCACGGACGGGAATTTTCTAGATCTGTTCCCTCAGATGTAAATTTTACTGGCTGAATTAACTCGAGCGTGGGTGAGAAGTAAATTACCAGAGGACTATCCAAACTATTCCACTAGAGGACAAACCCAATTACAATCACTTGGTAAAACTTCCTGGACTTGAGTAAAACAGCACTAATATAAGAAATTTTATTCAAACTCATTCCACTTAAGGTAAGACTGGGTGTATTGGGTGTACGTGGGAAGGTTTTGGTAGCGGTGACGGCTACAGGGTGTCCTCTGTGGGAGGAGGTGAGGGGCTGCCCTGTGCCAGACACAGGCACTTCCAGGCAGTTCCTGTTGGCTCTGCAAGGGACCCATAGCAGGACACAGCTGAGCCCATTGGCCAAGTGTACGGCACCTCTTTGAAAACTTATTTTAAAAAAGGGCAGAAAACACCACAGGGAGAGAGGAAGGGGGAACAAAAAGAGTGAGAAACATGAGAGCGAACATCAAGGTCAGAGAAAGGAGGAGGAGGAGGTTCTCCACGGCAGAGCAGATATTCCCTGCAGCCTGCAGAGAGGAACACACCAGAGCAGATGGATATTCCTGAAGGAACTGCCACCTGTGGAGAGCCTATAGTGGAGCAGATTTTCCTGGCAGGACTGCAGCCTGTGGAGAAGCCCACGCTAGAGCAGAGGAAAAGTGTGAGGAGGAAGGAGAGGCAAAGCAGAACTGTTATGGACTGACTGTAACCCTCCATTCCCCATGCTTCCTGCACTGCTCAGGGGGTAGGTAGAAGAGTCTGGAGTGAAGTTGAGCATGGGAAAGGGGAGAGAAAAGGTGTTGTTTTAGTGTTTGTCTTTTTGCTTCCCATTACCAAAATTAGTAATTATTTTTATTTTAATTGGCAATAAATTAGGCTAATCTTCCCCAAGTCAAGCCTGCTTTGCCAGCAACAGTAGTTGGTAAGCAATGTCCCAGTCATTATCCCCACCAGCTTTCTCCTTCCTGTTCTTCCTGTTTTCTCCCCATGTCCTGCTGAGGAGTGAGTGAGCAAGCAGTTGGGTGGGAGTTTGGCTATTGGCCAAGGCTAACCCACCGCACTAGCTAACCTTAAAATCCCCGACAGGATACTTCTAAGCACTCAGAATTCCAAGTGAAATTGCACATATGTCTTTAAATAGGTTTTTGAGTTACCGTAAGATTTAAAAAAAGATAAACGCAGGGCTTGACCACCAAACCTTTGCAGAAACTGACTCTAAGCCCCCTTTCCGTTGTTCTTTCCTTCAGCTGGCTGTCCCTTGCCTTTACTTTAGGGAAATCCCTAAGACCTCTGCACTAGCCAAAGACGGGCTGAACAGGGCCTTTCTCTCTGCACATTATCAGGCTCCCTGTTGAGAAGAGGTGGTCTTGGGTTACATGAAAGAAATCTTTGGGTGAGCTCTCAAGTCAGCCTTGCTTAGCTCTAGCCTCAGCTGGACAAAAAAATCTCACAGCCTCACTGCCTCAGATGATATGATAGACACTACTAAATAATAGATAAGCCCAAACCACGACACAGACTTTCCAGAAAAGATCCGTGCTAACCATGAAGGAGGCAGTCAGATTAGTTGCATATGCAATGATTTTTAAGTTTCCCAAAGAAATTCCTATTCAGCACCCTGCCTTGTCAGCATCTGCAAGTAGTTCTCACACGAATTTCTCTGATAAACCAGTAGTGAGAGCACAGACAGGTCTGTGCCAGTCAACAGGCTCAAGCCCAGTATACCTCCATATTGCCTCTTATAACTTGACTGTAGACTCATGCTGCCTATGGATTTCCCCTTTGATTTTAGTTAAGCTTCTAAGTTCTTTAAAATGTCCCTTAATCACTTACTACTCACGAATAAATGATTTATAAACTCTTTCAAAAGTCTCAAAACTTATGGTAAGAACTCATATGTACACTCCTGTTTAGTTTCTTTGGTCAACAGAGAATGTTAGAAAATGATCAAAACAAGTATCTCATGTGGGATGATCTATGAATTTCGTTCTGATCTGTGTGGACAAATAGGGTCAGACTTCCAGAAAGGCTTGAAAATGAATTAAATGCTTCGGGTATTTGGTGCTGTAGTATCTAGGTCACAACAAACTACCAACATACAGGATTTAGGAGGAACTCTGCTGCAGGCAAGTGATGCCATCTGCTGTTGACCATCCACAGGACACTAAACCAGATGACTGCTTTGATTTATGACACTTCTCTTTTTCATTTTTTTCTGTCTCTAGTACCTACTTTGAATATAAATTTCAATACAAAAATTTTTCCAAAAGGCATTCCATAAAGTGCTTGTGTGATCTGGATGCCTGTTATCTGCTTGTAACTTAGATTTGTGGTTTTCCATATTTCAAAATGAGAAAAACAGCACAGATGTGAAGAAATGGTAAAATGAGAAGTGGTAAGGAACAATGTATATGCATTTCCTCAAAAATACAACAAAACACTTTGGTCTAAGGACTACCGAAACTAAAGGGAGAGTGTTCTGTAACCTTCACTGGGATTTGGATAAGAGCTATATTATATTAACAATTACTGAAAAGATCCACACATTCCCATAATCCTTTTTTTTTTTCTTTTAGGCAAACAATGTGACTGCTACAATTCTAAAGCAGAAGGAAAAGAGTTCACCAAGCAGATCATTACTAGGTTGCTCAGAATAAGGTAGTATTAGGGATTTTGGATCTATTCTAGGAGTGCTTTGAATAGGTCATTCTTATGCACTGGAATATTTTTTTATCTTTTTAAAAACAAATACCCAAATACCTCCATATAAAAGTATTCCAAGTGAAAAAGAAATTGTGGTATAGTGTCAGTAGAAGTATCTCACACAGCCCCCACCAGATATTTCACAGATCAAATCTGTATGAGTAGTTAAGTTAAAAATCACAGCTGAGAGACTGTGAGAAAACTTGAATGTGTCAAAAAAAAAAAAAAGAGAGAGAAAAAAGAAATAGATTAGCTTCCTGAAATATTTAAATTCATATATGGAGAAATTTTTAAAACCATCTGTTGATAAAATGTGTTCAGGAAGCAGCATTTTAGCATAAAGAACTCTGCATTTTTTTCATTTCGTGTTTTTTGAATCCTGCTCTAGCCTCCACTTGACTTTGTGAACTGGTGTTACCTTTTTTCATTCTTTGAATTGCCTATTTCTGCTTGGGAAGCAAGATTGCCTCCACAGTGTCTTCCTTGGGCGTCAGTATCCTGTATTAGCAGCTGCACAGACATACTACTCATTTCCACGTCTTGAATGATGTAAAATGAATAGCAAGGCTGTACACACACTACTTCGGGTAGGTCTACAGCTAAATTAAATGCCCAGACTTTGGAATGCCCACAATTTTGGGGCCCTGGTGTTCTTCAGCCTGCATGAAGGGACTGCTTCCTCAGCACACAGCCTCACATTGCTCAGCCTGTGTACAGGGCTATGGTTGCAGTTGCCATACTATCCCAAAGTACCAATTTCTGTCTTCTTGGTGTTGGGGTTTTTTGGAAGGGAGTGTAAATGCATATGGGTGGATACCTCTGCTTCACTGCAATAACAGCTCCAGAACTTATGGAAATAATTGGAAGCTGCTGTATAAACAAGGCACTTTTAAATATTTTGCCCCTTAACCATTTGCCATGCGGACAAGGTTACCAACAGTACATTTGCAACTATCTGTCTTGCCATGATAGACGGAGATACAAGATGTCAACTTTTCTTTGCTCACCCAGTAAATGCAAACTTGTTTTCTTCTGCAATGGGAAAGCAGTTTCTTCAACAACTTCAAGCACATAATATAATATGACAGTATTTGAATTCTTATGCCAAATTCCTATGCTGACAGGAAATGTTCATGCAGAAAAGTATTCATATGAAAGATAAGAATAGCAAGGTAAAAAATGGAATGTAAGAGAGAAAAGGGAGAACTACAGTGAGTAATTGTTCATATACAAATAACTGAGTGTATTATTTCTCTTACATTTAAAAATGATGTAGAAAAACTAAATGCAGATCTGCAAATGTATCCAGCAAAGAGGAAACAGTATGCAATAACAGCCAGCACTTCAGTATATGTTTAATTTTAAAACATGAATTTAAACATAATTTAACTGATAGTACTGGAAGGATTCCTGTTTAAGGAATGCTTAATTCAATGCTTTGTTCAGATGAGACCTTAATGCCCAAATAATGGTTTCAAATATTTAATTGTTATGAAAAAGAACTATAAAGCAATCAGAAAAACTAGAACAGATTTTACACACCTTATAGTAAATTTGGATTTGGTTGGAATTTTCGCTGTGTAAGCCTGACAGATCTGAGATCTCCCGGGGTTGGAGACAGATCTTGCAAGTTACTGATAATGCTATTGAGAGCAGTTATCCTTTATTGTTTGGTACTAAACATCTTACTAGGGCAAACCTCCATGCACCAAAGTTCACAATAAATATGAAGTCTTTTCTTAGATGACTCTGCAGGAAGTCTAGCACTTGAAGGGACATGACAGGACACAGGTCATGAGAAGGACATGCACTTAATTGCATGGGCCTGTCCAATTAACTTAGCAGCTGCACTGGCTGCTTTCAGTGAGGGGCACAGAATCAAGATTGTTTTTTCTAATTAGAGAAAAGTGTTTCAGAATGTTGAGAACTACTGAGAGTTAATAAAAATATTTCTGTTAACAGGAAAATTTAAATCCAAAACTTAAAAAAAGAGTTAAGAAATCAGAAGAAAAAAACAGTATTGGTGGAATTCTAAGAGCCCATGTTGAAGTTTTTTTTCTAATGCCCAACTTCATTATGTCATGTTCTCACTTCTCTTAAGATATATGAACATATTGCTAAAATAGTCTGGATTTATAAGAACTTCAGTGAGAATCAGAAATAATTTTCTCAAAACAATAGAACCAAAGCTATACAGAACCAAGGTAAGCAGAGTGTCTAACACTAAAAATTGCAGCCATGTGGGATTTCTTAATCAAACAATATTTAAGAAAACGACAGGAAAGAAGCACTTAAAACTCATGACCAAATTCTCAGCTTTGGCCTCCGCTGTGTTTCAGTAGAAATCAAGAGAAGAAAATTACTGAAATATGCTAGTGAGACAGATCTCAAAGCAGTGGGCCTAAATCTGACATAAAGGCACTCTTCTTGACCGTCTTTGTTACAAATAAGCACAACTGCAACTTTTAATCACATCTGCGAAGCTAGGCATGAAGCTTCAGTATACTTTTTTTCCAACAAATGTCGTTTTTGCAAAATTTTTCCAAGAAATTTTCTCTCAGAAGTACTGAAATGAAAAAAATATTTTGGATTGGTCTAACATTAATTTTGAACCCATGTAGGCTTCTGTGGTACCCCTTATTTTTTGTAGGCATAGGGTCATTAGCATGACACTTGCAAGTCTTTAAATACCTTTCAAAATTTAGTTCTAAATCCCTTTTTAAAGCACTATTTAAAGATATAAGTAAGTATCACTCAGGTTTTTGCTCAGGAAGACCTTGTTGACTGATTGCCCTTGTGACATGCCGAGATACATACAGGAGTTGCTATGTATTGTTAGGTGTTAGAGTCTGAAATTCCAGTAAACTGAAATTTAAAATCAATTTTTTAAGAAAGAATTTAGGAAAACAGTATGATAAAAATGTAATCTTCACATGCTTTATTTAGGAAACACTATAGCAATAATAAAATAGAATATTTGAATATTATGCCTTCCCTTCAAAGACTGAAATATAATGTAAAAGCATTAGATAATATACACAGTATTTTTCGGAGATAATTAGTACTGGTACACCTCTTTAATAAGTGGTTCACCTAAAACAGAAGTCAGAGGTTAAATGAAAGGTTTTCAAGACTCTTCTCAAAACATAAAAAAATTAAATATTCAAACTGTTCATTATTCTTGTTAACCATGTTTATTACAGTAATAACACAGATCTAAAGGTAAGTGGATTCCAGTGGGCTTGCTGTAAGTCCATTCAGGTCACTGCCCTGAAGAGTTTCCAAACAGTTAATACGACAGCAGCAAATTTGATAGTAATTTTGTTGCTGTTTGGAGATGGGATACAAGGAAAAACAGGCAAGAAATGGAAACACTGAAGAAAAGGGATGACAGGGGAGAAAAGGGTATGAGAAAATCTGTAGTGAAGCAAAGGTAACAGCAACTGTCAAAAAAGAGTCAACACTTAAGTTTTGTAGGCTTTTCAATATCCCCACAGTTCCTGCTTCCATAGATGTACGTAACAGCTGAATCCTCTGGTTGATTACTCCCTAAGAAAATCGCTTTCATAGAAGAAGTCTGAAAAGCTCTTTATGTCCAACAGTGATAACAGCTATTCTGAAGGAAGGACAAAATGGGGCAAGAGAAGGGCATGAAGTTAGCAAATGGTTGCAGAAACACTGAATGTCTGAACAAGGTCAGCTCTGATGCTGCAGCATTTCTAAAGGGACCCTGCCAATGTAATTCAGTCCCCAAATCTCTCTGGCTACGTATGTTGTTTTCCTTCATTTCAATTTCTGATGTAAAAGGTTTGTAGAGCTCAGAACAGGAGTATAAAACAGAGTGGTTATTTCAACCATTGCTACAGATCAATAGTCTTACCTATGGCTGGAATACTCCCATTATTCCTGAGTTAGATTTAGAGGAACAACACCCCTGGAATCCAACCACAGTGTAATGCTGCTCGTGCATAGCAGAGAAGAGCATTCCAGTGAAGGACTTAAAATACAGCAACACCTTACTTTTTGGTATCCTCTTCCAGGCTGGTGTTTGGGACCCAGAATGGAGTGCTGAATGCAAAAGGCATGTCAAAATGGAAGCCAAACCACCCTAAACCTGCAGCCTACTGCAACCCTAGACCAAGGTACTGTGTAGATGAATTTACAGTTCACCAGGCTGAAGATGCAGAATGCCGAAGAATACTCAGTGTTTATGTGAGTCCTGTATCTCTGCTCCCCTGTATCTTTATGTGTTTTATCTCCTTAAAACACAGAAAAAAATCATAGGATCAAGGACTAGAATACAAGTTCTCTTTACCACCAAGGAAGCTCCTTAACACTCTTCAATATTTACCTGCACTGGCACTGCTTGAAACCCAAGTACAGTGCAGACCTCTACACCATTTTGCTCCCTTGTGCACAATACTCTGCCCACTTGGTCATATGATGGCAATGTGCCCCCTCCTTCCCCACAGTTACGTCACAGCTTCAGGTCACGTCACAGAGGAAAAGCTACGTTGGTCTCTGCCTGCCAGTGAGAATATGCCTATTTGTGGTGATCCCACGCTCAAGCGTGGGGCAGAGTCCCTGGCCACTGGGCTGGGACACAGCTTCTCTTCTGTTAGAGCACCCTTCACATTAGCGGCAGGCTTACCTGCCTGCCTTACCCAGCACGTGCAGTCCTCGAGTGCCGCAGCAGTGACAGTGCTGCACTGGGAGGTGCTGTGAATGTGCTACTCAAGTGTGAGGTGGAAGAAACAGGCAAGTAAGTGACTGACAAAGATGATGTCCGTCCTACTTTTAGCTCTCCCTTTCCCCTGACTGTAGTCGGGGCATTCTTCTGGGAGGTAGGCTCAAGTGATCTAGAAATAAAGTTGACTCACCTTCAGCTTTGGTTTAAAAGAAAGTGGCAG
The DNA here is from genome assembly GCF_047370975.1 of Nipponia nippon. Classification (NCBI taxonomy): domain Eukaryota; kingdom Metazoa; phylum Chordata; class Aves; order Pelecaniformes; family Threskiornithidae; genus Nipponia; species Nipponia nippon. Next base: position 8,875,054 of record NW_028262337.1, on the reverse strand, counting down.
GTACCACTGCGTTTTGTAAGGAGTCCAAAATCATCAGTGTGTGTTAAACTCTCAGGATGCTCTGACAGCACCTATGGGATCAAGCTCATCAGAGCTTGGACAAGCAAGAATGCCTCACCTTTGCCTGCTGATTAGGCTTACTGTTAAGCAAGGCGCTAAGCTCTTCCACTTTGTCAAAACTAAGTTACACTCTGTCACTGCAGATGTAGAACTTTCAGGCTTTTCAGAATTGCTGTTTTGGACATAGAGAAGTAAATGCTAAATTCAATTTTAGGTATGTTTGCCCTTTACTAAATCTGGCCTCCAGTTATGAAATAAAGATCTATAAAGGGAGATATTAATACCTTGTATCTTCAAGTCCCAACTGCCTGTTAGAGCACAGTTTCAAAGACAAAGGTACAGAGGAAAAGAGAGTCTGCAGAGCTATTTTGAGAACTCTAGCTTTAGTAAGTAACCTTGTTTTCTCCTCCATTACTTGCTTTCTGAATTCGCCTATTAGAACATGAGGTATTGACTTAAATGATTTCTTTTTCAACTTGCAACTTAAATTGAGTAAACAGATTTTATTCTCAACAACAGAACCTACCTTAACTCAGTTCCACAGAAAATGGTCTTAGCTTTTCAATGTCCCTTTCCACCATTTTAGATGCACACGGCTTGTATAATTAGAGAAATTTTTGCAAAGGAATCTAGTGAGAACAATGTATGTGCATCTTATCCTCTTGAGAAAGGAGTCAGCTATGGTATACTTGCTGCACTATTGTGCGCTGGTTTGTCCATAAATGATATGTTCACAAAATATCCGTATCTGAGCTTACTTCCCAAAACATTCCCATGCAGACCAACTCCCATTAGTCAAAAATGGGATTTGAGTCACTGGAACAGGTATAGTCTGTGATACACAGTAGTAAGTCTGGAATTACTTCATGACTGAGAAATCAGTGAAGGTATTCCAAACGAAGTGGAACAAACACAGTCAGAGTTTTCCCCTAGAATTTGGTATGCTCAAAATCACAAGCAAATTGTAAGCATTTAAGAAAGTTACAGTAAATGTTTACAGAAGCTGAATGTAAAGGTTGAGGGAAAATGAGACTTTATACCGTAAGAATGCTCAATAATGAACTTGCTCCAGATCCTGAAAGCTTTTCTTTGGAGGGAAACAAAGATCTCTCTGACTTTTCTCATTTTGGACAGTCCCAATTAAGTAATCATGACAACTTGCTGAGTAAGGTACTATTTAATGATTGATTGTAAGAATTATGGGGTCTGGCCTGCCAGATTGGAACAACTTACTGAGATGGTTTTACTATATGCCTGTGAGTGCAAATGGGAAGTTTTATATTTCCAACAGTTTTCAGAAGCAGAGAATCTCAACATTTTGTACTTACTTAATAGGATTTTTAAGGTCAGATTTTTAAGGTCTTACTGTTTTAAATATCTGCAATATTTTGGCAAAAAAACCCTGTATGAATTCAGGGGGCATTACGCTGTTGGTATTATCATATATAACAGTCTTGATTCTTGCAGTGAATACTGACTGCTTGCTTTGTTTTCTTACATGTCACCACATTATTCTTAATATTTGATTATACTCTCATCAGGCCACATTCTGGCTATCATGGTGCAACCTCTGTGAAGCACTTACCTTATTCTTAACTTTCATGGGGCTGTTCAAACAATGCTAACTGTAACTGAGGTAGGATACAGAGGCAGTGCCTGTAATTCAGAACTCCAGGGATCAACATTAACACCACTCTCCCCACCTCTGACACATACGCTTACAGGAGGACAATGGCAGTGACTGTAAAGACATCTAGGGAGCGCAGAGATCTCCATACATGCTGCTTTACTGGTACCTAGCTTGGGCAGAGCTCTAGTTTGTTGCTCTGTCTGCTGGCATTACCTTGTTTTTGATTCATGATTATAAAAATTCTTCCCTGTTGAGCTAAGTGTTGCTATGTTTTATTTCTGCTCAGCTATACTGCTTGCCAACAGTGCTTTATTTAACGTCTGAAGTTAAACAGTTAAAACGGTTTCTGTTATGTCTGTCTTAATGCAGCTTTCATTAAGTTATAAGCCTGAAGTCTCCTTCTCTACTAACTTGTAAAATATTCTGGAGCAGTCTTTTTTGTTTGCTTGTGTGCTTTAGAAAGCAGATAATAATTTTAAAGTGTCACAGTCTGGGGAAAATTCAGATAGTTTAATAAAAATTTGGCTACAATTGGGTGTCAATAGAATGTTTTAACACAACCTTAGGAACTGATCTAATGTTAATTAGGTCTGAGAAATTACCCTCTATTACTTATTAAAAACATCAGAAATCTACTGTAGATTGCAAAGGAAAGCAAAAGTAGAAATTACCTAAAACTACGTACTTAAAGCAATACTATGGTGACATTTTTGTGCACTGCAATAAAGACAGGAATGCAATCAGGATGTGATTTTTAGGTCTACTTCCTTAACTTCTCCTGAACGTAGGGCAAGTTACATTAACAACTGTTTTATAAAGTAACAGATGCACCTCAATGTCAAATAAGGAAAGTTTATCTTGGAATTTTCCCAATGAGAAGATTTACAGTGACTTTTGTCACAGGCTGGAAGGGACATCTAAAATGAATCTAGTCCAACCCTGCTGCTCAAAGCAGTGTCAGCTAGAGCAGGTTACTAAGCACCATGTCCATCCAGTTGAGTTCTGAGTATCTCCAAGGATGGAGACTCCACAGCCTCTCGGGGCACCTGTTCCAATATTCTACCAACCTTGCAGTAAAAAAGGGATTTTAAAAATGTTTAAATCAAATTTTCTGTATTTCAATTTGTGCCTGCTGTCCTATCACTGGATACCACTGAGAAGAATCTGTCTGTGTCTTCTTTACACTATCCCATCACGTATTTTTTATACACATTGATAAGATCCCCTTCCAAGCCTTCTCTTCTCCAAGCTAAACAATCCCAGGTCTGTCAGCCTCTCCTTGTATGTCAGATATTGCATGCTCTTAACCATCTTCATGGCTACTGACTAGACCCACTCTGGTACATCCCTCTGTCTTTTCTACTAGGGAGCCCAGAACTGGACACAGTACTCCAGATATGGCGTCAACAGTGCTGAGTAGCAGGGAAGTATCAACTCCCTCAACCTGCTGGCAACGCTTCCTAATGTAGCATAGGAGGCTATTGGCCCTCTTTGCCACAAGGGCACAGTGCTAGCTCATGTTCGACTTGGTGTTCACTAGAACCCCCCAGGTCCTTTTCTGCAAAGCTGCTTTCCAGGTGGCTGGCCCCGAACCTGTACTGGTGTATGGGTTTATTCCTCCTTAGATTCAGGACTTTGCAACACCAGTCTGAATAACAGAGGACAACCACTTTCAAAGCTATGTTCACACAGATGTACATTGCCATACACTCCATAGCTCCTCACGCAGTTTCATTTCATGCAAAAAAAAAAGCCACTGTCAACATATATATCAGACTGTCACAGAGAGAGTGCCAGTTCTGGTTTCAGTCTGCCAAGCGCACACAGAAGTACTTGCATTATGTAAGCATATCAAGTGCTTGAGAATGTGCAAGGGACGTTTACAAAAGTGTGTATACAGTTGTGCAGACGTGTATCTTAAAATACAGTTCTGAGTTATCTTTCCGCTTACGTCCCCGACTTAGTGTACTTCACCTATAAAGCTGGCTCTCTATTTGATGACTTCTAAAATATAACCAGTCTTTATCATCCCATAAAACAGACCCCCTTCCAAAACGGAGATAGGCATTTTTTTTTCCCATCTTCCTATTGCTACAAGTATTTTGCCTTTCTTTTCTTTTGGAAGAAAATAATGCTGACTCATTTTCTTGCTGCTTTACTTTCTCCAGTTTTGACCATGACATCTGACACTGGAAGGGTGCACAGTGTAATTAATCTGAGATATTAATTATCTGTATTAATTTCTGATAAATTAATACAGCAGAAAATGTAATGAAAGGACCAAACCTTACTCACTTCCTTCAGAAGACAGTTCATTAAAAATCACTAAGAATTTTTAGTACTAGTATGGTGAGCAGGAATTGACCTGAAGTCCTCAGAAAACCAACACTGAAAGAAGAGTTTACTTTGACTTGCATTCCTAAAAGATCATCAACTAGAACTAGGATATTTCAATTTAAATTATTTTTATTTCTAATCTTTATTCTCTGAAAGCTATGATAGTGTTGGTAAACTCAGGCATGCATCTGCTCTTTGATAAAATTTCACCTATTTCTACAAGGAAAGTACATAAGAGAGCAAGTTAAGAAGCGGATGTAATAGCTACGAGGCCCTATTAAGTTGGAGATAGAATTTGAAGTTTCCTTTCTCAATAATATTTTTTTTTTGTAAATTGATTTTTAAACACACATTTTTAAACACACCACAGTGTAAAGATGTCATTAGGCATTCTCAAACCTTCTGTGAGAACTTGTATTAGTCAAATACAAATCGATCAGGTGCAGCCTTTGGCTCAGGAAACCCCTAAACTACTGATTGCTGGGTAGTGGCTAGTATATGAGGGAAGGCATCATTTTACACCCAGCCTGTTTTTCTATGCTTTTTTACGAAACATCTCCTACCGGCAGCTGTCAGATTTGAGCCAGATGGGGTGATCTGGACTAATCCAGTGCAGACTTCACAAGGTTTTGTGTTTCCTTGCTACTGTCTTATCTTTGTCATCATCTCCTTTGTTTTAATTTCTTTCAGTTTTTAAAACGTAAGCATGGCTTTCACTTCCTCCATTTCCCTAGCTGAATCTCCTTTTGATAGCTATCAGTGTATACTTTTTGTACAGCTACAACTGCAGTCTTCTCTTCTTGTTCATATTACACCGCTGTCCATCTAATATTCCAGAACTGATACGCCCACGATCAAAGTTTTTTCCTCCTCATGACTTCTATCCTGTTTCAGTACGTAATGCATTATCTCCACTTTAGCATTTTTTTCCCTTCCCACAATTCCAAAATTTTTCTTCCAGAGCTGCCTTTCTCAGCACTAGTGGATCTGTTCCTGTTTCTTTCCTTCCAAGTCTCTGCACCTCTCCTCTTTGTTACCTTTCCTAGTCTTGTAGAACACGTGAGTGAGGAAGAGAAATGGGTGTCTCTCCTAGCTGCCTGAATCAGGAGCATGTTTAAGAGTCTCAAATCCTGATTTATTCAAACAGGAAGCATAAAATGAAGCTGCCTGCTAATTTTCCAAGGAAGACATCAGCACAAACAGGATTAATGAACTTAATGTTGTCCTAGACAGTGATGCCAACTTCTTGAAAGAAACTCAGAGTGCCCTGCAACAGCTCAGGTCACTTAGAGACTAACTGAACATTACTGATAGCCTTAACTAATAGAATGCCGATAGGTAATGAAATTTTACAGTCTAGTAACATAATTAGCTAATTGCTTTTATACTCTGTGGGTGGGAAAGCAATAGGCTTTCTTTAACAAGCTTTGGAAGATGGAATTGGTTGTGCTACCCAGAAGTTTGCATAGTGCAGTGCTGTGCATTTTGAACTAAATGAGCCTTTGTCCCATCTGCTGACTACCAGTGGCTTCTGAGCAATACACTACCCTCCTTACTATTTTATACTGAGGATAATTTAACACATTCATGTCCCTAAGTATTTTTCTTCCCGATACTTTTTCTTCCTACCAAATTAGGTTCCTGGTCCAGATCCTATGCCATATGCACTACATTGCACTTCTTGCTGAATTAAAGACTGAACCTCTGAGATTATTTGTTACTCCTCTCCTTCTATTTCTTTTCTACACTGAATCCTTGCTGCACCTTCATCTCCCATCCTTCCTCAGAGATACACCAAACAAGTTAAGTTGGCTCATATGGCTTTCCTCAGCTGTAGGAGGGTGGGGATGTGAAGCACATCTTGTAAAATGTCTGTCAAACCAAACAAGTAATTTCCAGAGGGTTTCTAACACCTACCAGTTGTTATGGATATCACATTATTATCACAGTTATTTAAAACAGTTTTAGATTAGCTAAATGTCAATCGCACAGCAACTGCGCAACCTTCAGGACATCTTTGTGTATATGACAGACTCCCAGCTGTGAAATGATTACTTAAAAAAACTCCATACTTATAAATGAGCATGTATCGATGCTTTTTTTCATCGGGGAGGAGTGGGGGGAAAGATAAAAAAAATCCAAGTTATGTTCTGCTATTCAGATGTATTATTTTGGTTCTGCTGTTAGTCTCCCTTTTTAGTCTGAAAGTGCACAAGATCAATTTCACTACTGGCTGCTTTCACATTTTCAGTCCTACCATGTTGAGGTAGCATACACTGGTTAAAAAGAACTGTACCTTTTGGTTGGTTGGTTGTTTTTTTTTTTAAATTCTCACAGACTTTAGTAAGTTAAAAGCACGTATTTTGTTTGAGGAACAAATCAGAGGTTGCAGTATCAACTTAAGAGTCTTTGCACAAAATCACATCTGAAAATGTTGACAGATCTACTCGAATGACCAACCAGTGTCTTCTTCTGTTTAGTTTGTTAGTGTGGTCTTCCCTTACATACTAAACCTATGACAGATTTCTCAAATACATTAAAGTGACGAAAGAACTTCAACGGGGATTAGGCAGAGCTGCAAAACAAGAAAGTTTTTTTCCAGTGGTACACAATGGTTCATGGTGGATGAGGCAGGTGCGGAAAGTCCTGACAAAGCATAGTCAGAGAGAGACACGACTCGGGAGGTATGTGTGTTAATACAAATGCCTCTGTCACCATACTGTGAAAAACCCACAAATAATTAGACTTTGTGCAAGCAGCATAAATTCCCATTTTGTAAGACACAGATACTTATCGTGCTTTGTCTTGTACTGAGGCATAGTCTCAAGTATGTGATGATACACTCTGTCACCGTGGAAAGGAATGTACATAATGTAATAGCAAAGAATGAATGAACAAACACATTATATGCTGGCAAAGCTTCAACCCTCATTTCAACAGAAATAAGGATTTAATAACATGTAGAATGTAAACAGAAGTTTTCATGATAATATTTGTATTATTATTATACTCCCCTTAAATATACAATAATATTTGTCTTTTCACAATAATATTTGTATTATTATTATACTCCCCTTAAATAATTTTCACCTAATTGTTTTTTCATCTAATTTTGTTAGCTCTCCAGTCGACTTGAGCTACTTGTCTCTTACTGTTCAATTAGGTATACCTAATGAAGGACTGCGCAGAAAGCTATTGCTCTTTCACCCTTGAAAGGCAAGGCTACTCCCTTGATCCTTTTACGTTGTCTAGTGACACGGAGTAAAATCCTGTTCATCTTATATAAAAGCATCCAGTGAAATCAGTAGGACACCATCGTGGTAAGGGGACCAGGATTTGACCCAAAATGGCACTATCATAAGGATATGAGCATTCTGTAGAATTTGCGGTCATACATCCCTATGCCTAAAACAGGAACACGACTTAATACTTTTGCTGAAAGTTTCCATAATGTAGTATTTAGCAAAGATGTGCATATGAGTACAACTTTAATTAAACATACATAGACTCCTACCCAGAAATTGCTGCTAGTTTTTGATGGGCCTGATAGGCCATCTCACATCCTCGGGTTCGAGTTTTGTGCATTTCTGCATGCAGAGATGGACAGGTCACTGAGACATCCCCAATGGAAATCACCAGCTCCCGATACAGAGCCACCTGGGTGTTGAACTCCTGGACAAGCTGAAAAAAAAAGAGGATTTATTTACATAAGACATGTAACTACACTGATAAAAAAAATCAAGTTTTTAAAAAATATGCCCAATCTAGGGCTTGTTCCTGCTGCTCCCAATTTCATGGCATACAGGATCAAGTGCCCAAGATTTAGTAAATGACTAGGGCCTCCATGACAGCTGCCTCTTCTGTGAGCTATAAATGTTCATTTGCAGGAAAGTAGTGTTTCTGCTTTTAATCTCTGAAAGTGTTTGAGTTATTAGTCTTAAATATTAAGCAGACAAAAAAAAAGCTGTTTTACTAGTAGCATGAGGTTATTTTTTGCTATCATAAAAGACAAAAATATCTCCAGAAATTATTGCCTTTGCTCCTCCCGCTTCCTGATTAACAGCACATTTAGGGATTGGAATGTGGCAACTGGTTTTACACTGGTGATTTTGCTAATTTATTTTGTCATGATTTCTGTTCGGCCACTGTCATCTAACCCAGATTTCAGATTTAAAATTGATCTGAAGTTATTGGCTGAGAAGATGTACCAGATAGGCACTTTCCAGTTAGGATTCTAGAAAGCACTTCTTCCAATGTCTGTGTGGGGAAAACAAAGAAGTAAATAAACACTTCAACCTTTACAGAAATCTAATATCCAGCAGATACACATGGATGCTATTGGATAAATGGGTAACTTTTACAGTGATGGAAAGATTGTTTGGTTCCACTGATCACGTACGTGGTATTATATTTTAAGGAAATGAAGCATTTGCTGTCTTCTGCAAGAAAGCACATCAGACCATTTGCTGCACATGGTGGAGGGGGTGGAAGGCAGGGAGTAAGAGAACAGAGTATTTATTTATCTGTGTTTTGCTAATTTGACCTCAATTTCCAAACTACATAAAAACAGACAAGAGTAACTGCTTATAATTCTGCAGCCATCATTACCACCAGGAGTTCAACATATTCCAACATACAAGCATGCTAAAAACCTGGATTCTATCAGATCTACCAAATTTTAAAGTCAAGCCCTCAAATTCTCGTAGTCGGAAAATGAATGAGCCGCTTTTCCTGCAGTGTTACATTCTGACTCTTCATGCATCCCACTGTAATTACTCTGTATAGCTGAGAACTAGTACTGGGACCTGTTTTTTGGCCATGCTTTCTCAAATGTCATTGTAAGAGTAGCAAATAGGCTTCTGGAGCAGCAAAACAACCCCAATGCATTCCAGTACATCTGCACCCTCGCACCCCCAAACCCCAGACAAAACCAAAAGCACACACCAAACAAAGCCCCAGGCACAACATTTGCTAAACCTGCCTTCAACTCTCTCATTCCATAGCTTAAGACAATGCACGAAAGCAATGGAGAGAAAAAAAATTGTCTGACAGTTGTGTCACACAGTAATTACTCTGCATTACGAAAAAGACAAAAGCATCTCATCCTGCAACTGGTAACCGGTTGCACCAGACACATTTTGCCAGTTCTCACCTGACAACCCTTGTCTAAACAGAGGACACATTCAGCCACCTCAACATTGCCACGGAAAACAAAACCACACTGATGTTGCAGCATCGAGACAGAGAACAAGAAAAAAACCACGTTGGTTTTAATTCCTGAATCTTACTGCATCTTGACAAACCATCTGTAAATCTTATTTTATTTCCAATCAATGAATTCTACAAAGCTAGCACTTCTGTTTAACTAACCACATTATGCTGGTGGGAATGAGAAAAAAGGCAGGACCCAGTAGGATCCACTTGTTGGGTATATTTATAGAGCTACTGGGGCAGCTTTTGTTCCTTGGTGCACTGGGACTTGCTCCCAATTTTGAAGTATCAGAGTGGATACCGGCCAGCACAATTTGCAGTATTAGAGGGAAAAAACTGCCAGAATCCAGCAGAACAGAAGTAGCAGGTCCATTTCCAATGCTACTGGACAGAGCTTTAGCAAGATCCAGATTTTTCAAGTAAAGTAGCAGCGACTTCATTGTTTTCTATTTCTGTTATTGGGTAGAGGAGCAATTTTGGGGCCCAGTATCCAGCTGACTGTAGCTCAAGCAGCTGGATATGGGGTATATGGCGCTAGTTTGGAGGAAAGGGTTCGGATCCAAACATTTTGAACATGAATGGAGAACAGTGTCATGCCATAATGTGCCAGTCCAAAAATAACAGGGCTGCAGGTGCTTGATCTGAGGTTGTACAATTGCAACCAGCTACTCTGGGGAGCCTGGAAACAGGTACCACGTATGTCAGAGACAGAATTTCAAGGCCTCAAATTCCGAGTCCTGTTTCAGAAGGATTTTAGGGCAGGCATGTGCTTGCTGCACAAGACAGCAAGCAGAGAGTGCAGTGATGCAGTGGAGGCAACTATTTACCTATTTAGGCTTCAGTGAGTGCAAATCCGGGGACAGATGTGGCCGGATCTAGCAAAAAAGCAACTCCAGGTGCTTGGCAGCGGCGCGAAGGCGGCGTGTATGGGGAGAGGGCTCCTGCGGGACCAGGCTCCCGGCTCCGGTCCCTGCCCTGACCGCCCCGCAGTACCCAGCCGGCTCCCCCCCGGTCTCGGCTTCCCTCCCCTCTCCCGCCTTCGGAGCGGTAGGAGTTAGGCTACAGGGCAGCACCCCCGACGGGGACTGCAGTTTTAAAAATAGTGCAACTGCACGTGATGGGAATAGGCAAGCTGGCGGGAGGAGCGGCACCGCCGCCAGCGACGAGAACACTCGGAAAAGACAAAAACTAAGGCAAGCCCGTTTGCACTACCCACCATCTTGCAGTCCTCCAGGGCTCTCTGGGTCTGGTAGGCGCTCTCGGAGCCGCTGCCCCGGCGTTCACTGTCGCGGCCGTGCGGCGAGGTCTTGCTGCCCTGGAAGATGGAGGCGGCGGAGCGGGGGCGCTTCCTGCGCCCGCTCGGTGCAGCGCTCATGCACACGCATCCGCCGCGCGGAGCCGCCCGCCGCGCGGGGCCCCGCGGGCGCGGGCAGCGCCTTCCACCCCGCCGCCGCCGCCGCCGCCGCCGCCCCGCGGAGGGGCGCGGGCCCGCGCCGCTGGTCGCCTCGGCCCGGCCGGGACCGCGCCGCTCACGGCAGCGAGCGCGGCTGCTGTGGGGGATAGCCTGGCGCCTGCGGGAGAGCCCGGGGAGCGCCCTGCAGCATCGCCTCCGCTACCGCGGGGAAAGGCGGAGGGGCTGGCGCCTGCCCTCCTTCAGCAGCATGTCAGTCCCTGCGGAACCGCCCCGCGGGCGGCATGCTCTGCCGTCCTCCTTCCCGCAGCCGGCGGCGGGGGCGAGCGCGGCCGTGCCCGGCGGAGAGGGGCTCCCATCCAGCGGCCGCCCAAACCCGCCCGGTGCTCCCACCGGGGGAGCCCGCCCCGCCGCGCCGCTCCGCGTCTCGCCGGGGTGGCCGCCGGGAGCCGCTCGGAGGGGCCGGTGGGGCGGCGGGGCCCGGCGGGCTGACGCCGTCAACAGCGCGCCGCCCCCACAGGGCGGGAGAGCCCGCGGCGGCCGCCCCCCGCGCCCCGCCGCCCCGCCGCGGCCGCCGCGGGAGGCGGGTGAGCGCCGGGGCGAAGCGCGGCGCCCTCCCGCTGCCTGCCCCGGGGAGGGGCCGGGCAGCGCCTTCCCTGCCGCCGGCCGCGGCCGCAGCGGGAGCCGCCACGGGCCGGCGGGGCGGTTTCCCGGCCGGCGGTAGCACGTCGACCGGCCAGCTCTTGCCGAAGTTGATGCTGATCTTCCAGAAGCTTACTTAGAAAATGCTTTTCGATTTAACGAAGGCTTGGTTCACCGCTCAAATTTGTTTTCTTTCACTAAAAAACATCTTATTTGGGGGCTCTAAGAAAAATGTTTGGCGGGTGTGGTGCAACTACACTGTAGATTGCCTTTGTCCGTTGTACATAATAATCATTGGAGAAATTGTTTCCTCCGTGCCTGAGCACGACAGGGCAGGTGCCGCTCGCCAGGCTGACGCTCACGCTCCCCCCGGGGCGTGGGCAGCAGCCCCGCGGGGGCGGCGGGCCGTGGGGCTGTGCCGGCGCCGTGTCTGCCCCGCTTTCCCCGGGGCCCCCCGGGGACCGCGCTGCCCGGGGCGAGCGGGGCCGCGGCCAGCGGCCGCCCCAGGGCCGGTCCTGCTCCCTTCTGTAGCCAGGTAGCTATGGCTGTTTAGCTCACTTCTGGCATAATTATGTTTCTTCATGACATTAAATGAAAGTTTTTTGTGTTCTTGATACCAAGGGAACGCCAAATGCATTGCACACAGAAACCCAGTCTTGCCAAGGAGCTTGAATATGCCAGGGATGGCACTTTGGCAGGTTGAGGGCCTCTTTTCAGGCTGTGCTGAGCGTTACTGTAACACAGACATCCTGGTATCTGTCTGAGTCTGGACGTTGCCTATTAGTCTACTTTGAAACTCTTTTCAGACATGTCCTGCTATTTTCCCAGAAATGAAAGCTACTGGATGTGTGTTACTGTTGATGGGTTTGCAGCACTTGCAAGCACTGTCATCACTCTAGGTAAAACTAAAATGACCTTGCAATTATAATGTTACTGTTGTAAACATACTACTAGCTCTTCCGCATCCAGAGCAGCAAGAACTTGCAGTTTGCAAGTGCTATTTTAAGAACTCTACTTTTTTTTTTTTTTTTTTTTTTTTTTGTATAAACAATTCTATTGCTCATTGGAAATAAATGCTTGAATTTGGTGCTGCATGAACACAAGCTTTGAGCCAGGACACCATATTGCTTCCATGTACAGAGAGACCATTACCTAATGACAAGGAAAATATTTTAATATTGGCAAAATGAACACATTTTCTCCTCACATCTATATAGAACAAAACATATATATTTGTAAAGGGAAATTAAAACATAGTACTAAGCCACATTAATGCTAGTGTTTTAATCGTTGGTCATGTATCATTTAATCCTATGTTCTAGTCTTATTTCAGTCTATTTCTGGTCTTATTAAGAGCTACTGTAACAGCAATAATGAAATAATACTAAAATACTAAAATACTAATACCAAAATACTAATACTAATACTAATACTAATACTAATACTAATACTAATACTAATACTAAAACCACCCCCAACAACAATAAACCTATCAAAGAGTGCAGCATGTTTGCTTGTACGTTACTTGTCTTGGCTGGAGTTCTGGTCCCCTGAAGTCAATGCCAAAAGTCCCATTGGCTTTTAAAAATGGTTAGAACTTAGTTCCTGGTGATATATCTGCCCTGTATAAGGCTGAGTCACAGCTGAGTTTTGCCCTTCAGCTAACATCTGGAACAGTTTTGAGGTCATAGTAAGCTACAGTGTGTTCACTCCTGATTCTTTGTATCTTCACTATCTCCACATTTGGAAGTGGATTTGGTGATTCTTTCCGTAATTTGTAAGACCACATGTTTTCATAATTCTTCCAGCTGACCTCTGAAATCATCATGCAACATGATAAATTTGAAGGCACCGCAGGGTTAGGTTGGAGAAGCAGGAGTGACAGGGAACAAGTCAGTCTGGGATGCATAAGAAACAATGATTTTTGTAGGCACCCCAGTTCTCGGGCTGGGGGGAAGACCTCCAAGCTAAGCCACCAAATGCTGTCGCAAGGTGGGCAGGGGGAGCAATAAGACTCAGTTTGAAAATATAGACCACCAGGAAACAAAACGCTCTCTTAAGAAAGCAGAGGTATATATGCTGCAACACTTTCCTGAAAAGAGAGAGACATGATTCTTTCCTCCTGTCTGAACTAGAGTTCCTGTCATAGATGGCCTTATTCTAGCTTTGTCTCCTGATGTTTAATGGGTTACAACAAGCAGGGGATCATTGCTCCCTCCTGCAGCACCCTTTCAAGACCATGGGTAGGTGACCTTGAAATAAGTTCAAAGAGTACTTGGCCCATTACATAGTCAAATTCTTCAGCAACTCCACAATTTATAGTGAAATAAAAGTAAATATGTAGCCTTTGATATACCTAGCCTATATCGTAATTCTAAAAAACAGAGATGAACTTTTTACTCAGGGGTCTCTCTTGTTCCATTTTGTTGTAATCTTTGTCTAATCTGTTTATTTCTCTGGTTGTTGGCTTCTGGTAATATTTCCCAAGGGTGAGTAGAATGTAATGGACTAGATAAGTTATGAAAGAGACACTGATTAGCTGAGAAATGTGAGGAGATGTCTTTGGAGAAAAAAAAAAAAGGTAAAAAGAGGCAAAGGAATACAGAGGGCAAAAAAGGCCATTTCTGTAGAAAGAGATACAGAGAGAGAAGAGGAAACCCAGAAACAGGTACTGAAGAAAATAAAGGAAAGTAATTCTGCATGATCTCCTTAGGACAGAAGAATAAAATATAAGTTTCAAAGTTAGACTGAAAATGAGAACTTAAGAATAACAACAGAGATCTTTTCACATTTCTTTAAAATATTTTTTTAAAGGAAGTGAACTGTCTGTCTTTCTAAGTAAAAATGGTATATTTTAAACAGAGCACAAATTTATTGCCTGGAAATGTAGGGTCAGATCAGTGTCTGGAGGTAAAGTACTCGATTTTTGTACCAGGCTTCCTATGGAGTAAAACTGTTTAACCCTCAAAAATAACAACGTAATAATGCATTTGAGAATCACAGCTTCAGTGGCCATTTCTTTTTTATTAATCATTTCCTACAGGCTGGGAAGTTAGGTAAAGGAGTGCCACAGGAGGCACTATTCTGGCTTGATTCCATAAATAAGTTTTTATGTATCCAAGGTGTTAGCCTTCCTGACTTCAGAGATCCTCCAGCGGTGTCAGCTCCCTGCACCCCTTCTCTGCAGTCTGTGCTCAGTGCAGGGCTTACCAAGTCAAATAATTTTGTAGCAAAGATTGAACACTAGTACATTTTTAGTGTCTGTTAGCCTAATATGAAGATATATATAAAAAAAATAGTCACTTTAGAAGTCAATACAGCATTTTTGACTCTGAATACAGTAATTGAGTCTTTTTTTAAAATGTCTAAAAATAATTTGCGTAGATACCCCACAAAGCAAAGACATCCCTGTCCTGTGAAATTTATAGCCACAGTTCAGCAAAGACTAGTAATGTATTAGATGGGATTGTAAAGAAAACAGGAACATTTTTCTAAGTTCTGCTGTGTTGGTCTCAACAATTTCCAAGTTTACCTAGGAAACTAATGCCCACACAGTGTATTAGCAGTGGAGATGCTGAAGAAGAGGCTTATTCTTCTTGCAGACACTGGAAGTTTTAAAAAAATGCAGTCAATAGTGAGTCCATCTGTAGCTATCAGCCCAGTATAGGCATTTTGCTCCTGGTTATGAATGCATGAAACAACATGCTTATGCTAGCAAAAATGTCAAAATGGGTTAGTCTGCTTTACTTGCTTTCAGTCTAAGTGTTGCAAAAGACTGCGACACTGAAGTCATGCCCTGAGGATGCTAGAGATTATTGCAGTGAGATTTTTGGCACTTTAACCACTATTGTATTCCTTAAATCAGAGAATGAAAGAAATTCTAAATCAGATAATCCAGGACATGTTCCCACCTTCTCTATTTCCTTTACAACGTGTATTTACATATGTAATTCCAACATGAATTTATATAAAAATACCTGTGGGAGCACTCAGATGGCTAGACAACTAACTCTTTAAAATTTAGCCAGATTTTCCCAGCACAATATAGGATTTAATGACAAGGAAATCTAAGAAAACGGAAGATACAACCAAATATTTTTTGCTTTCACCTCTATGAATGTATTCTTTTTTAAATATAATACCATTACTAAAATAATGCTAATGCCATCAGCACTTCTGTTACTATGAGAAAAAAACCAAATACCTACTTTAAAAAATAAACGTAAGCATAACAAATCTTCAAACTGCAAGAAACTGAAAAGAACAAGGCTAACATCAGTTTCTCATTATGAAAGTATCAATGGAATAATTTACCTTTAGCTCTAGTGTAGTAATAGAATACAGAATGATTGCAATAAATAAATACAAATTTGCCTTACCATTATCTTTTTGTGATAGAAAATCTGGCATAAAAACAAAGTCACACAATGAATGGAAGATGAAAAAGACCACTGATAAATCTTCCTGTAAATGTCTGCAAAAAAGCAAAAAAAAAATCTTTAAGGTCATAAAGCACATAAAACTAAATAACTTAAAAATACTTATGAGAACTAACAATTAAAAGTTAAGTTTTATGATATTATTTAAATTTCTTATGAATAACAAGTCCCATGACCAATTTCATAAACGGCTGGGTGGTAAAATATTAGAAGAAAGTCTTACACATAATAAATCTGTACATTATTTATGGAATGGTGAAGATTAAACTCTTAAAGTAAAATATTGTTATTATTAAAAGTAGAATAGGAACAGCTATGGAAACAAAAACACCATGGATTTGTGAGGATCTGTGAGACAGAGGAGCGAGAGAATACAGCTCTAGCCAAATGGATGTTTAAGAAATTAATGTCTATCGATGTATCAGTGCTTTGCTACTTAGAAAATGCAATGTTTGGCATGTAGTGGTTTGGAGACTGCTTGATGGATGCATAGGAGAAATATGTGGGGTTTGTGTTTTTATATTAAATGTATAAACTGCAGTCCTCTGTCTATTCAGGGAACATATACTTAATTCAAAAAAAGTACAATCTTTTGAGAATCTGAGAATAATGCATAAATACCGAAACCAAATAACCTTCATCCCCCTTACTCCCATAGGAAAAATGCCTGGACCAATACAGAGGCCTTCCACTACATCTTCAGGAATGTTTTAAAAACTCATATGCTTTATAGAAGTGGAATAGATGGCAAAATTCGTAGTCATTATCATGTCCATCGTTGTTCTGTAGACCCATGTGGCTACTAGAAATAAAAGTCCTATACAAAATTTCTGGTTTAGTCAGTATGAGAAATGGTTTGCCACTGTGTCTATACTGTCTCCTAGTCATAGGGTTCAGGTGCTCAGACATGGAATAGCAAGCAGCATAGACTATACCAATGAGAGGAATCTTGCTAGTAGGCTACATGTATACACTTTTTTAAAGAAAGATTATTTTTATTTCATTTTTTATTTCATTTTCATTTTTATTTCATTATTTTTATTTAATTTAATTTTTTTTTTATTTATTTATATTTCAGCTGTTCTCTTTAGAGATTTTAAAAAGCAAAGGTCCAATAACATTTAAAGAAGAACAAATATTTTCAGATTTCAAAAGCAAGTTGAGGATAGTAAAACTTCACTACTGTATCTAATGTAAATACAGCACTAGAATTATGCTGTTACAAGGAATAATCCAAATATAACTCTCAGAGAGAGTGACCTAATGAAAATCTGGAAACTAAATCAGACTGGACATACAGGCTTAGTCAGTTTGACAAAATTCTGTTTGTGTTATAAGAAGATGAGAATACAAGTCAAAATTAGCAAACTCTTTGGAGGTGGCAGTACTCTGAAACCTCTTCTGTTTGCCATCTGAATTTAGCCTTTGTGAAAAAGCCTTTACTGGCTGCTTTATATCTCCACTCTTCTGCCTGTCCTGGTAACTACTCACTAGCTACATGATTGAAAGAGATATTGTAGCCCTACAATGCAAACTTTGACTTCAATTTCAGTTATTCTGTTGTTGCACACTTCTGTTAAATGGTCGGAAGAGATACAACATTGATTTTTTTTTAAATTATCATTACTTCACTTAGGAATTAATGTTTTATTGAAATGGACAGAAATAGATCACATCCTCTTAAGAGCCATCATCTGAACGGTTACTCTGCAGGTTCAATACATTTTCACATTTGAAAGATTATTTTAATAACCACATTTTCATATTTTCTTTAGATGAAAGCTTAAATCACACTGAAAATGATGTGGTTTCCATATAAGTGTCGTTACAGCACACCACAAACAATGACCTAATCTACTTTTGGTACATGGCAAGTGCAGCACAGTTCATTTTTACATGAAAATGCAGTATGGGTTGAATCAAATGATCAGTGATTTCAGTGGGGAAACCTGAGCTCTCATTCTGCCTTACAAGCTTTTTAGCCTTTCTGCTTTGAGTAACTCCACTGATATCAAGTCATTCTTAATAGAAACATATACTGCCAAGTGCCTTTGTTGTACTTGTCCTTAATCAGTTATCAACCTGCTTTTCACCAAGCTCCTCAACCTACTAAATTAACTTTTTTTTTTTTTAATTTTGTGTGTATCATTTTCAACTCAAAACAAAGCAAACAAAAACTGTAATTGTTCTTGATGAATGCTGTGCACTTCTGAGAATCTGGCTGTGCATGTGTGACATACAAGGACAGTAATGAGGACCTTCCGTTTTGCTTTCCTGATCTTTAATTATTACATTATCTTTTTTAAAATCTAGAAAAGGTTTAAGAATGATGGTGCTGCCTGATGTTATTCCAAGGACATTCACTGAAAGCAGGGAGAGTTTTAAGGAAAACTAGAACTGAATAAACTAGGGAATTTAAGAATATGAAAAATAGATTATGAAAATCAACCAAAAAAGAGCATACAATTATCCATATGAAAGCAAATGAAAGATTTTTTTTTTCCCCCGGGTATTTTAGAATGGTAGAATGGTGGCTTCTCAGAAGATCCTGTCTGGGATTTCCACTTTTGGATTTTTATTATATGCACATTTCTGCAAACTGTAGTGAGCTGAAGATTGCTTTAATTTTCCCTCTTTACCTGTGCAGAAGGTTTAGTAATCCTTATTGTGGTGTGGTTGTGCTGTTTTCCTGCTGTAGGCTTGCAGTGTTACCTTGTTGGTTGGTTATGGAGGCAATGGAGAGATTCATAAATAAGAGAAGTGGGCTTCTGCTTGTGGTGGCAGCTGCATTGCTTGGAACCTGAGAAACATCAGGATGAAGGCTCTGGCTGGCAAATTGCACCTCCTCTAATTCTTCTTCCTCCTTTCTGCTTTGCAGATGACAGTGTTGTAGAAGTCACTTTCTAGCTCTAATAAGAATCCAAAGACCTGTTGAAGCCTTAGACTGCAAGCTGTGAACTTTCACCTAGATACGCTGGCCATATGCTGAACTCTTGCTTAGCTACATGAAGGGAGGCCCTGAAGCCGGTGCAAACCAGGAAGATAAGGTAGCCGAAACCATTGGCAGAAGCTGCAACTATTCAAGATAAGAAAAAGAATGTCCTGCCTGGAGAGTGAGGAAGGATCCAATGAGGAACAAGAAGACCCCAGACCCAAATATTACTATTGGACCTAACTGTATCATGAGGGGAGGGGAACTTAGATTGTAAGGGTATAATTGCCCAGGGATTTCTTTGTTCGGCGTCCATCCCTGGATGCACCCAGCTTAAGCTGCTCTTCACCACTGTACCACTCAATAAATTCACCTGGCGCACGTGGTGTCGGAGACTCTGCTGTGGGGAAACCTAGGGGCAAACCTGAGGGAGAGAAGGCACCCGAGGGTGAGTGTGTGTGAGCAAGCAGTCGAAAAGGGGCACCCGTCGGCTCAGTGGAGCTGCCCACTGCGAAGGGGCTCCTGTCCTAGCAGTTAAAGTCTCGGGTGGTGTGTGTGCAACTCCCTGGATGGTGTGCGAATGCTCGGGCAGCTGCTGGTCCTTTAACAATGCAAAGAAGAAGAACCCGTTCTAATAATTCTTACTTGGGTTTTGCATGATAGTGAAATAAGTAGCTTTGTAAGAGTCAAACAATGATCAAACATGATCACAAATTCTGAAGAGGGAGGGCTTAGGGAGAAATAGTCACCAAGACCAATGTTTCTGACAATGTATTTCAAAGGGAAAAAAGCAAAGCAGCTTAAGTTTTAATGAATCTCACTTAGCTTGAGAAAAGGACACAGCATGTGGGAGGACCTGCAGAGATTCAGAAAGATATAGCACATCCTTGTCTTGAAATATGTTTTTAAAATCCCATATGAGGCTGTTGTGCTGCCAGTGAAGAGCTAAAGATTTGAGAATGTATGACTACTCTTCTAAAAAAGTAGGACTGAATTATTGTATAGAGGCAAAGAAATAAGTGCTTGCTTTCAATGTTGTTTCCTGGATTTGCATTTTTGTTCTTGCATTTTCTTTTTTCTGTCCTTTTTATCTTTGTCCTATTGTTTTTTTGCTTTAATTTCTTCATGGTTTAGCTGTATGTTTTTTTTAATTGGCCTGTTTTCATCTTCTGTTTGTTCTTCTAGTCTCGTATTATCCTTCTACTCTATATTTTGGCCTTATTTTTCCCATTTCATTTCTCACTCATTTCTCTGTTGTCCACATTCCCATCTGTTTTTTCTGTGTGATCAAAGAACAGTTTTGTATTCTGTGCTTCTAAATGACAAGTGGAACTATAGTTTTGAAGTTAGCATGTCAGATCTTCCAATATGAGCAAAATGAAAAACTTACTCTGCACAGGCTAAATCTCATGATGAGATGGTAAGATTTATTATACAAATGAGCTTTAAAAATTACATAAAATTTCATATGTAGATACAGACTACACTATATGGTAGACTTAGAGGGCCAGATCTCTAGTCCTGCCTTTGCTCTCCACAAGTAACTGCAGGGGGTTGAAGAAATCCTATGGAATACATGCTACATATATATAGAATATATATACTATGGATTAATATCTGCTTATATAATATTTCTTCCCCTTCTCCCTGGGGAATGCCAAAGCTAAAGGAGGATGAAATAGTTTGAACAACAGCTCAAGGTGTAATCAGTGGGTTACTCTTAACATGGGGTTAACATGCATGGGGTTCAGCAGATGCCTGCTGAGAGTCCAGCTCTGTTCAGTGTTTCCCACAGCCCCCAGATGACACTATTGGGAATATGATTATTCTATTAGATGACATGAATATGAAAGGGATAGCGGCTGAAACTCAGACAGATGAGAATTCATTGTGATCCTGACAAATTGGAGATAACATCTTTAAAAATGTTGTGAAATCATGTAAGGCAATGTGTAAGATACTGCACTGTGGCAGAAGCTGTCCACCGTACAAATGTAAGATTGGGGTAGGTAGAACCCTGCAGCACAGGATCTAGCCGTTTTTGTTGTTGACGTGAAGATGAAGCTATTAGTAAGAAAACCCCGTATCATACCAGGAGGTAGAATTAGCATTGCAGCTAGCAAGATAGATGAAATAATAATTCCACTTAATATTTACTCAGTCTTCACTTTACCAGTTGGTAAAGACCTATCCAGTCTGGTGCCTTGCACTTCAAGCAAGATTTGGGCCACTTGGAGAGAAGGGGGAGGGAGAAAAAAATTATAAGGTGGGCTAGAGAACATGAACTCTGTGGAATTTGAAAGTACTGGAAGTGGATGACTGAGGGAAAACAGCAGTTCTCAAGTACACAAACTGCTATAGCATAAAGAAAGGAATAATCTTTTTTCCCGGCATCATAGAAATGTGTAAATAATTTCAGCAAGAGTATTCAGGTTAGACTGAAAATTCTTTCTAATGTTAATAATAGTGAAGGGATAGATTAGTTTTCCACAGGCGACTTTAATTGAGGGTTTTTAAGAAAAGTATAGATAATCTTCTTCCAGAAATTACACGTGTTGTTAATCACCCGTTGGGAGGGAAATTGGATTATAGACTCCTCAAAGTCCTTTTCAACTCTATTCTTCTGTGACTTTTTGGAATTACAAAAATACCATGTCAGCTTCATAAGAAATATTAACTTACAAATATTCCTACAGGAGGTAAAAACTTCTGCTTTCACAGCCTTCCCCAGTCTTATGAAAGTTTTTGTCATTTCATGGAAGTTTGTCAGTTCATGAGACAGATACTTTCTTCCACTGTATTTGCCACTACTTCAGCATCTTTTCCACTTTTCAAATTCAGTACTGCTGGAAGCAACATTTCTTAACATTCTGTTACTGGAAATGCTCTTCCCAACAGAGCACTAGGGAAGTGATTTAATGACAGCAGTATCAGTGCTATTAAATATTTCAGAAATTTTTACAGCTTTTAAAGGTAAGGGTAATGAAGAAGTGGGGAAAAACTAAGGATGAGAAAAAGGGAAACATATACTAACATGAAGAAACAGGGTGGAAAAAGCTGAACAGCAAAAGAGAATGCTTATGGATGATGAAATAAAGTGAAATGGAAAGCAGTAAGAGAGCAGTTATTTAGGAGTGAAGGTCAGAATGAGAAAACACCAGTCAGTGGCACACAGAAAAAGAGCAAGTCCACATTTTGCCTGTAGCCTTTTTCTATTTTTCCATCCCTTTCTATTCAGAGAACACCTGCTATTGACATTTGAAAAAGAATGGAATGTTCTAAGCATTGTTCATCTGTTTTATTTGTAAATATTTTCAATTATTTTGAGGAAATGCCAAACAAAAACTTTACTAATTCAGGAATGAAAAGGAAGCTACAAGTATGGATGAACAGCAACACGAGTGTGTCAAGTGGGCCTGGGTTTTGGTTTTTATTTCCTTGTAGACTTGCAACAGATATAAAAAGTTTGATTCCCTGAATCCACTTGTTATTTTTAGTGGAGACTGCTTAAATCCATCAGCTGTATGTGTAGCAAAAAAAGGAAAACACATGATTCCTATTTTAAATGTGCTGCCCATTTGCAGTCTTTGGTAAATAAATCTAAAGTAAGTTGAATTTCATAATACCTGTGGTTTGTTGGTTTATTCCCAGTTGTGGGTGGTCATCTGCAGTGTTTTCATTATAAGTTGTCTCAGGCAGGACCTTGTGTTCTTACCTTTAATGCAACCTGTGGTCTTTGCATTGTTGACACAGCCTAAATTCTTGATGTGATGGGTAGAAAGACCTTGTTTAGATCCAGTGGCTTAAGTAGTGCTCTGCAAGCCTCAGCATAGCCCTTGTCACAGCAGGACAAACACACAATTTGTATAGTGGCAGCATCTTTGTGGCTGTTCCCGTCCCTGTTAGAGCTGTACCTATGTCTGTGCTCTGCAGAGCCCAGCTTCATAGGATACAGAGGGTGTAGGGGCATGCATTTTTGCAGGCTCTTCCCCAAAACTCCTCTCTACAAGTGGAATATCCTCTTCAGGAATGAATGAAGAGTCAAAGTTTTCCTCTAAGATTGCAGAAATAAAAGGAAATAAAAGGAAAATCTAAGCCCAGAAGTATGGGGCCATATATAAAATCACCAGTCAACAGTAACTTCTTCAAAAAAGAAAACAGTTCATCTCTAATCTAAGTGCTACTTGTAGCAACTATGGGACCATTACTTCAGGGGAGAAGTAAATCCAAGACCATTTAAGTCTATGTAAGATTTTTGGTTTGGCCTACAATCTACTTCGAATTAACAGGCAAACCATACAAAGAGTGGTTTTGTAAAGAACTATTGTTTAATAAACAGAGTAATTGACTCTTAGTTGAAGAGTTGAAGACTTTGCTTTTGATGTGGGCAGCAAGTGTTTAGACTCCCAAACAAGACTGTGACAAATAGTTTTGGAACTAGTAGACAACAAAACTGGCTATTGAAAACAGCAGCACGGTAACCCAGGAAATTATGAAACAGCAGCTAGTTTGTTTGGCAACTACCCATATAAGTAAGATAAAGCTCTGTTAGGGTTCCTAAGCCAGCACAAGGCTTCTTATGAGCCAAAAAGGGAAAGCAAAAATACATCAAGTAGATGATTCTTTCTCTTTATAGATTTGTTTGTTTGTTTGTTTGTTTTGCTTTGTGTTTCCAAACATATCTGTCCTTTCAGCCATGGATTTAGTTGGGTGGAAGGATGAGGTCAGCTAGTCTTTTTTCAGTCCTTACTATTTTTGGTTACTCTTTTGCAAAGCTCAGAGGCTAGTTAACTTTTAAGAAGTAAATTTAATTCCTTATAATCAAATTTGGTTTTCTGCTTTTGTTTTACATATACTCCAAAACAAGAATGCATACAGCACGAAACATGAAAAGATCATATTTTTCAAAAAGAAGTACCATAAGTGGTTATATCCATAAAAATCTTCCTGTGTACATACTAACAGTCACTTTCATATCCTTCTGCTCATGGTAGCTTTATTTCAAGTTTAATAAGTATGTGGGATTTTGCCCTTAGCAATTAAGTCCTCTGCAGAAGCAGCGTAGCATCCAGAACCCTCTAGGATAATTCATTTAAGAGAGACCTTATCAGGGACTGCACCCGTAGTAGTAGGTCCAGGAATTGAACCGAAAGCCCACTTAGTGCTGCCTTTATGTAGGATTCTGTAACATACACAGATTTGAGAATACTGTGGCTAGTATTTCTTATGCCTACTGTTGTACTGTTTAATGTTTTTTGTAGGCTACTGAGAATGATTTTTTTCTTTCCTTCATATTATTTCATGTTCAATACAGAAAATAGTATCATACTAATCTGAGAAAGATTTTTTTTACCTCAGCTACCTGGCTGGGCATCAAATGTAAACTTTTTTTCTTGAGCCTTCATAAAAAAATGCTCCCATATGGATGATTTATGGTTGTTTTAACTTAGATAACTTGTGAATTGAAAATAATAGATGCACAAAAGTGTCCTTTACAATTGCGTCTATCTAGAATAGCTGCAAAAATAAATGAAATTGATCCAGCTTTTTTTGCGATAAAGGATAGATGGACTAAGTCCCCCTATTGAGTTTATTTTAAGGACAAGGTGAAATGTATGTTTCCTCAATCTCTAGCTCATGGTAAATGATACACAAAAGCGGCACTTGGCTAAAAATAACTTTAAAAATTACTTTCTGAACTTAGATTTAGGAAACCATGGATTTTATTTTGGCATTGGGTATTCTGGAAGACTATGTACAGCAAATGCAGTTTTCCAGGTTTTGTCTGCAATGTATACGACAGATTTACTTTGGAACCGTTAGGTCACAGCACCGTCAAAAAAAAATAGTTAAATGGAGTAGTATAAAAATAGGGTTAACAGGCTAGATACCTTCACTACTATAAACAAATTAACCTAAACTATACAGATTATATCAAAGCAGCTAATGAAATACCTGCAAAACTTAAAGCAGAAGGAGCAGAACTTATCACATTTTATGACACAAATGAAGTGTCAGACTTGTGCAGAATATCCACGGAGTAGATCTGATACTAGTTGGCCATGAAAATGATTACGAAATAAAAAAGATTAACGAAACATGCATTAGGGAAAAAGTCTGATTTTAGAAATTTCTCAAAAAAAAAAAAAAAAGAAGGAACTTCGGTTCACTCTTTCAGTATAATTTTTAAAGAACTGACACTCTGGGAAAGCCAGAAAAAGATTTATGTATAAAATCAGTGATCAGTGAGTATATTCAGAACCTTCAGGTGGGCGTGATTTTCTTAATGATTTATTTAAAAAATAAACAGCTAATTTAGGTTGGAATTTATTAAAAAGCAATGGTTTTCAATGGCCATATCAAAAATATTGGGTGAGGAAGCATCTCCATATTCCTGAATGTAGAGCTTTACCATGACTGCATCCTGACTCCATATCTGAGTGTGAACTTAGGGGGTGGGAAGCTGTAAGTGCTCTGTGTCCTATATTCTGTATTATTGTAGATGCAATTAATTATACTATGTTTACACTGCGGTCATGGGATTCTCCTGCTTTTATAAATACAGTTTAGATTTATTTTTAACAGGAATTTTTAAATTAGTTTGCTCTTTTATCTTGAAAGGAGATCCATACTTCTTCCTGATACAACTCGACTGCCTTCAGTAAACTTAGACCACAGAGGAATGTGGCCTATTTTTTTTTTAATTGTTTCAATTTAATTTTTAATGGAAGGTTACTCTAGTGCATCCATGAGTTGATTACTATTAAAAGACATCACTTTATAAAACTTAGTTTTAAGCTCACCTATGAAAATGGCATTTAGAAATCTTGTCATTTATCCAGTTCAATCCTAAAATGTTACTGCATCTGCAGAATATAGGAAAGCTCATAGTGAAAAACAGTACCATTGACATCCCTTTGTGTGTTACTTCCTGAATTCTTGAGAGAATTAGTTGGTAATAGTATATGAATTATGTGGCATATGAATTATATGAATGGTATATGGATTAATAAGAATTTATCCTTATTACTCATTCAACAGTTAGAAACAATGGCAGAGTGAAAGAATGCAGCATTCAGTAATGGTCTGTTTTATGGCTGCCTGGACTTTCTAATTGAAAGATCACCATCCATAAGAATTTCCTTTTTTATAGGTATTTATTAGTAATACTACTGTAACACTCCAACCCCTAGCGCTTTATACTTAAATCCCTTATGTGGTTATTGCTGTTGAGTTGCATAGTGCATTCCTACTGCAGATAAAATATTTCTGACAAAATATTAAATTTAAATAAGCTATTTTCTCTGATATGCAGCACTGATACCATTTACAATCAATCAGAGGTACATTCCTATAAAGCAGTCTTTGCTGTGCTGTAGTAGCATGGCATCTGCTATATTCTCTGCTCCTGAGGGGACTCTGGAGATCACAAGACAATTTTAATTAGATCATTGGTATTCACAAGAGGTGCTAAAAACTAGCACATATTACAGTAAAACTTTGAGACTGTTAAATTTAGGTTGACTGTGAAGTTGATTGCAATCCCTGATCTTAACTGTCTTTAAACTGCAGAAATGTTTCAGTTGCTGACCACAGGCATATTTGTTTTGAACATTTAACTCGGAGAACAGTTAAAAAAATTACTCAGGAAATGCACATGCGTGATGATGGTTCCAAGACTGGCTTTAAGTAACAAACTACAACCTGTTAATTTGATGTACATGGTTATCAGCTGTTATCACGTACTCTCAAGTTCTGGCTAAATTCTTCTCAGTCTCCTTATAGGATTTAGCACCATCATTTGAATCCTTTCACCTTCCCCTGTGCAAAGGCAACATGCAACAAAAAATGGTAATTTTGACTTTTCAAAACTCACAAGTAAAATCCCAGATATCCTTTGCATTTGCGAATTCATGCCCTGCGTGAGAACAAACGCCCCTAATTCAGTCACCTGCAGAGTCATCTCTTGCAGTCCAGTCAAGCTTTCTTCCTAAGGACAATGATGGGTAGAACTGTATTTATTACTCTTGTGGAAATGTCTCGGATTTATCATCTTACAGCAGGTCTTGATCACTTCTGCTGTCCACTGTCATTATCTGCAAATAATTTATATCAGATATAGTAAGAAGAAATGCTAGACTGGAATTCCCCCTGCTTACATACACTCCAGAGATGTATTTTGTAGCTTTGTTGATATTGTTAAACTTCTCGTAAATGTGGATGTAGAGTGGAAGCTAGGTGGCTTTAGAAGTGTTGGTATTAATTAAGGCCAGAACAAATGATATTTTATACATCTGTTCAGATTTATGGGACTGAAGGGGTAATACACATTTTTCATGTTTTTCTTTTTCTACTGAAAATTATAAAAAAAATCTGGTTTTTGAAACAGATTTCTAGAATTAAGGAATGTTTGTTGTAAATAAGTACCTGGGGATCTTATTATTCAGCATCTTTTAGAAGTAAAATATTTTAGATTTTTAGACATCTTTTAGACATATTTGTCCAGCTGATAGAGAACTAGATGGTTGTATAAATACAGTGGGAGGAGCAGAAAGCAGTCTAGGAAATCCTATAGCTAATGCAATACTAGAAGGTGCTTATGCTGATGTAGCGCAAGCTACTTCAAGTCATCATTTAAAACGTTTTTGGTAACCCAGAATGTTTTGAATATGGTAGTATTTAACCTTGGAAATTTGTCTTAATTATTTCATTTGGAGCAGCCCTTCCAAAATATCTGAATAAGAACAAACCCAGAAGTCAAGGATTTGTAACACAAAAGAAAGCATTCAAAGATAGTTGTATTAGAGGAATAGAAACCTCTGAAGAAATTAGGAACATAAAATTAGCAAAAAAATTGTAAAAGTAAATCTTAATGCTTCATATATCAATATATGTACTGAAAATATCAGCATGTTAACGTGAACTAATCACATAAGCTAACTGCTTCAGGTTATGATTGAAGTACAATAACATACATACTGGTTGCATATATGAACACATAGTCTTATGAGAAATAATTTTAAATTTGGTATATATAGGTTAGAATGTAATGGTGATTCCCATTACTTAAAAAATCTACTTTTCTGTACGTTCTCTGTCTCTGTGGGGTGTTTTTTTGTCTTTTAAAGCATACGGTATCCAAGGCAGGATCAAGCATATTGTGTTTGTAGAGCAAATACGGTAAGAGTGAAGAATAATGCTTAGTTAAAGTACAGCAGTACTGTAATGAGACAAAGTAACTTGGGTGAAATCCTGGTTGTAATCTTGAAAGCAACATATTTTTGCAATTATTTCCACTCCTCAATCAAATAAGAAGCAATCTGGGAACACATTTCCCACATAGAAAACCTTGATCTTACTAAATCTGCAGAGCAATTGGTTTTGCCAAATATGCTTTAAATCAAAATGCTACCAAACTATTTAAAAAATGAAAGCTTCTACAAGTCTTCATACACAAC
Organism: Nipponia nippon; assembly: GCF_047370975.1. Taxonomy (NCBI): domain Eukaryota; kingdom Metazoa; phylum Chordata; class Aves; order Pelecaniformes; family Threskiornithidae; genus Nipponia; species Nipponia nippon. Next base: position 8,846,934 of record NW_028262337.1, on the reverse strand, counting down.
CAATTTTGGTGGTGTGCTATGTCCATTTTCCTGTTCTTCCTAGCTAATAATTACTCTTTTTATACTGTTTTTTGTTTGTTTGTTTGTTTTGGTTTTTTTTAATCACTATTTTACCTGGTGCACAGCTGGCTTTGGTTTTAAGTTGGCTTTATCATTATTTTATGATGGAGGGATTATGATTGATATTTGGCTTCTCCATCTACCCATGTATGCAATATTTTAAAAAAACAAACAACACACCTCTAGCTATAGAAGTCATTAAATCAACATGTTTGTTTAATTTTCTGTTTATTGTACATAATGTTCAGTATGTGTATACATCTTTGCCATATTGACTCCTACCTCACTGTTATTTGAACACCTCTTTAACACACATTCCTTCTTATTTAGGATAACCTAAAACCACAGTTAACGTCAGATCTTTCAACAAGAAAATGTATTATTTAGCCAAATGTTTGCAGAAGAAAAATCCTACTGGAAATGTCATTATTTTCTGTTATGATTTTGTATATACCCTTTGTTTAAACTGAGTATACCCAGCAGAGGATTTTACTATGGATGATCTTTTTGCAATCCTCCCTGTTGCTAGTAGTCAGAATTCCAGGGAAACAACTATTGGAAGCTTTTTAAAAGGCATTTTACAGATACCCAGCTCTTGATGGAAAGTCTGTAGAGTGATCATCCAGTCTGTTCTACCTGTGTGTGAAAATATTAGTTGTATTAGACACTTAAAATGTTTCACACAGTTTCACTTAATCCTGATAATGATATCATAAACCTTGTGTCATACTTGTACAAAGTATGATGATTACTTCTCTACAAGAAACATTTCTAATATTATTACTGTATTACACAAATATAAAAACTGGAATAAAAACTTAGATACCTTTCATTTGGTAGTGTCTGAAAATAAATGATCAGTTCTGGACTGTTGGCAAGAAAAGTAACAGCTGCTGCCTCAAATACCCTTATAATTGTAGGATATTTGGTGCAAGTATGTTCTTATTAATCTTGTTATTTTAAGAGCAATGTCTTTTTTGCTCTGAGTCTGGCTCTTACTGCATTGTTCTGAATGGTTCATTAATTTGATTTATTCCTTTTTCCTACCCAATACGTGTCTTCTTAACTTCCAGATTTCCTCAGGTAGCAGGAATAGAATTTGGACTTCATCCAGATGCAGAACCAGGGCACAGAACTGTAGGAGACTCAGTAAAAAATCAAGGACTGTAACTGAAGGAAAGCAAGGTCTACCAACTTGCCATTAAGAAATGCTTGGCTAATGTAAGTTGTGATATGATTATTGTTATTACTCACGCTTGTGAAGCTTTCCTTCCATGAAGTCTGATCTGATTGATTGCTGAATTATGAGAATATACTGGATTATAATTTGATTCTTTTCCCTTTTTTCCTCCATCAGTTTTCAAATTTGTTCATTTCCTGATATTCCTATGTGTCTTTAGTTTGATAAATATTCCTGCCATCCTGCAGAAGATTAGAAAACACAGATATCAAGCCTGTTTTTTAAACTCTTTTACTTGTCTTCTAGTAAAGTTCACACATGCAAATACTATTTTTGCATATTCAAATTAAGTATAGCTATTTGTAGCCACAATCTCTCAGTCTTATTTGCATGCAAAATGTACATGTTCAATCTGGAAGTTATTTAAGAAGGTAGCTCCAAGCAATTTCAACTCACTTTTCCAATGAATAAAAATTCATACTAAACCAAAAATTGAATAGTTTTATTACTAATGCTTTTGCAACCTTAGAATTCAAAGTAATTTTGAAATAGGCATTTAAATGTGTACATTTATAGAACTGTCATATATGAGAATGGGACTATTTATTTCTCTCAGAGACTTGTTTTTTATGGTCATCTTTTAACCATCCAGTTTACTGGGAGTTTGAATAATGCAAATAAAGCTATATAATACACAAAATACAAAATATTAGGACATTAATTTATGGGAACTTTACCAGAGTGCAGCTGAGAAAAGGCAGGAAAGATCTGTGACAGCTTCCAAGTATCCAACACTGTAAGTCCATAGAACTACTACTTTATGAATATGGTAATGTTTCCTCAGATACAAACTGCTTCACAGATTATTCACAGCTGATCATTTTGGGGCGATCACTCCTTCAGGCATGTAGAGATGGGTTTCTGAAGGGACATGAAAATGAAGGAGGTAGGTAAGACTCTTAAGGAGGTGAAACCCTGTTTTGAAATTCCAGCCCCTTTGTAGAGAAGTTGATTTAACGTACAGAGGCTTTGGCTATAGCATACAAGGCTTTCAAGGGACAAAAGCCTTTCTGATAAAGTCCTGTCTTTACCCTCACAGTCTGTGACAAAATTATTTTTGCAGGGTGTAGGTCTACTGATACATCCTGGCACTGTCACCATCTGTCTCCTTTTCTTTCTTAGCCTTTCGGGGCACCCGTCGGCTTGGTGGAGGTGCCCATGCGAAGGGACTCCGGTCCTAGCAGTTAAAGTCTCAGGTGGTGTGTGTGCGACTCCCCAAGCGGTGTGTGAATGCTCGGGCAGCTGCTGCTCCTTTAACAATAAACATCTCATAAACATCCATAAACATCTGGAGAGAGCAAAGATTGTATCACTCTGTCTCCTCCAGGTACCAGTGGCAGAACTTTTGTTGTACTGGGTTTTCCATGGTTCCAAAAGTTGGAATTAATTTAAAATAACTTCAATACCAAAAAGAAGGCTTTAAAGACAGCTAAGATCATATTGTTATCAGAAGACCCTCAGCTTTGACATAGCTGAGATTAAAGTGGGATATGTGGATTTTAAGTCCTGATTTACTTGGGCAGATCTGAAAAATCCCACATCAGATTTTATTCTTTACAGACATGAATACAGCCCCTCAGGGTTTTTTATGTTGTTCTCAGTGATGCTTGAATAAAGCTGTTTCTTTCAGAACACTATTTACTTATGAGAAGGGACGGATGCTGACCCAAGGAATTCTTTCTATAATTGCAATACTAACTTAAAGGTCTTCTCTGTAAGATATTTATGCCATCTATTCATAAACCTTACAGGCTGAAATATATTCTTCTTATTTTCATACCAATAAACTATGCCCCTGTCCCAAGTTTGAAATGCAGAAGAAAAAGCTAAAAGAATGCAATTTACTTACAGGCAGTTTAAGAGAGTGAGTAAAATCCTTTTAACAGTCTGGAAAGCAGTCCTCCTCTAGTCAAAGACATACAAAACACTCAAGACGTGAGGCATTATTCGTCATCTACATTTTTGCACTTAAATGAACAGTTTATGGCATGTTCTAATACTGACTGTCTTGCATTTTGTTCAATTTTTCTTACACCCAGAAGACTGTGAATAAAATGCTGTATTTTATTTCTATCAATCATATGTTTCACCTTGCAAACTTGCAATGATGTCTTTTAATTAGAATATTTATTGCTTCATAGACAGGAAATGCAGAATATGGTGTATAGTTTTTAAACTGACTGTACAGAGGGACGGAGAAGTCACTTAGTCATAGATGCAATACCAAATATGTTTTAGTCTCTTCCAGAATAGGACAGAGAAGTCTACTTGACATTCTGCGATAAGCACCTGTCACATACATACTTTTGATCCTAAGAATGGTGTCAAAAGTGAAGGTAGTTGAAACCTTTTTCACAGATCTAAATTCCATAAGCCAGAAAAAGGGTCACATGCTCCTATGAATGGTGCTGAAAAGCACAAAAAAGTCTGTCTCAAAGCATTCACATTAGCTAAAACCTTTTATTTGTAATTTTGCCAAAGTAATTTATAATGCCATGTCTATAAAGGTTTCAAAAATTCTCTTGGGAGTAGATGGCTTTGTTTTGAGAAAGTATGAAGGAAATCAGGTCAAAGCCACAGAACAAAACCTAGAAACACTATTAGCATTTCACAATGGTGAGCTCAAGATAATGCAATGATGATCTAATTTCTGATGAAAGTAGATGCCTCAAAGTTCAGTGAGAAAAGTTCCTCATTTTCCTTCTAAATCTTTTCTTTCACTGTCCTCCCATAGGTTCACTGGCTATGCCTCTTTATTTCCAAACAGCTGTGTGAATTGCTTTATTCTCATTTTTTCTCTCTTTGAAAAGCCAATGAAAAAAATGTAACCTTTTTTCTGTTGGACCTACTCCTAGCACAAGCAGCTTTTGATGGATAATAAAAGTGGACTAATTAATGTCTTCCTTACCTTTGCTTATTGATCCTGCTGCAGCAGGCATGTTGGTGGAGGAAAGAGTCATCTTATTCACAGCCTGTCCAAAGCTAATACAGCCCCCACATTACTTTAAATGACTCATGAGAACAGCGGGCTGGGGCTCTCTGATGGGCTCCCTGATACATGTATACAGGTCAAGCCAGGCTATTCTCCCTCTTTGAATCCCATATTGACTTCCTCCTTATCACCACATCATATTTAAACTCTTTCTCCTCGCACAGAAAATAAAAATTAAATTACTCTTTTTTGCGTTTCTCCCTCTCTCCTCTCGTTGTCATACTATTCAAACTCACTGATTACTTTCTTCTATTAGAATCATCGATCATCATATTCACTTTGCACAATATGTGTACTGTTCTCAGTCTGTGGATCAGCAGCAGTTTTTAATCTTTGAAAAGCTCCTGGGCATTACATGCTTGCATGCACCCTATGCCAAGACTTGGCACTCACTGCAGAGTGTGTTAATGGTATTTCTGAAGGAACAGATAGGAGATGTAGGACTACTGTTAAGATCTTCATTTAAGCTGTGGATTTGAGGGCCAAAGTCTTAAAACAGCACTGTGTGTAACTGGCGTGAAAGAAATCTCTAGCAAAAAGCAGTAGTAGTTAAGTTGAAGCTTAACTTTTAGCTTCAACTCATCTGCATGAGATTGAAAGTAGAGATCTGGTAATCAATAGTTAATTCTACAAAACTTGAACAAACAGGAATTCCACAATCATGGTTTTTGTCATCCATGAAGTTTGGATTATTTATCAAAATTATAGGTTATAATAAAAAACTGGGGTTTAAAGTGTTTATTAAATATACCAGAGTTACCATACAATCAGATTAACATTTAAGTTGTTTAAATGATCAGTAGTTAATATAATTATTTTTATTATATTTTTTGTAATACATATATCTATATTACTTTATTATAACACTTTTTGAATTTGCCACAACCCGTTGAAGAAAGCACAGTTAAAAAACCATCAGTAAATGCTGTGCCTGGTATAGCAGGAAAGATTTGTCACATTTCCCAGAAAATGAACACTCATGACAACTCGGAATGTTGAGAGAGTAGGTTTTGCACATGTTCCCCATGGCTCTCAGCAAGGACTGCAAAACTCTGACTCTGACTGTGGTAAACAGCATCGAGGCTAATACAGTACCTAAAAACTGCATCTCCTATAAACTGGTAATGTCAAACACCAATTTCTTAATGAATGCTCAGCACAGTTATGTTAAGTGTTATTTCGCTTTTTCTTTCCATTAAAGTTGAAAAGTTTCATTGTTATAAACATTCCTTTGAAATAAATACTGAACATTTTTTGCATTCATCCATTATCTGACAAAAGAAATGTATTGTCTTATTTTTTAAAAAGGTTTTTAAAAACTTGAGAAACAATGTTCAGATATTCAGTAACTGACTTCTGCTGGTGGCTTTATTAAACCATTTTTTTGTATTCTTGCTTAAATACTGAAGAAAATTTCACTCAATTTCAAGTCCACTACTTGAAAGTGGTAGCATGTATGAATTTCTTTATAATATTAAATTAGAAATATATTTACCTATACAATTAAATGAGAAATCTGGTGGTTTCCAGTATAAAAATAACCAATACAATCATAACAATGCTTATATAGGTTATAGTAATGGTTGTGGGAGGATGCTTAGACAACTGGTATAAATTGACATAGAAAGGGAAAACATTTTTTCCAATAGATCATAGATCATAGAATGGTTTGGGTTTGGGTTGGAAGGGGCCTTAAAGATCAGGCCCCATCCAACCTGGCCTTGAACACTTCCAGGAATTGGGCATCCACAGCTTGTCTGGGCAGCCTGTTCCAGTGTCTCACCACCCTCACAGTAAAGAATTTCTTCCTTATATCTAACATTAAATTACCTTGATATCTAACCTAAAATTATGCTCTTATATCTAACCTAAAATTACCCTCTTTCTGTTTAAAACCATTACCCCTTGTCCTATTGCGACAGGCCCTGCTAAAAAGTCTGTCCCCATCTTTCTTAGAAGCCCTATTTAAGTATTGAAAGGCTGCAATAAGGTCCTCCCAGAGCCACCTTTTCTCCAGGCTGAACAACGCCAACTCTCAGCCTTTCCTCACACCAGAGGTGCTCCAGCCCTCTGATCATTTTTGTGGCCCTCCTCTGGACCCGCTCCAACAGGTCCATATCCTTCCTGTGCTGAGGACCCCAGAGCTGGACGCAGCGCTCCAGGTGGGGTCTCACCAGAGCAGAGTAGAGGGGCAGAATCACCTCCCTCGACCTGCTGGCCATGCTTCTTTTGAAGCAGCCCAGAATGCAATTGGCTTTCTGGGCTGCGAGTGCACCTTGTGGGCTCAAGTCCAGCTTGTCATCCACCAGCACCCCCAAGTCCTTCTCCGCAGGGCTGCTCTCAATCCACTCATCACCCCAATCTTTTTCCTTATGACTATTTAAAAGAGAAGTATCTCCAGAGTTCTAATAAGGTATTCTATAAGTATTCTATAAGTAGCTGGGAGAAGTCTCACAATCACTAGCCCTTGTTCTTGTGGGGCACTTCAACTTACCAGATGCCTGCTGGACATACAATACAGTGGAGAGGAAACAGTCTAGGAAGTTCCTGGAGGGTGTGGAAGAGAACTTCCTGACACAGCTGGGGAGGGAGCCAACTAGGGAGGGCGCCCTGCTGGACCTCTCATTTGTGAACAGAGAAGGACTGGTGGGCAACGTGACAGTTGGAGGCCGTCTTGGGCATAGCGATCATAAAATGACAGTTTTCGATTCTTGGACAAGTAAGGAGGGGGTCATCAGAATGGTTACCTTGGACTTCTGGAGGGCAGAGTTTGGCCTGTTCAGGAGCCTGGTTGAGAGAGTCCCTCGGAAGGCTGTCCTGAAGGGCAGAGGAGTCCAGGAAGGCTGGACATTCTTCAAGCAGGAAATTCTGAAGGTGCAGGAGCAGGCCATCTTATGTGCCAAAGATGGGCAGGTAGGAAAGAAGACTGGCCTGGCTGAACAGAGAGCTTTGGCTGGAACTCTGGAATAAAAGGAGAGTTTACGACCTTTGGGAGAAGCAGCAGGCAAGTCAAGAGGACTACAAGGATGTCATGAGGTTATGCAGGGAGAAGATTAGAAGGGGCAAAGCCCAGCTGGAACTTCAACTGGCTACTGCTGTGAAAGACAACAAAAAATGTTTTTATAAATACATTAGCAGCAAAAGGAGAGCTAAGGAGAATGTCCATCCGTTACTGGATGCAGAGGGAAACATAGTAACAGAGGACAAGGAAGAGGCTGAGGAACTTAATGCCTTCTTTGCCTCAGTCTTTTATGGTCAGACCAGTTGTTCTTGGGGTACCCAGCTCCCTGAGCTGGAAGACAGGGACGGGGAGCAGAATGAAGCCCCCATAATCCAAGGGGAAATGGCTAGTGACCTGCTGCAGCACGTAGGAACACACAAGTCTATGGGGCCAGATGGGATCCACCCAAGGGTACCGAGGGAGCTGGTGGAAGTGCTCACCAAGCCACTCTGCATCATCTGTCAGCAGTCCTGGTCAACCGGGGAGGTCCCAGATGACTGGAGGTTAGCAAATGTGACGTGCATCTACAAGAAGGGCTGGAAGGAGGATCTGGGGAACTACAGACCTGTGAGCCTGACCTGGGTGCCGGGGAAGGTTATGGAGCAGATCATCCTGAGTGCCATTATGCGGCATATATGGAACGACCAGGGGATCAGGCTCAGGGAGCATGGGTTTATGAAAGGCAGGTCCTGCTTGACCAATCTGATCTCTTTCTGTGCCCAGGTGACCTACTCAGTGGATGAAGGAAAGGCTGTGGATGTTGTCTACTTGGACTTTACTAAGGCCTTTGACACCATTTCCCACAGCAGTCTCCTGGAGAACCTGGCTGCTCATGGCTTGGACTGGTGTACTCTTTGCTGGGTAACAAACTGGCTGGATGGCCAGGCCCAGAGAATTGTGGTGAATGGAGTTAAATCCAGTTGGCGGCCGGTCACAAGTGGTGTTCCCCAAGGCTCAGTACTGGGGCCAGTTCTGTTTAATGTCTTTATCAATGATCTGGATGAGGGGATCGAGTGCACCGTCAGTAAGTTTGCAGATGACACCAAGCTGGGCGGGAGTGTTAATCTGCTGGAGGGTGGGAAGGCTCTACAGAGGGATCTGGACAGGCTGGATTGATGGGCTGAGGCCAACTGTATGAGGTTCAAAAAAGCCAAGTGCCAGGTCCTGCACTTGGGTCACAACAACCCCATGCAACGCTACAGGCTTGGGGAGGAGTGTCTGGAGAGCTGTCTGGCAGAAAAGGACCTGGGGGTATTGGTCAACAGCCGCCTGAACATGAGCCAGCAGTGTGCCCAGGTGGCCAAGAGGGCCAATGGCATCCTGGCTTGTATCAGAAATAGCGTGGCCAGCAGGACTAGGGAGGTGATAGTGCCCCTGTACGTGGCACTGGTGAGGCTGCACCTTGAATACTGTGTTCAGTTTTGGTCCCCTCACTCCAAGAAGGACATGGAGGTGCTGGAGCGTGTCCAGAGAAGGGCAATGAAGCTGGGGAAGGGTCTAGAGAACAGGTCATATGAAGAGCGGGTGAGGGATCTGGGGTTGTTTAGCCTGGAGAAGAGAAGGCTGAGGGGAGACCTTATTGCTCTCTACAGCTACCTGAAAGGAGGTTGTAGTGAGGTGGGGGTCGGTCTCTTCTCCCAAGTAACAAGCACTAGGACAAGAGGAAATGTCCTCATGTTGGGCCAAGGGAAGTTTAGGTTGGATATTAGGAAAAACTTCTTCACTGAAAGGGGAGTCAGGCACTGGAACAGGCTGCCCAGGGAAGTGGTTGAGTCTCCATCCCTGGAGGTATTTAAAAGATGGGTAGATGTGGTGCTTAGGGCCATGGTTTAGTGGTGGACTTGGCAGTGCTAGGTTAATGGCTGGACCTGATGATCTTAAGAGTCTTTTCCAACCTAAACGATTCTACGATTCTGTGATTATTTTGTATCATCAGCTGTATTTTCTTGGAGTGCTAAAATTATGTTTGAACATTTCCTTCTTATTATTTTTTTAGCAGTTTCAGATAGCCGGACACTACAGCTGTGCTTGACAATTTGTTGCTTTCTTTATTCTTAATTAGAAAATTGTGTTCCCTGTATGTTCTAGTTGACCATAACTTTCTGTAACTCTTAGGGAGGTCAGTAAGTGAAATGGGATCTCGTGAATACCCTTGTAAAGGACCTTTGAGAAGACTGACCTAACCAATCTGAATGATAGCTTCAGCAAAAGCTGATGAAGATTTCTATGGCAATTTAATTAGCTATAGAGATTGTCACTATTTTAGGACTGAATTTGTTATTTAAAAGATGTGTAGATGTAGTGCTTAGGGACATGGTTTCGTGGTGGACTTTGCAGTGCTAGGTTAATGGTTTGACTTGATCTTAAAGGTCTTTTCCAGCTTAAACGATTCTATGATTCTATGATTTACTTTGATATACTGTGGTTTTAATATGGTTAGTACTATAATCATACCTTTTCTCTATATGTACCAACATATAAAAAAACCCTAGTAAACATATTCGTATATTCTATTCCATTAATTAAATATTAAAAGGTTTTACAGAGACAGTAGTTATAGCTGCATTTAAACTCTATTTCATTTTTACAGGACCTCACAGAATGTACTGAAAGTAGCCTCATCAAGCTGTTGCTGCTTTCAAAACACTGATTTTTTTTTTTTTTTTGGAAGTACAAACAAAAGTTGTTTTCTAGGACCTGAATTCATGAAGGATCATGATTAAAAATGGCTCAAGGTATCAAACTACTCAGATCTTCAAGTTAAGCATTTACCAAGGGAACTGAAATTCAAAATAGGACTTAGATAGAATTCCTTCTATTTAGAAAAGAGAAGATTAGATGCCGGAGAATGGGATTCACAATAGTCATATGGTGACTGGGGGAAACAGCCCCTAAAACATGAAAGGTGTATCCAAGACTAGCATTTGCCTCTTTTGCCCTTTTCCCATATACCCCTGACTAAAGGATGTAACTTAAAGATTAAACTTCTGTGAAATAGGAACTTAGAAAATCCATCTTGTGCTCTTAATAATGTATTTAAATTCAGATAAAATCAGAATCATTTAGGTTGGAAGAGACCTTTAAGATCATCGAGTCCAACAGTAATACAGTATCTGTCTTTCACTTGACAGTAAAGTGTTGCTGCCCCCTCACATGCCTACATAATCACTGAGTGCTTAAGGCATTTGCTGTGCACAAGGGAAGTTTTGGTTCTAACAGGATATGTTGAAACCCTTTTCCTGGACGTGCTCTGGCCAGTAAACTGTAGAAAAAGATTACTGTGATCAGTGATAAGCACATGTATCATTATACGTAACAAATACTGCTATTCTAAGGGGAGTTAGGTGTCCAGGACCTTCGGAGAGTATAGGCCTAATTCATTCTACGTTATAGTTCACTCCTGGCAATAAAGGATAAGTATTTGGAGAGATGCAGCCACTCAATTTCTGCTTTTGTAACAGTCACCTAGAGGCTGTTCTGGCAGTGCGCGGGCAGTTTGCAGTGTCATCTGACCACGCTCCCTGCCATCTGTATCATTTCCTAATGCCAAGCAGTACTGCATACAGCCAGCTATGCTGGCTCTAGTCCATGTGAGGATTCCTGCACTAAAAGTGGAGTAGAGCACAGCAATTTCAGTTGCAGTATGGCTGTTGCAGCAGTACAGAAAAAGGACTAGTGAGAGACTGGATTTGTCTATAACAGTAAGTTAAAAATAAGGGGCTGGTGGACAACTTTCATTGCTGAATCAGGACTTCATCCTTACCTGTTTGGAAGATGCTCTTTTCTAGGACTTGACCTTGTCTCCTTCAAGTCCTTGATTTTAGGTGCACTGTGACTTGGTTACTGTGCAGTGGTTGGACTCACTGCTTTACCTTTCAGGAAGAAACACAAATGAATCGCAGTGGTTGTTACACTTGAAGATTTTTTTTAAAAATATAATACCATTCATTACGTTTGAAATAATTTGTTACACTGCTTTTGAAATCTACCCATTATGAATGTCTAAAAAATTGAGTCATTTCAATAAATTTAAAAAGATTTTTTTCTATTCACCATATATCACAATTGCACTGTTTTTCTATTATAATGCTGAATTATGCCTATAGTGTTTTTCAAATACACAGCTCAACAGTCTTTACGAGCATCCTTTTGTACAAAAAAAGTTGTATGACTGCTATGATCACATTGCTGATCACTGATTATGCTGACAATGTGAAGGTTTCTTGAGTCAGGTTTGTGCAATACATGCTGGATTGCTTTACTTGTATTTGTTAAAAAGCTTAGGTGTGAAATAAACTCATCTTTCTTGTGAGTAAATAAACAGAAAAATGTTTAATAAATCAAATTGCCATTTATATTTTGTTGCCTGAAGCAACTTGCTATCTGCACTATTTAAAGGTTTAGACATTTTCTCCTTTTCCTGCTGAGGGTACTTAGCTAAGCAGTATGTGGATGCTGGCGAGAATCTTCCAGAAATCTCCTTCTTACCAGTGGGTCACAGACAAATCCTGAAAAACTTTTAATGCTAAACTTCCTGTAAAGCACTACATGCTAAACTAGTTTTTTTTTAAGTCAATACAGAATTTAGTTAGTATCTACACAAGCTACAAATGTATAATTTTGCCGCCCTTTGATTTAAATTATGATAATAACGATAGTTTAGTTACTGTTGCCAAAATATGTGTTAACCTGTTGGATTAACATGGTAACATTTGCATTTAGATATCACCTTGTGCTTACAAAAGTCCCTTTCCTTTGAGAAGCACTAAGTGCTTTGCACATTGAGCATTGTTACTACTAGACTCTGCAGGGAAAATGGAAGTTCTGAAGAACTTGTTTTTAGAGATTAAAAATAATGAGAATTTGACCTGTAAATCACTCTGAAAATAAGGCACTTTAGGAATAATAGATAAGGAAAGAGAAGGGTATCTCAATTTATACTATTGTTATCATTACACTATATTCCTGTCTCAAGCAGAATTAAAGAAAAATACCAGTACAACTTGGTAATTTAATGCCATTATGTCATTTTTTGTAGTTTAGAATTTAAGTCACAGTCTAGATGACAACTAAAAATGAGTTTGGGAGCTTTAACTCCTAGGTGAGTATAATACAAAACTATCAGACAATTTTGTAGGTCATGCAATTGCTCTCCATGTAAAATTGCACTATATGCATTGGAAAAATCTGTGACCATACAGCTAATTATTAACTTCTATGTTCATTTAATTCACAAGTCTTTAAAAGCATAAAAAGTGGGGTCCAGTTCTTTAAGATGGAACCAGACAGGCCTATAAATTGCCTGTAACATTAACTTCTTGCAAACATTCTCTGCTTGATTAGGTATAAAAGAAAATTAGCATATTCTTTCTCCCCTGAAGTCTAATGCAAATTATTTTAGAACTAGTTTAACTTCTGACAGCTGAAATGCATACATTAGCTAGCTAGAGCCATCTGCAAGGCAAACACATTCTTACCTCATATGTTTCTAATTGGAACGTGTTGTCTTTCAGGCACCATCAGATGCCATGCTATGACTGGTAATGAATTCTAGAATCATGTACATCCCCAAGGATTTATAATCTGTATGGATTAAGGACAGGCTTTTGTGAATTTCAGTTATTTTCACACTTTGATTGTAAGTCTAAACAATATTTCTTGGGTAGCAACCTAATTATATGAAGAGTTAACACTCCCAAACCAGGGATTATTTTAGGGAGACTAGGATTACATAGAATCTTTTAAAGTATTATTTTTCACTTTTCATCGAATAGGATGGTAATCTGGATTTTTATGTCAATGTCTAACATCCTTTATTTTATACAGGTAATACAGTGAGGCTACATGAGACTTCCCTTCTGCTCAGTCTGAATTCCATTCTCCAGCTCAGAAACAGTGGAGTACATTACATAATTAGCATTTTAATACTAATTTCTTTATGACAGAGTAAAAAAGATTTAAAATAATTAATTTTTAATGCTTGTATCAATATCAAATGACTTACCATGATCTTTTTATTGGTGGCATTTACTTTTTCTGCTTCATTGTCTTGTTTGAGGATAAAAGATTACATATGGAGTATATTTTAAGCGATTGCCTGATTACATTTTAATGCCTTACCAGAAATGTAGAAATATTTCAATGGAATGTTGAAAATGTTTGATGGAAAATGAAACAGATTATTATTAAGTTAAAATTATGTTAGTGAAAAGTCAGAATATAATTACTGCAGTTTTCTCATCCTAAAACCAAACTGCAATTTTAAATAAGCCATCACTAATACAGTATCATAGTGATATGTATCGCTTGTGTAACATCAATCTAGAAATCATGGGAACAGTTTTATTTCACTTGTAAATTAGTATTGAGATGTTGAGGGCATGAAGCTGAAGGAGCCTTTCCATTATAAAGTAGAATGGACATTAAAAAATGTCGCTGAGGGAAGGCAGCATTGCTGATGGCTGTAGAGGAGTGTCTGGTTAGGATATGCTGTAGTACTGAGGTCTAGAAGATTTTTCAAATGCAAAAACTACTTAGTTAAGTACACACAGGGTACTGACTGCTCCTACAATATTAAAGGAAGTGCTAACAGATGTATTTGAAATTTCAAACAATTCTGTGGGGCTTTTTTCAGTAGTAACAATTTTCCAGGTATCATGAGCAATCCTGAATGAAGGAGCATGCTTTCACATCCAAGGATTAATGTATAAAGGCCTTACGTCTCTGAGAGCCCTTAGGAAACCAGGTCCAGGCAAGCTGAGCCAGGAACTTGAGGGCTTTCATCTTCACAGATATGACGAGCTAATAGGTTCATAAGCCCGTCTTGTGTTCCCGTTCACATTTCCTACCAGCATCAAACAAAGCTGAGGGAATAGTCAGCTGTTTTCTAGGCAGTCGTCAGTAAAATAGCTTTGTGCCATTAACACTGACCTTCCTTTTTCTAGGCCAGGCTGAAAGGCATCCAGTACCTGCCACTGCTACCCAGTACTGCTATCCAGTACCTCCCTGGCAGCTGCTTTGCTGTCCTTTGCTTATCTGCTACTTTACACTTTCATGGTTGGTTTCTTGCAAGAACCAACCATGCTCTGGCTCCTGGAATCCTTCACAGAGAACTTCTATACAGGGACCCAGAAGTCACTTTGAAAAGATCTTGGGGGTTTTGTTTATATCTAGTGTTACAAAGTGTTTTGTGCACTTCTTTGGCAGGGTATATATTTTCCTTCTGTTTACATTTGCCACAATTTTCATTAAAGGCTGTAAAATAAATTAGGTCACAGGTTCTTACCTGGGTATAAGTTCAGAGTTTCAGGTGGGTATGTCGTGCCTCAGCACATCAACTAACTGAAATGGAAGAGCAGCCCCAAAGGGCAAAAAGTAATGAAAAACAATAGCACATCATCCTGCCTGCTTTGGGTAGAGTTCAGCAGTCACAGGTCAAGCAAAAGACCTTAAGAAAACTGGCAATATTCCGGAATGTTTTAATGAAGAAGAAAAGGAAAATCAATGTCTGCCATCAGGTGCCCTGAATAACTCCCAAGGACTTGCATGGGACACCTGTGCAATAAAGGACAAAAGCTGACCCTAAAGTGCCAGTGGAGACTGTGTATCTGAATAAGTAGAGAGTGCCCTGCACAGCATTCAAAGGGCAAGGAAAGCCATTTGGTCTCCTACGTAACTGTCCTGCTGAGAGCCTTTCCTTGAGAAGCGAGCCCTGAGCTTCTTGTTCTACAGTGTCAATCTGCTGACTTGCCCAGAAGCATTCCTCAGATCAAATGTGTTAGCTTATTCAGTGCATTGCCTCCAGTGTATATCAGAGATGAAGTCTG
Source organism: Nipponia nippon (assembly GCF_047370975.1). Lineage (NCBI taxonomy): Eukaryota > Metazoa > Chordata > Aves > Pelecaniformes > Threskiornithidae > Nipponia > Nipponia nippon. The sequence continues at coordinate 8,831,815 of NW_028262337.1, read as the reverse complement.
TCCTGTAGGATCTGTCTGTAATAAAATAATTTTAGTGAAATCACAATACGGAATTACACATACCTTCAGTCTTCTTTTAAGAACATTTTTTTAAATAAGAAATCACTTTGTAAAAATATAATCAAACGAAAAGTGAAATGTCCTAAATTAAAGATTACATTTTACAGTTAAACTTCCACAGCATAACACTGGAAAGTACTTTCAAATAAATACATTTTAATGCCTTACCAGAAATGTAGAAATATTTCAACCAAAGAAAACGTTTGATGGAAAATGAAATAGATTAAGCTATTTTTAACTTATTTTTAATTAAGTTATTTTATTAAGTTCATTTTGACAGTATATATTCCAGGATTACAGCACAGCAACAAAGAAATCCTAATATGTCTAAGACACTGGAGGTTTAGTTTACTTTCAGTCACAGGGTAATCAAATGTAAATACATTAAAAAGTAAATACAAAATTTGAACTTGCTTGTGCCACAAGAAATTCTGAAAACTCATTTCAGAGATTTCATCAGAATATCTTTTACAGTAATGGAAAAAGATTGTAGGACAAAAATCCAGTTGCAGATATATATGAGAAACTAGATCTTTACAATGACGGCTCCCATTGATTCTGCTGGGATCTGGATCACTGCTGAAGTCCATCATAAATAGGTGTATTTAAGGTTTATCAGGCTTTGGCTCCCAACATAAAAAATCCTAAAGAACCTGTTTGGGAGAAAGGTGATCTTCAGTTCTGCATCAGGTCCCTTTAGAAGGAAGGTATCATGTTGGGAAAGCCAAACTGAGGCACCCAAAATTAGGAGGTGCTTTTGGAAATTTGAATTCAAACCTTTACCTGTAAAAAATCAGATTTTAGACTTTAAAATTTAAATAATAATAATAAAATAATAAAATAATATTTTAAATAAAAATTAATATTAAATAATATTTAAAATAATATTTAAAGTAAAATAATAAAAATAATAAAAAGTTTAAATAATAAATTCTGAATATCTATTTCTGACAGTATGAGGACTCATACTGGAATGATACAACTAGATTTCTTGTGATTCTTTCCTTGGTACTCTTCTGAACTTTACCATTAGAGGACTGCAACAAAGATGGATTTCAGTAAGTAGGAGGAAAGATAACCCCTTGAAGTTTGGTACCTCTGGTACCCAAACAGAGATTGGTTTTATTGACTCAAGATACCACTGAGAGAAAAAAAATTACAATGAATTATTCCAGCCAGAGAATTACAGATACATATATAGAAAAGAACAGAAACAGACATAAATGTGGGCCAAGTTCTTCCAGCATTGTACTGCCTTGTGTTGTTAAGGGAAACCATGATGTTCTACTCAGCACTGTCTGGTTTACTTGCCCATTATTGAAGGACCCACTTTTTCTGGTCCTCAACCTGGTAAGTCTTGTGTGATGACTTCACAGGATCACTCATATAAGAGATGCTCCAGCCCCTTAATCATCTTAGTGGCCCTTTGCTGGACTCTCTAGTAGCACTGTATCTCTGTTGTACAGGAGAGTCCAAAGCTGGACACAGCACTGCAGGTGTGGCCTCACCTGTGCTGAGTAGAGAGGAAGGATCACCTCCCTTGACCTGCTGGCCAGTCTGCCTAATGCAGCTCAGGATACCATTAGCCTTCCTGACGCAAAGGTGCCTTGCTGGCTTGTGTTCAACTTGGTGTCCACCAAGTCCCCCAGGTTCTTTTCTGCAGAGCTGCTTTCCAGCTGGGTGACCCCGAGCATGTACTGGGGCATGGGGCTGTTTCCAGGCACGAGACTTTGCATTTCTCCTTGTTGAACCACATGAGGTTCCTTTCAGTCCATTTCTCCAGCCTGCCAAGGTCCCACTGGACAGCAGCACAACCCTCTGGTGTATCAGCCACGCCTCCCAGCTTTGTCCTCTGCAGCTTTCTCAGGGTATGCTCTGCCCCATCATCCAGATCATTAATGAAGATGATGAACAGGATAGGACTCAGTTTTGACCCCTGGGGTACAACACTAGTTACTTGCCTCCAGGTAGACTTTGTGCCACTGATCAAAACCCTCTGAGCTTGGCTGTTCAGTCGGTTTTAAATCCACCTCACCGTCTGCTATTACTGTCTCTCTTAGCACTTTGTGCTAAATAAAGGGTATATCTAAGGAGAGCTTGTTTTCTTGTTCCACATCTAGCCCAGAGCAATCCACAGCATATCTCGCCTCCTTTCTCTCAGCATGTGCCTGGGTGCGGGGCTGAACACCAGCAGAATGCTCTTGATGTAGGGGGTTGGCCTCTTCTCCCTAGTAACAAGTGATAGGACGAGAGGAAAGGGGCTCAAGCTGCGCCAGGGGAGGTTTAGGTTGGATATTAGGAAAAACTTCTTCACTGGAAAGGGTAGTCAGGCATTGGACTAGGCTGCCCAGGGAAGTGGTTGAGTCTCCATCCCTGGAGGTATTTAAAGAACGGATAGATGTGGTGCTCGAGGACATGGTATAGTGATGGACTTGGCAGTGATAGGTTAACGGTTGGACTCGATGATCTTAAGAGTCTTTTCCAACCTTAACGATTCTATGATTCTATGTCGTACCTTCGTCTTCTCCATCCACCTGCGACTCCCCTTGTACAGACCTGCAATTCCCCAGAGGGGAGTGTGCATCCCACAGTTATGAAGTGGTCAGGATTGCCAAGAAAAAAGATGATGAAAACACATCCACAAAAGCAACACTACACACCATCAAGACAGTTGTCACATGATAGATAGAATAGCTACTCTTCCTCCCAGAAGTTCATGTTACCACCACTACTTTTCTCTAAAAATGATGAAATAAACCGAAACTCTGCTTCTTCATCATCCCTTTCCAACTCAATATCAGTAACTGTGGTAATGCTATTGTTGACATACGGTAAATATTTCAGGTGTGTATGTAGTGTACTGGTAAAGGCTTAACTTAAATCTCAGCTTCTCTGGGCAGGTACACAGCTGTGAAAGAATCCGTTGTGCTTCACTGCAGCTACTCCCTGTGCAGCTATTGCTTGGGAATTTTATTTTAATTGTGTGAGGGAAGCAAGATGACTGGAACTTTGGCAGGTAGGAGAGCTACAAACATACCCACTGCTAGGGAAGAAACTCATACACTTCTGACTGTAAACAAAGTCCCTTTGCCTGTCAAAGCCAAACTTAGTCTTGTCCTGGATTTCTGCTGCCTTCAACAGTTAATCAGTCTGGACTAACAGCACCAGCACTGAGTACTCTTTGTTGTCACAATATGTTAAGATTCACACCTTGTCCCAAGATGATTTCTGACAAAAACTGACTGTTTCCTGGAAGGTACTGAAACAAATAAAAGGCTGCTAGTATGAAAAGAGTTAATCACAGTAGTAAAAAATTCAACAAACTCTAGCTGCACCCGAAACAGAAACAGAATAGACAGGATAACAAACAAGACATTGAGTGAAAAAAATATTAAAATTTAATTCCACCAAGCAAAATCTAGTGAAAGGACTGCAAAATATTACAAACAACTCAAATTTTATTGCAAACATTTTAATACTATTGTAGATAAGAAAGACAAGCTTGCAGAGCAGGATCAATTTAACCAGAAAATTGCTTACAAAGGACCTGATCTTGCTCCCACAGATATCAACAGCATTTTACAGCCAGGCTTCAAGGAAAAACAAATTTGAGCCTTCGAATTGTCATTGTATTTTTACAAAAGTATGTATCTCAAAAAAGTAATAAAGGACAAAAAAAAGTACCTCCACTCTAGCCTTTTAGGTGTTTTCCTATGGAGGATGTATCTCAGAGTTGCAATAGTCTTCATTATGTACATTTGTAATTTTTTAAAATTATTTGTCCCCTGGAATTAATAACAACCAATATAAAGTAAAATGATATAGCCCAAGAAAGAGTTTATTGTTTAGGCCTTGAAGAAAGGTAGAGTTACACAGTTAGAAATGTCATACAAAATTGTCACTCCTATTAAATTTAGGAAAATGCAGCCACCCTCAGCCATCAATTCTTCCTGTAAATGTACAAAAGGGCCCAATATTACATTGGATTTTTTACTCTCCTTTGTTGCCTTTTTCAGAATAAAACCATGGTAACATGCTATTAAAAATTATGTAAGTAACACTTTCTTATATATTTAGTTAGTACCTGTATTATGTTTCTTATGTCTCAATATATTTTGGAATAGTCACTTAAGGATATTGCTTTATCAGATATCCTGGTTAAATAATTTTAAGTTACATTTTTACTGGAATTTCAGACTATGTCAGCTAAGCTAAAGTAATTTTTCATGACATCGTTTTATTTTAGTATTTTCTGAGATCAAAAGGTAGAAGCAATTTTGGCTTAACAGGTGAATCAGTCCCTCTCTTTGTTAAGATAAGAGCAGTAAATTGATAAGATTGGAGAGACAAACAAAAATTGCAGTTAGAATCCCAGTCCTGGCATAGACACAACAAACGTTTAAAATTATTGATAATATTTCAGCATACAGACCTACACATCTGCATGTAGCAAAACATGAGCCTATGACCTAAAACCCCTAGCTTTTAGAATACTTGTTTCTATCAATAAAGAGGGAAATTCACCAAGTGCTTTAATACAACCTTAAAGCTTTTAAAACGTTAGGCCTAATGCTACCAGTAATAGAACCCATCACCTTTAGGTAGAGACAAAGTAACTAGATATACAGTAATTACAGAAAATGGATTTGTCACAACCATGACTATGTGGTGATGGTGAATTTCAATTATTATATCTCCTTAAATTTGCATATATTAAAAAAAAGATGGCAAAAGTTATTCAGTCCAATCAGTGTAGTTAGACTTGTAATTTTTAATTCTACACATAAATTCTCAAAGAGATTATTTTATGCAGCCTGTAAGAAAACTAAATATTAGTTGCTGATTTACTGCTGTTTTTCAGATTAAATGGAAGTTTCTGGTCCTTATCACTTTATAGCCTATAAGAGACTGACCCTGCTCCAGTAAAGACACATAAGCACACGCTTAATAAAACCCCTGCATTCATTCCATTCATTTGGCAGATGGCACCTTCCACAGCACATTTCTCCTTGTTCTCTGCTAGAACAGGGGAGTACACCACCTACTGAAAAACCACAGGTCTCCCACACAAATCCTGATACTAGAGGAACTGCATACATACACTCGCATGCTTTTCCAGATGAAACCACAGTGTACTTTGCAGGGTCATGCCCTTAGAAATAAACACTTCCTTGTACCTTCCTGAAAAGTAAGCCCCTGAACTACCTTGTACCATTCTTCAGCACTTGGTTTCCGCAATATTTTGTAATACCCTTTTTATAATTTAATAGATGCTCTTTCACTTTCATTTGAAAATACAGTGTAAAACAGCAAGTATGGAATGATTGCTGAACTGGCTGCAGTTTGGTACTGTAACTCAGCAATCTATATATGGAATAGCTATAAAGTGCTTTAAATTGTTTCACACGAAAGGTGCAAATCAATACTGTGCCCTCGTATATGATCTCCCTGGAGACACATAGTCCTGGTGAGCCCACATTTGAGAGTATCCTCAAATTGTTACAGCAATTTAATAATGTCACTGTTTTTTTACACTGGAGAATGCTTCTTTCTCCAGTGTAAGCGTCTTTCTCCAATATTTACTGGGGTTAGTGTCTCATGGCATCCTAGCCAGCAGGCCTGCTGCTTGGCCTCCGTTAGGTGTCTTGCTGGATCCAAACACACTGATCTGGACAGGTAAAAAAAGGCACAGTGCTGCTCTGGGAATCTGCACAAAAATGGCCCCTTTAATGTGCAGAAGTTGGGGTTGTCAGCTGACTCCTGACTGCCATTTGCTGAAAAGATGAACTGTCAGCACACTGTACAGTCACATTTCTTTTTGGTTAATAGGCTCAAAACTTCAGGCACTGAGTACAGCACATCTCCACAGTAAAATGCTGACAGGTCTATCAATTGTCAAAATTTTCCAGGATTTGGATTATACCATTGAAATAGCTCAGATGAATGTCTATGTAATGCATGGTGCAGCACTGAAGTGCTTATAATCTCCTTTTCCCAAAAGATCTGACTATAAATGGGAAGCATCTTTATTGCTTTTATGTATGAGGAATTGAAGCACCAAATGAGCGAGCAAAGTGTGTCAACATAGAGTTGAACCCCAAAATGGCTCTGTGGATCATATTCTGTTTTAGTGCACAGAACTCCCCTAAGAACAAGCAGTATTCTATATTTCTACAGAGTAATTATTTTAGACATTAGGGATAAATCCTGTTCCCAGCAAAATCAAGGCAAAACTCTGACTGAATGAAGTATGATCTGGATTTCACATTATATTTGGAACCAAACTCAAGTACTTTGTCACACACAGCCCAAGTATCAAATAGCCTCGCAGCATGCTTGATGCAGTCTATTACAATTCTGAATGATAAAACCACAATAGCAAACAAACGTTTTGCCTTCTTCAAGTTTTTTCTATTCACGTTATTGTGGTTCATGACTGCTGTTTGCCTTAACTGTGATTACTACAGACTAAAAAGGGAAAAAGAAATAACAAAGAAAACAGAACACAATAAATCCTATTACCCAGTTGACTGAATAAATGTAGATTATCACCATGTCCATATCAAACCGCCATCCACGGCTATCATCCTCAAAGTCCATGTAGTCCATCCTGTGAGCAGCATGTGGGAAATGCCTCCTTGTTACAGTATGTGAGCGTCTTTGAAAACCTGCTGAAAAACAGACCAGGAGGTAAAAATCTTTAGAAAAGCAACCAGATTGAGTTAAAAGAAAAAGTTAACCCTCCTTCCCCCATTTATTTACAAAACAAATGGAAGCAGGAAATCTCACACCTCACTGCTAGGTTTCCTCACTTTGTTGGACAAGAAGGTCTTTGTGGACTTGATTTTGAAAGACTTAAAAAGTAACCCTGTCTTCCATGTCTGGGAAATAATACGTACGTTTGTTTGTATTTGGCACTCTCTACTATAGTAAAGTAATCCTATCAGTGTATGTTATCCAGACCTACGAACACCTCTCATTCGGTGCCTTCTTCCACTGAATTTGATTTCAGTGATTTACAAGTGAAAGGCTTCATATACTGTAATTAATCTCTTGAGTAATTAATCTCTGGATTCCTGAAGTCTACTCATCTGAATTCTTCAGTAATCGAGACACATCTGTATGTGTACACACATAGTTCAACAGCGCAATTACATTTGAATTCCTATTTCTAGCATTTGAATTTTTTTTCAAAACACTCTTCTAAATAAATCCTGCTTGCTTTAATATTATGTGTCTATATGATACATACCAGATTAAAATTAAATTTTTAAATTACTGTTTGTATGCCGATAATACATTAAAAATATATAGGCAGATGCAAATACAGCCTTTCAAGTGGAAGTAAAAATCCTGTGACTCCAAGAATGGCCTGAGTGTGAGGTCCTGCCAAAAGGTCCTTCCTCTTCATTCCTCCCCTGACTTCCCTATGTAGCAAGAGAAGTACTACAGGAGCATAGTTCTTGCATATGTCAAGATAGGAGGTTAGAGAAGTGTCTGTGCAGCTGTGTTAGAGAGCAGGTTGCGGCACAGCAAAGGGGCTGGGGGCAGCACTGCAAAGTGTCCCCTTCAGTGTGCACCACTGCACACCAGTGTGCCTCCGCGTGCATTCCTGTTTTAATCTACTACTGTGCTGCCTTCTAGTCCAGCTTAATTAAACCTCCTCGAAGTTCCGCAGTCTTCTGTTTTTGACTAATATAAATAATTGTGTATAATTGGTGTTCACATGCCAGTAATTTTCATTTTAACATTCTCAAACATTATTCAAGATAATTGAGAAATATATTTTTAAAAAGTGTTCTAATACAGAACTTTGCTGGAATTTCAATATTTTTCCTTTTTAGTGGTGGATATCGACTGTTTCTTTGCATTTTTTTTTCTAAATTAATATTTTTCCCAGAACTTTTATAGCACAATTGTTTCCATACCTTCCAAAGAAAAGTACTTTCTCTCTTTGGTATCCTTTTAAAGATAGTTCATCAGACACCTTTTGACTCCAAATTACAAATGTAAACTGGTCCTCCTCTGTTCATTTAATGACTGCTTTATTTAGAAATTTGACTAGACTACTGAGACACAGAAATTCTTCCTTTGGAGAATCACTCATGGTCAGACGTCATGACATCAGTGCATTTCTTTTTTATTTGTTTATTTTTAATGACAATTTGGATCAGTTTGTCATGTACAGATACAAAGTTTCTAGATCTGTATACATCAGAATCTGTCTAACGTTATTTATCTTATTTTGGAGACTATACATGAAATCTTCATGCTAGTCAAGAGAGCGATGATGTTTTATGATGGTTTTCAGTGACTCCAAGGGGGCTAAGATTTGCCTCACAGCTAAATATACTATACTGACTCTAGGAAAAAAAAGTAAAAAATTCCAGGGATTTACTTGTAAAGAGTTTTAGATTATAACACAACAATTTTTTATGCAAGTGCATGAACTAAACATCTGCTTAAAGATGCTGAATATCTGCTTAAAGTATGATCTGGACCTCCTTGTTCTTTATGTTATGCTTTAGAATATGTTAATTTAAAATTAAACAGTTAAACAGTATCTTTTGATAACTGAAAAATACTGAAAAATAATTTTTCAATTGAAAAATAACATTAGTAATTCAGTAACAAAATTCTGAAAAATGTTAGTCTTCTTTAAATATCTTTCTGCCAAGATGTAATTTACTTGAAAAATGCTCATTTAAAAACTTACCTCAATTTCAAACCTGTATTTTTCTTAATTTCTTCTCTAACACTTTTGAAACACTATAGTCAAATAGAAACCTAGATTTACGTTGTTATGCTCTACTTTTTAAATTTAATTTGCCAATGGCATTAAATTTTATCACTAATGCTATATCTTTCACTTTGCCTTGTACACATGAATTTTCGTGTATATTATCCTCTCTGGAGGGTCTTAGTCAAGACTGCTATCCGTGCTTTCTTTTTATTTATTTCTATACTTACAAAATGCTAGAGGCTGGTTTTGGATCAACAGGGATAATCAAGGAATTATGCCAACACGAAGTTACATTAGTTTTGACTTGGTAGTCATCACCTTCTAGAAGATCTGGACAAATCTTATCCTTGATTTGTATGTCTGTGCAACTCACCTTAAGCAAACCTGCACTGAGCTTATCACAGATTAGACTTTGTAATGTAATCACTCCACATTCAAGAACAGCAGTTTCAGTACAGGAAACTGGCTATTCTCTAATTGTTCTTCCTATAAAAAGACATAGAAAAATTGTTGGTGCTGTATTGAAGGTATGTATACGAGATCCCTGTGGCTTCCCTGAGTGTGAGTAAGGCTACTGAAAATTGACATCCAGTTATGCGGAAAAGATTTAAATTCCGCTGCTGAAATACTCTCTTTTTTACCGTCTGTAAATTGATTAAGCTTCAGCTGAAAATGTCAATAGTACAACTATTATGTAAACTGAATTCTAGGACTTAAGAGAGGCTAACAAACAACGAGAACTGTTTCTTTTCCCTGAAGTATATTACAAAATAAACTTATATACAGTACTGAAACCAAGGATCAGATTTAGAAACACTGTATTTTCATGCACAAAGGTTACTGCAGACTCCATGATCCATACTGTGACTACTGTCTTTAATAAGCTAGAGTGGAAATAAGCCATGTCTCTGCGTCTGATTCTAGCCATTTGCAAATAAAAACTGAGAGCTGTACAGCAACATGGAGTAGGGGTTTGAATTATGAAACAGAAGAGCTGAGGGAGCTTCAAATCACTTCTAATGTATTTGCTTCCTTTTTAAAAAGAAACCCTATCTTATTTGATGAATGCAGTCCCTAAATAATTTCTGCACAGGCATGTATTTGTTAAAACATATATTTTACTTAACTTTTTTGTGCATGCTGGTGTTGCTATGCTCTGAACAAGAACTTCCACTCAAATCACATGAATATGCATGCACAGTGCCAGTGGAGTCTGGCAGACTGTTAGTGGAAACCTGTTACTAGATAACAAAAACAATGTTGTGTGCAAATCACACTTTCATACCCACCAAAGCGTGCAAATCAAAAAGGATTTTCACCAGAGCATCAATAGGCACATCTGTTGCATGTGTCCCTGCCAAAGTTTTTGCAACCTCCTGTTGAGGTACTAGCAATATTCAAAATAAGACTACAAACAATTTAAAATACTCTCCCAATTTTATAAATTTACTGACCTCATCTTGCTATGACCAAAGAATATAAGATATGAGATGGAAAATTTTACTCTAAAAATGTGCCCAGATGAATAATATGCAAGCTATAATAGCCATTTACATTATAAGTGCTCATGTAAAATTAAATTACCTAAGAACAAGTGTTCTTAGGTAATCAGATGTACCAAGGTCACTTTGACGCAGTCTCTTCTTTCTGATTATGAGCTGCAGCAGATAGACAGAGCTACTGAAAGACGGTAAGAAAAAAGGCAAGTACAGCCTGACACCTTCCCATATGTGCCCTTGCAGCAACCAGTAGCTTAGGACCCCAGTGCTTTGGAAGCTGTGCTCAGAACAATGTGTTAAAATGGCATTGACAGGGTTTTCTTTCCTTTCATGTGCCTGTGCATACTTTTGAACGAGATCTCATATTGTCTCCAGTTACTGTGCTTTGTGTCCCTTGGTGGAGTAGTCTTAGAGCAAATAAATTGATTTCCTTTCAGGTGAAACTGAACCAGAAGATGAGCTCCATAAGCTCTGATGTGTTCCAGTAATATGCTTCAACCACTAATGGGCATTCAGCCCTTGGGATTGGAAGTAAGTTGCTCCTGTTCCCTAAAATGCAAATGTGGACATCTGCCCCTCAGTGCCAAATGTTTTGCCCTATCTATTATGGCTGATATAATTGCTGTGGCTGATATAATTGCTATAATCTTTCCTAAAACGTATTTATGCCATTCATAATTTTACGGACCTCTTGTATCTGTCTTCTGTAATATCCTTCGCAAACAAAAAACTTGTAAATTTCCTTCGTATGGAAAAGCTTCCATACTTCAGATCATCCTTTCTGCATTATGCTTCACTCTGCTTTATCCTTTTTTGAGATGATGTAATCTAAAATTACATGCAAAACTGGAGATGTGGGATCACCACAAATCTAGACAATGACATAATGTTTTCCATTTTGTTATGATTCTAATAATTCCTGCTTACCTTTTGACTATGGCTGTGCATTGAATGTTTTCAGAAAACTAATCACAGTATTACCCAGATCTCGTTTTTTAAGTGGCAATAGTTAATCTACAGCTCATCATAGTGAATATTATGTATTCATTATGGAGACTGCATAGCCTCTGTGGGCAACTGCTCCACCACTTGACTGTCCTCACAGTGAAAGCGTTTTTCTTACTTGCAGTCTGAACCTCCCATATCTGTTATCACTCATCCTCCTGTCATGCACCACTGTGAACAGCTCATCTGTCCTCTTGGTGGTCTCCTTATAGGTATGGTAAGCCTGCCTGAAGATCCTTCCCAAAGCCTACCCTTCTCCAGACTGAAAAAGCCATTTCCCTCAGCCTCTCCTCACAGGTCAGGTGCTCCAGGCCCCTGAGCATCAGAATCTCCCTCTGCTAAACTTGCTCCAATTTGCTTCTGTCTTTCCTGTACTTGGGGGGGTATTGCAAAATAGCAGTATTTTAGATGTGGTCTGCTGAGTAGCAGGGGATAAAAACTTCCCTTATCTACTGCTGTTCATACATCATGCTCCTGTTCATAAAGCCCAGGATGCTGTTGGCCTTCTTTGCTGCCAGGGCACACTGCCAGCTCATATGCAGCTTGCTCTCCGTCAGGACGCCCAGGTCGTTTCCAGAGAGCTGCTCCCCAGGCTGTCAGTGCCCAACCCATCTCATTGCCAGGGGCTCATCCTTCCCAGGTGCAGGACTCAGCATTTGTCCTTGCTGAATTTCACAAGGTTCCTTTCAGCACACTTCTCCAGCCTGTTTAGGTCTCTCTGAATGGCAGCCCTGCTGCTGAGTCTATCAACCCATCCTCCAATTTGTTGTCCTCGCAGACCTGATGAGAGTGCATTCTGTTGCCTCCTTGAGGTTGCTGATCAAGAGAACTGTTAGCTGTCAAGCTCATAGTTACTATCATCAGTGACCTGAATAATTTAGTATCACTAATAAACTTTAGCAGCTTTATATGTATCACTTTTCCAAATCACATATGAATGTTCTGAACTACACAGATCGCTGTGGGATTCCAACAACAATCCAATGTAGTTTGCTAGATGCTCTTTTACACCATATTTTCCACCTTCTACATTGGTCTGGTTTTCTTTTAATGTGCCCTGCTGAAAGGGACTTTATCTGCTGAAGCACCTGCTTTACTGTTTCAGCCCATTTCGCCAGCCTGTCTTGGTCTCTCTGAATAGCAGCCCCGCCACTGAGTCTACCAATCGGTCCTCCAATTTGTTGTCACCTGAAGACCTGATGACATCGTGGAGAAATGGGCAAAAATTTCATACCATTCTGTACTTTTTTCAAGGATACAGTGCTTTTATACTGCTTTCACAAACAAGGTATCATCCGAAACTTCTTGCATAAACACCAGCCTTCTCCCATATGCACATCACGCAGCATCAGATTCTGGTTATGCTAAGAAAATAGCTAAAGATTGCAAAATTTGCTAGTTAAAATGAGCTATGAAATCTGTATTTCCAAAAAAGAAAAAAGCATGTATTGCTAGAGAGGTTTGTGAAAGGATGGCACTTATCCTATGTGAATGCCTGCAAGCATGTCCCGTTGACTCCCGATCTCATGTTCCAAGCTCTAACTCAGTCTCAGGCCCTCCACCAAACTCAAGTCCCCAAAGCATTCAGTTCTTTCCCCAAACCAAGGCCACTCAACCCAATCACCATCCTTCTCAGATGAATAGTTTTAGCTTTTCTCCTCCTCCTGCGTGAAAAGCTTAAACCTCCCTACCCTCCTGCCTCGGGTATTTCAGCTCCACACACCTCTTGTCTCAGAAGTCAAAACCTCATTTTTTCTAGAGTGAGTCCTGAAATTCCAGACTCCTCTTGCCCCAGGATGCACACCAGAACCTCCAGCTTTCCCATGCTAAAACTTCTACCATCACCTTTCAAGGCCTTTCTCACTGCTAAGTCCAATCATCTTCCCAAACCTCCCTCACTATGCTACTCCTGCCTTCCTCTCACTTTCTCTCTGCTCTCTTTGAATACTTCTCTGCTCTTGCCCTTCTGACTTCACCTGTGGGCACTCACTGGCTGCCAGCACCTTATATCCATGTGTGACTAAACTGACATGACGGCCTAAACATCTCTCCATTCCTTTTCCATCCCCAAAATCCAAGTCCTACTTTCTGCTAGCAGTTGGGCTTTAGAAAACCTGGATGTAAAATGTACTTAAGCTGGACATAATCCTTATCTGAAACCATTTTTATATTCACTATGATGTCTGTCTTACTAGCTATAGGACTTTTGTAGGGCTTTTGGTTTAAATGTTGAAATCTGAGACAGTCCCAGAGAGGTAAATTGTGTGTAAGCACTTATTTGCACATGCATAAAATTCAATTTATTGAACTCACTGTGCATACGATACAGAATCCTTCTGTACATGAACATATCAGCAGCATGCAGGCAATTTAGCAGGGAATACACAGTGACTGCTTTTCAAAATGTCAAAGAACACAGTCTGCAGAGGGTCTAGAAAAGCAACTGATTACTGTGAATATCTGAAAAAGCCATGTCCTGAAGCCTTTCATGTGCGACACAAGATTTAATTGCATAAGGAGCACTCCTTTTTATAAGGCAGAGTCGTTAGGAACCACTGTTCTTAACTGTTACAACTAGCTTTTTGTTTTGTGACTTTCATAAGGCACTTGACAGAAGAAAAAGAACACCATGCTACAGACAAAACTATACAGAAGTCCCAAAATGTGGTAATGCCACTGACATACATACATGTCATCTGTTGAAGCAAAAAGCTTATAAAAACTGCAGTCCTACAAAATCAACCACCAGGCAAATAATGCTGCTTGCTGATCAGTATCAGTGTAACTATTGGCACGGATATCTAAGAACCATCTCTACTCTCTTAAAACTTTATAAATCCTGCATGGATCTGGGAACAGAATATCCACAAATGAATGAGAAATCTCATAGCAAGTAAAAGAAGAAAAAAACCCCCTGAAATAATTCATAGAAGTTCTTGTAGCAGTTACAGTTCTTACAAATATTCATTTCATACTGCTCTAACTTTCCATATTATTTTCAAGATTATAAATATGATCATCTATTCCTTTTTTTTTGTAGCTGTTCTCTGACTTTTTCTACAGAGATATGTAACCAAAACAAGCCCAACATTTAAGGTTATATGCTACACATCAGTATATAAAAGCCATACTTGAATTCAGCATTTCTTTGGACCTTATTGTTAATCACTGCAATTAACACCTCTCAGGCCTTCAGGACAGAGAGGAGGCAACTACTCATTTGGAGGTTTTTCCTCTGTGAAATACTGTAAATTTTATTTAATCAAAATTACAAATATTTACACTTGACAAAGAGATCTGACAGTTTCACTCTGAATAGGAAATGAAGATGAGATTTTTTTCCATTCAAATACAGCTCACTGGATTTCAGTGAGCATTATTTATAACTGAAGTTTTTTGCATGTTCCTACCATTAGTTTGAATTCTAAGACTAAAATATAAAATATAAAATATGAAATATAGTGCCCCTGACATAAATTAACAATGACATTCTGAATATTAAGTAAATAAGCAAATAAAAATGTGTGAAGGCAGTTACCTCTTGCTATTTTATAGACTAATTCAGCTTTTATTGATTAAAACACAAACCATAAAGCTAGCTAGTATATCTTATCAAAGAATCGGGTTATTGGAAAAGAAAACAAGAGAAAGCTTTAAAAATGAATGACAAAATCCATAAAGAATGCATGCATACACATTTTACATTGAGTATTTTGCATAACTAACATTTTTGCTATTTATTAAATACGTTTATTAAATTTATTAAATATATCTCTTTAGCAATTTTCGGAGAAATATTCAATGACTACTGTGCCCAGTCCCTCTCACAAATCCAAAGCAAAACTAGAACAACTTGTGTTTTCTATCTTGGACTGTTTATTTCCCTGGAAGTAAATGAATCAAGAGGACTGTGGGAGGGCAGAATGAGCTTAGAAAACATACTCTGTCCAAACATCTGTGATTATTCTATAATTATCAATACTCACAATTATAAGCTAATTGACTAGTTTAAGTGCTGGGGTGCATACTAAAACAGGAGTAATTAATCTCACATTTCACAACGTAAAAGTCATTTGACTGTGGAAACCATGAAGGAATTCTGATAGTCAGTCTGTAAACAGATTTTTTTTAAGTAATCAAGTGAATTATTTGTTTCCTTTTTCCTTCTTCCCCTAAACCATAACACACTAGTACCAATCAAGCAGAACATCATATAACAGCTTTTTAAAATGATTTATAGCAAAACCTACTCTCCTACTTTACAACCACTTTATTTCAAAATTCAATTAAGGGTGATGAAATAAAAATAATATACAGATGAAATAAAAATAATATACAGTAACTGAAATGCATATCCTTGTTTTTCAGGGTGCAAACTAGCTCTGTGAATAAATGAAACATTGGCTTCTTTAACTGCCCTCCTCTTCACCATACCATATAGTCTTGATGACTCATACCAAGAAATGAAGCTGCATGGTTTCCCTGTGAGATCATGTCATGGATCTAAATGCACAGTTTGCATACATTCTAGACCATAAAATGTCTTCCTTTAATTTTAAAGGTAAGTTTTCTACATGTATATTGATGACATACATATTACAGTTATGGTAATTTTCATACATTTGCCTTTAAGATGGGGATTTCTAATCACTTCCGTTCACATTTGCATGTAGATAAATTGTATCTTAACAGTGAATTTAACTTGTGGACAACTTCTCTCCTTGCCATGACAGTGCACACAGCAAAAACCAGGAAATCTCAAACAGCAACCTGAAGTATTTAACTTTCTGTGGTATGTGCACCAATAATCTATATGAAAAATTAATTTTAAAAAGTATTCAGAATATTCTGACTCTATTAATTTTCTTATTAATTTTTTATCTATTTTCCACTTCTCTTTCACTGTCTCTTCACTAAATCTCTTACTCATGGTCTCGAACGCTAGTTGTCATCAACACCCTCTTCTGTTATTCCCGCTTTTTATCACTGAACTTTTCTGAAAATCATTTGCAAGTTTATGTTTTCTTTACATTTGTCATCTCCCCAGCTGATCAAATACTACATTTCAGCTGTCAGCAACTCTTGCTAAATTATCATCGTAAGAGCCTTCACCCTTTTGTGTCACATTGCTGTAATGGCATCATCTCCCTCTAGTTTCATTCTTCCCTACAACTCCTCCCTAACTACTTACACCCCTTCAGGCTCCATTTGTTTGGACTGCTACTGTACAAAATATGTAGAGGCAAAAGCTATTGATATTTATAGGTAGGCTTAGCATAATAGCTCAAGATGACTGAATAAGTATAAATACCATTAAAAAGGATCTCATACTGATGCTTGTCTCTAGTGTGAATGCTACTTGGCATACTGCTCAATTCTTTTTAGATGCTTATTTCTTGACTTGCATGATTGCTATATTTTGTTAAAAAAGTTAATACTAAAGATAATTTAAGAAAAATTTTGCAGAGTTTTGTTATACACTGCTGTCCACAAGCCTTTCAGTGCTTAAGTCTTTAATGTTTTAAGCCAATTTTAGTGGAACACCGTAAGATAATAGTAATGCAAATACTTTTTTAAAAATAAATTCATGAATTGGCTCTACTTGTATTAAGACAGGGTCAGTCTGACAGCAAAGGTCAGAGGGAATACACAAGATAGGCATGCCAGGGTCTCACCACACCCCTCTACAAGACAAGGCCGTGTATGTCTACACAAAGCATTTAATTTATTTGCAAATCAGCTGTCTGGCAACATGAATCCCATAATTCCTCCAGAGAAACTGGTGAATGACCTATCTTGGAGCCATGCCATTGTCTTCGAACAAATTCATATTCAGCTTCAGTTAACATCAAGTTCAAAAATTCCTACTTCCCATCTGAGCAAACAAAAGAAATATTAATTCCTCCAGAGAATGAAAAATATAAAGCACAAGACCATATCTTGAGAAAGCTGGCAGTTTTTCTGAACTGAAAGTTTTCTGATGCTGACATTACTTAACCAGTTTTTAGGAAGCTGACCAAGGTTTTACAGAAAGAGTTGTCTGAAAAGGATCATATATGTCCAACAGAAAATCAAAAATAAATTTTCGTAAAGAAAAGTTATCAAGAAAGAAGCTATTTAAAATAAAAAAAATATGTTTATGAACTCTTAAAAAAATCCTTCCTTTAATCCTTTATTAAATATGTAATGGTGGTTATCTCTGACTTTTTCTGATAGCATTGCAAACATCCATCTTTATCTACTCAGCTAAGATATTCACCAAAAGTCTCCTGAGTTTACTCTGCTGTTTGTTCATTTCTTGCTTCTTTGAGAAGGTATGCTTAATCTGGCTCTGATTTAATAAAAATATGATCACATTTTCTTGATTATTATTCTTACACATCACCTTGAGTGCTTTTACGCTTCCACTTTTGTCATTCATCAAATTCAAATTTCAGCTTTTGTTTTCACTTTTAAGGGTCTCCAAAACTCTGCCTTGCCCCCAGAATGCTTCACTTTTCATAATTATGCTATGCAAGTACCATATTCCTCCAGAAATCTTAGCAGTTTTCTACCCAATAAGTGCTCTAGGATCAAACTGAACTCGTGTCCATGTCCAAATTTTGGAATGGCGTGGATCTATCTATGTCACTGGTACAGATGTACGAAACAGAAATCACAGGCATGTTAGGTAGCAGAAACAATGTACTTGTTTGTCCTACTTTATTCTCTATTAACTCATTGATACTGATGAAGCCAACTGATATTGCAACAACCTATTCTCAGCCAAAAATTCTTTGTTATTCTTATAGTAAATGGGATTTCTACGAGGCATTGAATCAAAGGACTGAACACCAGGCAAACTTAACTTTCAAGGTAAGATGTATTTCCACCAGCAGAGCTGAGACATTTAGGGGCTAGTTCAGTAGAACTGAACTGCTCTCCTATGCAGTATATTTCAGTGCTAAGTGGATGGGGGAGTGTGCTGGGGAAGCACGTCCGACATAACCTTTGCAAAACATAATCAGTTCACAACTAATTAGGAATATAACCAATTTTACTGGTCATTGCTCAGTGGTCACAATCTATCTTTTTGCCATTCTGTTTGGCATAGCTGGCAAGGATCATTCCCCACTTCCACTAAAATGCATAGAAAGATACTTGCTAATTCCTGCCAGTGATGAAGACAGAATGCATCTTTGCTTCCACGTGTTCACAGAGACCCGTCATAACCTGAACTAGTCTCAGAAGAATCTTAGACAAAACATAAAAAAATAAGACAAAGATATTTTATGCGATAAACAGATTCTGTGACGAAAGACTACCGCTTCAAAAAGCTAGCAATTCAAAGTTTACCTAGAGTGGTTTAACCAGGATTATGTATTGTCCTCAATTGTCTTTAGAGGGCAAATAATAAATATTTATGTAATCTTATTTGATAAATACATAAAATCCTTTTACAATGCCTAAGTTAAAAATGTAATGGAAGATACCATTGTAATCAAACTGCAGGATATCTCACAAGAACAGGCATACTAAGAGTAGACTAAAGGTCTTCCTACCCTATCATTCTTTCTCTGACAAGGTCAAAGAATGAGGAATTGGTGAATAGCAAGGAAAGAATATAAGAACAGGGCAAGCATTTTGCAATACTTTCCTGGTATTCTCTCTCAGCTCCCAGGGACCTGCAGTTCAAGGATCTCCGCAGGTAAATGTGGTATCTTTGAGTTTAATACACTTTACTCCATTTTTCTTCCAAGAATCTGCCATTATTTGAACTCATGCTCTGGGGTAATGATAATTTTATTTAATGTCCTCTAGTTCTTTTATTATGAGACAGTGAATAACAGCAGCACATTCACTTCTGCCATGCCTGTCATGATTTTAATTACCTCTATCATCCTCCCTCTGTAATCATCTCTTGTTTTGGCTGAAGCATTCTAGTCTATTTACATATTCCTCATCAGGAAGGAATTGAAAACTGACATTCTTATTTATCTTCTCTGTACCCTTCCAGTTTACTGCCTCTTTTTGTGATGAAAGGGAGACAAGGTAAACATTGCTGAAGATCACTGAGGACCATGACAGTCTTCTGCCACTGCTTGCACTTGGCTTTCATTTTTATTATTCCGAATATTTCAGTACTGTAAGCAAATGTTACCACCTTCATTTCTAGTAATGAATATGCTGGATAGTGCAAACTGTACCATATAGCCATCTAGGACAAGACTGCTAATCTCCCTTCAGTGAGAAAAATTAATCATTTATTTCTGTCCTTTGTTTGGTATCTTTTAACCAGCTATTAATGGATGAGAGGACTTTCCCTCTTATCCTGAACACAGCTATGTTTTTTCAAGCATCTTCAGAAAAGAACCTTCTCAAAAGACTTTTGGAATTTGTAAGCTGCCGGGTGAAAAGCACAATACCTCTAACTCCCCTACAAGTTCATTTGGGTCCCTTCAGTACAGCTGTGGGACCATGGTTGTATAAGAGGTCTAAAATGTTCTTAGTTTGTCTTACCAGCTAGAACGAACACTTGGTTCCATAAGCAGAACTAAAGATGCCAATCTTAACATCTATTCAGGGACATATCAAGAAATACATGGGGAAAGGCTACAGTATACTTTTTTGCCATGGTGTTGCGTAGTTATAGCTATCAATATTCCTGGTACAGCAGTCTTATAATACCACAGTTAAATAGGAACAAGCAATCCTAAGAAGTCTCTAAAGAACAGCCTCTGCGAAACAGCTTAAAAGATAAACAAGGCTATTGAAACTTACACAGTGCTTTGTAGTGACGCTGTTGGCAAAACAGCAGAGACAGAAAGTGGCAGCGCTAACAGGGCTGAAGCTTAAGAAATCTCTGTGACACTGACCTTTGTACCTTAAAGTTCCCCTTCCATTTTATTTTGTTTTTCTTTCAGATTCACTTCTGCTTGGTGAGGTGCAGAAGTGAAGCCTTGAAGGCTAGTCAGAGCACAGCTGCTCTATGGGACCCAAGTGGGACCTTGGCATTAAGAAATCAGTTTTGTTTTTCTTACCAGTGACCTGTTGGAGCTGAAAGGACTTGTGGGCAAGCAAAAATGGTGCAAGTGTTAGGGTCTAAGTGCTGACAAATCAGCAAAATGACAAAGTTGCCAGCTGACCGAAGACACGCTCAACCAGCAGTGCTTGGATTCTGTTTTCTGTCTTAATGTACTATAGGCATAACACATGCTCAAAGACAACACTTCCCAGTAATGTGTGTCTCCTTGAGGCAGAAAATCCACTTACTGAGAATACTGTAGACTGTAAATGCATCTTGTGAGAAATGCATGTGTGCAGATGGATCCTGGCTGAAAAAGGAAAGCCTTCTGGTGAAGAAGCATTGCATGGTCCCACAACTGCAGTCGTGAGTAGTACGACAAAGGAACAAATAACTTAAAATAAAGAAATGAAGAAGTAAGGAAATTAACTGAGGAAAAAAAGTGCAATAAGGAAGGATGGAAGAGTAGGACTTGGGAAAAATAGCTCAATATAAGGATTATTCTGAGAGACTTCTTATACTCCAGCACTACTCTTTATAGCTAGAATCAATGCTGCACCTTCTATTTTCAGTAACACCTGTCTTGTTTCTCTTCTCAGCAGATCACAGCATCAGAAACTTGAAAACCACTACCACTTTTTTCTTCTTTTTAAACAGAGAAGTATGAACTTAAAACCTAGTTGAGGTAATTTTATAGCTGTAAATTTTCACGTCTGTTAACACTCTTCCTTTATTGCCTATCTAACTGAAATCACGATAACAAGAATCTTGACTCAAGAAAGTAGATTTTAAAGTGTTCTACCCCAATTTTAAAGAAAGAGATACAAAAATTTATCAACAGGTATTACTAAAAGCTTTCACAACATTTCTTTTTTTTTTAACATGTAGGAAATTGCGCACCCTTTTCTCTAGAGAATGATTGCATAAAAGGACATGGCAGATGTGACCTACTGAGGTGGTGGGAATTTCCACTGGTATTAGCAGGCATTGAAAACACTGTATCTTGCAATCCTTGACTGATGCAGAAGTCAATAGCTATTTATTAAGTCACTAAACAGATGAGATCAGTAAAGAATTAGCACAGATCTCATTGTATGCAACATTGGGGAAATGTTTTGTAGATTAAGCATTTAAAAAAAACAGATAAAAAGAATTACTCTATTTCTAAATAGCTTTTTCCACTTTCAATTTAATCATCATATTTTAAATAAAAACGTTAGCATAGAAACAGTTGGAGGGAATTTCCAAGTAGCCTAGGAATAATCATATCTTGAAATAGTCACCAACAGCTGTAACTCAGAGGTTTCATAATCCCCTTCTCTCATTCTGAACACCTAGCTATGTACTTACTTTCAGGCATATCTACAATCTTTCTCTACATGCAGACAGCTAGCACCCTTTTACAGCATTATCATCACTATCTTGATTACTGTATCCTGTATCTCTGGTCTCTTCTATGTATTTCTATCACAGATTTATGCAAAAGCTTTTGAAATAACCCTTTTAGGCCCAGTGCACTGTCTCAGTCTATTTTTTTAATTCCTGCACTTGACTACACCAAAGTCACTGTCAAGTTAAGTATCGTATTTTCAATTTAAATGATATTTATCACTTCTTTTAGTCCACACTTCTGGTATCAAATTACTTTAGGAGACTTACCCTTAGTTTGTGAACTTTCTGTGACTGTACGGTGTTTATAGAATGCAACTCCGATTTAATAGCATGCAAAGGCTACACTTATGATGTTATTAAACTATAAATATATGATAACAGGATCCATTCAAGCACATTTGCTATTTAACTATCCATTCAAACTACACTATTTATTTATTTTTAAATCTGTTTAAGGAAACCATTATTTGGGATGTTATTTCTATTGTGCAATTACCTTTTTTAAACGTTACCAATACTCAAAACAATACCTAACGTAATATCTTTATCTTATATAAAACAGAAGACATTTTAGATGGATATTTACAATTAGCTTGTTGACTTTCACATGTATTAAAAATCTGAATCCTAAAAGAAGATTGGCCTTCATGCTTGAGCAAGATTTCCATTTTATCATTAACCTATCCTTGACCAAACAGAGCATACCATATGCAGAGCAATGGCATATGCAATGTTTATGAAACAAATGGGAATTCTGTTAATGATTTTAATTGGAAAAAAATACAGTGCAGTATAAGGGCAAACTACTCCGGAGCAATTTTCATCAGCTTGAAAGCTACAGTGCTGAGGTTTCTTACTTTTTGTATAAAACCTCAAAAGCTACATATGTTTGGCGTTTTTTTAGTTAGAAGATAATTTTACATTCCTCATGGAAATTCTCATATGAAAGAAGACTCACATATTGATTACAATATCTGTTTGGCTCAGTGAACCAGTTCAGGAAAAAAAGTAAGGAAAAAGAAAAGATGCTTGATTTTATCTAGCAGTCCTGCAATGTTCAGAAAGTCTAAATTAGTTCATACTGATAAATCTTCTATATAATCTAGGCTTCTCAACAGCCATCTTTCTCTCCTTGCATCCCAATCTAATTCCGAGGTCTGATTTTATCAGGTCTAGCATCTCTAACGAGTGGTTTACTGTTCAAAGTTTACCATTTTTATGTCTGGAGTATTAAAACAATATTGTGGAAGAGGTTTTGTCATATGGAAAACTGGAATCATATGAAGTTTGAAAAGAGCTGCTAGATTCTTGGTGACCACTGAACCTGCTGAATATGAACTAGACAAAAGAGCACATGCATTTCTAACAGGGCCACAGAATTTCTTCTTTGACAATGCAGTATTGTCTTATAAGGAGGCAGTTATTCTCACATTCAAAACTGCAGATTTTCATCACTCTCTAACCACTGTAATCATATCCCTTTTCACTCCAGTCACTCTACTCATGGACCCACTCTGTTCTTCCCATTCTTTATATTTTGCCTTCTGCAACTCTCTTATTAGACTGTTACCTTTTTAACTAAAAAAAATTAATCTAAGTAGCCTCTTTTCCCCTACTGCTCTCAGTGATCTCTTTGCATTTCGAGGGCATCTGTTACGGTGTCAGAAGTCTTTTGCTGCCAGTACGCTCCGTCTTCTATGCCTGTAAAGTCCCTGGGAGCCTCCTGAGGCAGGGAACATAAGCAAATTTAGGAAAACCAAATATGGAACTTCATATACTGCCAAGCACCATTTAGATGTAAGCCCAGAAAAGTTGTCCAGGAAGAAAACATTATACGCTTGTGTTTTGAACTGACTCAAACCCTGAAGTAGCTTTTATTCAAATAAAAAGTCGGAAGAGAGAGACATGGCAGTGACACTTGTATTTAAAAAGGCAAAGACAAAGTTTCAGACAGGTATGTGGTTTGGATTTCCTATTAACTAGATCTAATCAGATTCCCATTCAGTGTGGGACTTTTAGGCTATCCTTTGGAGACATGTAAATCCAGCATTCTGAATTACATTTGTGGAACGACATGCCCAATTTTCAGGTAGCACAATACTGAAGCTGTGTGACCTCTCCAGATCTTCCTTTTACTTTTAATTATTTATATTTTGTACAAAGCTCAGCCTGGTAGCTTCATATTCATATTTATGAAAGACATAATTCATGCGACACTATGGAACACATATGAACTATGTCACATACATGAAGTAGTGTATTACAGTAAACCAGTAAGCTCAGCATCAACATTCACACTACATAAGCTGCTGTTAGAGAAAAAGAAATATTAATCTCTGTTTTTCCTGCCAACAGCTTTCCCTCTGAGTAATACCAAAGATGATCTACCAGTCCTCAGACTTCTCAAGTCTGCTCATTTTTGATAGCTAGGAGCATTTTCTGTTATTTTCAGTATCAAATCATGACCTTGTGTGACACAGTTTTATAAGTGGAGGACCAGAATTTATCAAATTTGACCTGTAGAAAGGCCTGGGTAGACTCACAAAAGGAATATAAAAAGGATGTCCTGTTTTATTTTTTCCACATACTTTTAAAAGCAATCTATATCGTTCTTAAAAACAGGAGAAATATATCTGCTAGGAAAACAGCACTACAGAAAGTAACAATGTAGGTAGATGTAGATGAGGCCTGGTGAAGAAAGGCTGTTAGACTGAAAACATGGAAATACGGGTAAACAATGAATCCCACATTTCAGCGGTCTAACTTAAATGTTTTTCAGTTAACAACCAGTTAATAACAATGAAAATGTTCAAGTGTTAAAGTAGCAACAAGAGGACTAAGCTTTCTTCATATAATAAGCAGAAAACAAAGCTAAAACCCACACCCTTTACTCCAATACATATGTATAGAACAAGCAATGCGGAATAATATATATGATATTATTCCAACTTTTTTATATGACTTCTTTCATAAAAGACTGATTCTGATTTGTTTTGGAGAGGTCTTTATTGACCACACTCAGAACGAGTAACTTTTTCCCTAGAGTAATTTTCTTCATACCACTATGCAGACACAAATTTTTCCAAACAGGAAACAACATACAATTATCCTGATAATGTGCACAAAATTAAAGATTTAAGAATAAATAAAAAGGTAAACACACAAATTGTCTTTTTACAATTTGCAGTTTATCTTTAGATTCAGACCATTGTGTATGAGTCACCCAGGAGAATTTAACTCAGCTCTACTTTAATAATCATCCTTCTCTGATTTGCTATGGCATGTATTACCTAGAGACATATTTTCAAATATTATACTCAAGGCTGAGTGAAGTTTAGGGAAAAATTAAAAAACTTACCATCAAAAACTCTGAAGGCTTTCTTGCAGCTTGGTAGAGGCCATTTTGCAGAATTTGATTTTTGAAAATTTTCTTTCAACTTCAAATATTCCGTAGGGAAAAAAGATTTGGTAGAGTTGTTCAGTTCTACAATAATTAATGGGAAAGAATGTGTACATCAATGCTGTAAATATAGCAATACTTTGCATAGGTTTATACTACAAAATAAAAATGCCTTATGTACTGTGTAATCCTTTTTCTGATTCTAACATCTCTTAAAATCACATAAACTCAAGCATTTCCAGATATAGCACAAACAAGTTTTGAACATGCTGTTTTGGTTCTGTTCCTCTGAAAAAAAGCATTTAGGAAAGATGACGTCAAATTCTAGCAAAATGAAGTACATAATCATAGAATCATATAATCCTTTGGGTTGGAAGGGACCTTTAAAGGTCACCTATTCCATCCCCCCTGCAACTGGTAGGGACATCTACAACTAGATCAGGTTACTCAGAGCCCCATCCAGCCTGGCCTTGAATGTTTCCAAGGATGGGGCATCTACCACCTCTCTGGGGAACCAGTTCCAGTGCTTCACCACCCTCATCGTAAAAAATTTCTTCCGTATATCTAGTCTAAATCTACCCTCTTTTAGTTTAAAACCATTACCCCTTGTCCTATTGCAACAGGCCCTACTAAAAAGTCTGTCCCCATCTTTCATATAAGCCCCCTTTATGTATTGAAAGGCCGCAATAAGGTCTTCCCACAGCCTTCTCTTCTCCAGGCTGAACAGCCCCAGCTCTTTCAGCCTTTCCTCATAGGAGAGGTGCTCCATCCCTCTCATCATTTTTGTGGCCCTCCTCTGGACCCGCTCCAATGGGTCCATGTCCTTCCTGTGCTGAGGACCCCAGAGCTGGATGCAGTACTTCAGGTGGGGTCTCACCAGAGCAGAGTAGAGGGGCAGAATCACCTCCCTCGCCCTGCTGGCCACCCTTCTTTTGATCCAGCCCAGGAGATAGTTGGCTTTCTGGGCTGCGAGCGCACATTGCCAGCTCATGTCCAGCTTTTCATCCACCAGTACCCCCAAGTCCTTCTCCTCAGGGCTGCTCTCAATCCCTTCATCCCCCAGCCTGTACCGGGGGTTGCCCAGAACCAGGTCCAGAATCTTGCACTTGTCCTTGTTGAACCTCATGAAGTTCACACAGGCCCATTTCTCCAGCTTGTCCAGGTCCCTCTGGATGGCATCCCGTCCCTCAGGAATGCCAACTGCACCACTCAGTTTGGTGTCATCTGCAAACGTGCTGAGGGTGCACTCAATCCTCAGTGCGACCATCCAGCCAATTCCTTATCCACCGAACAGTCCACCCATCAAATCCATCTCTCTCCAATTTAGAGAGGAGGATGTTGTGAGGGACTGTGTCAAAGGCATTACACAAGTCCAGATAGATGACATCCATAGCTCTTCCCTCGTCCACTGATGTAGTCACTCCATCATAGAAGGCCACTAGGTTGGTCAGGCAGGACTTGCCCTTGGTGAAGCCCTGCTGGCTGTCTCGAATCACCTCCCTGTCCTCCATGTGCCTTAGCATGGCTTCTAGGAGGATCTGTTCCATGGACTTCCCAGGCACAGAGGTGAGGCTGACAGGTTGGTAGTTCCCAGGGTCCTCCTTTCTACCCATTTTAAAAATGGGTGCAATATTTCCCTTTTTCCAGTCCCCAGGGACTTCACCTGACTGCCAGGACTTTTCAAATATCATGGAGAGTGGCTTGGCAACTACATCAGCCAATTCCCTCAGGAATCAGGCTATTTAACTTACAAAACTATGATGACCTCTATGAATGAAAATGACATCTATCAAACTGACTGTGGTATTAATTCTCAGTTCATATTGTTTTTTGTTTAACACCATCACTCGGTAACAGTCAGTAATGGAAGAAGAGGGGAAGAGTCAGAAAATTTTTTTTGAGAATTTTTAAATGGTGTAGATTAACAAAAATTAAGAACATATTTGTACAATGATTAATGACACATTGCAAGAGTTGACATAACTTATTAATCTCAAGATATCATCAGCTTCTTGGGATATAATACAGGGAATGATGTACATAGACTGCAACTCAAAACTGTCAAAACTAACCTATCCATAGCAATACAACAATGGAAAACCATTTTAAAATAACCATATTTTCCTACCACAGCAAAGAAGTGATCTGCTGATAACACAGCTGCCAGATAGCAGTTAACAGGGAAAACTTCAAAACCCCCCATTTTGGCCCTTCAAACCACCACGGCTCCAGGTAAATACTAATAATAGCAGCCGCTACCATAACTCCTTCTGTATCTTAAAAGAAAGAAAAGGCCCTTCACAGATCTTCGAAAAGTCTTACATATTATTACTTTACCTGGTTCATTAGAATTGTACATACTTTTTCAATAATCAATATTTTATGAAAGGATCAAATCTTTTTCTCTGGAAAATTTGAGAAAGTTAAGCTTTTTGTGAACAGGCTTCAGAAAGAAGAAAAAATTCCAAATGCCCTTTGGTTGCAGTAGCTTTTTCTATGTAAGAAGAAGGCATTAGCAGATTTGAAGAAAAAAAAAAAATGCTGATCTTATTCTAAAAATTATGCTGTATTTCACCGTGTCAGAATGCAGGTGGAATGAGGCTACACAACACATGCAGAGTACAGAAATCTCCAAATCCTTCTGTCTCGTTATGTGAGAATGGCACTACTGCACACATAAACCTCTGTCAGTGAAGGGAAAGAGGTCATTTTCTCTCCTAAATGTAAAAGAAACAAGCTGTGTATTTTTCACTAGTGGTTTTTTAATTTTTATATAAGAGCTTTATATGCTACTGAACATATTTGGATTAAGTACTATTCGGATTCAGAGAAATAGCCTCTGATGAGACTCTGCTTGCCTCTCACAGCATCAACAGAGAGTATTTTAGTTTCCTTATACAGGCTACAAAAACCCACTCAGTTCTTTCAACTTTATTATCTAAATTTAAACACTGAAATCGCTGGTGAGACATCTAATTCCTGTTTTTCAAAAGGCAGTGGTGACAACACTGGCTTTTAAAAGGTTGCTTGGTTAGGCTTTTAATGAAAGATCCCTTCAGGCTCGCTAGGCCACCTGTCTTTCTGTATGTATGTGACCCCTTCCCTGCCACGTGCCTGGACCTCCTGTGTACAATCACTAGACTGAATCTGTGTTTCTCCAAAGTGGTGGACTTATTGTACATGAGTGACAGATCTGGCCCTTCTTGGAAACACTTAACATAAATTAAACTTTATATGAATGGAAGCATAGAAGCCAATCCCTGGCTCACTCTTTCCCCTGATCCCTGATAGGAGAGGCATTTAAAAGACAGAGTTACTTGAAGTGGGTTGCTGCACTCAGATCCAAAGCTGTTGTCTTAGGTGTATCCTGGGCACCCTATCATCTGACCAGATGTGTTTATTCTGATGGGAGAACGGCTTTTAAGAAAGCTGGAAATGCATGAAGGACACCCATCAGAGCAACCTATCTGGACTGGAACTCACTCTCAAGGGAACCAGTGGAAAAGGCTCACTTGCTCAAGGCAACAGGCCAGAGGAAGTACCCTCGTAGGACACATCTGGACTGGTAGCTCTGCGTTACGCACTCTTTTTCTTCATAATTAGTGGATGATGGACCTGTTAGCCTTCATCTTTTTTTGACGTTACACGCGCCCTTCTGTTGCAGTTATGTTCAGCTTACAAAACCGTACAAGCTAAAAATTGAACTTCTGAATATATCCTTAAATATTTTTTTTGAGATATACTTGTAAAATAAAATGCAGTTATACAAAAGGAAAGCTGCAGAAGGTAACCAGAATAAATTAATAAGGGAAATAAGACATCCCAGCTGTAGCATTAGAGAAATATGTAAAGAATGGTAGCAACTTTGCCTTTCTGGTTGCACAAACCTATAGCAGCAGTGACTTTAGCATAACTTTTAAAAGGCTTAATAAATCTCCTGAGTAAAAAAAAATATTTACTACCCTTTACATTGGTCTGGGACCATCCATCTTCCTTAATGTGTTAACTTTACTAATTTCTCTAAGGATATGATATCATTATCAATATTTCTTAGTTGATTTAAAAGCTGCTCAATATGTTATCCACTGGGAAATTACAAAATATTTTTTTTAATACATGTATAATAAAACAAAGTAAATTTAGTGTATCTTTTTTCAAATATATTCCTAAGTCAAGCATATATTGCTATATACTGAATAGCAATATACAAATAGCTGCTGTAAGGTCATATGGATTTTTGTCATCTGAAGTTGTTAATACTAAACACATCTCATATACTGTTATGGCTCTCTATTTACAGTAGACTCTCTATTTACATATTTATGACGCTGTATTTACACTTTAGCTACACAAATCCTTTTCCTCAAAAAACCTACATACCTTTTTAATATTTTCACAGAATGGGTTAGGTTGGAAGGTATGTCTTGAGATCATCTAGTCCAACCCACCTTTCTCATGCAGGGTCAGCTACAGCAGGTTGCCCAGGAGCATGTCTGGTTGGGTTTTGAGTATCTCCACAGATGAAGACTCCACAGACTCTCTGAGCAACTTGTTTGACCACCCTCACAAGAAAGTAGTGTTTTCTTGTGTTCAGATGGAATTCCATGTATTTCAATTTGTGCCCACTGCCTGTTGTCCTGTCAGTGGGCACCACTAGGAAGAGTCCAGCTCTCTCTTCTTCATTCCCTCCCAGCAGGTATTTTTACACATTCTATATTAAGTACTCAAAGGCTACAAATTATCCTGGTAATATTTCACTTAAATAACGGTATCTTAAATGCGTTGAAAAGTTTTGCAAATACATTTTACCAAGTATCCATAGGCTCTCTTTGTGTTCTCCCAGTAGTATTTTACTGCAGCAAATCTGTTAACTAGCTTTATTTTTAAATTTAAATAGCCCTAAACCAACTGAAAGTAATTCTCTATTGGTGAAACACATTTCATCTGTACATCAAATTCAAAGGAGCATCAAGCATTAAGCAAATGAAATGAGAACAGCTTGAAACCTCCTTACACCAGCCAGGCAGGGTGCTGAGAGTGCTCAGGCTGCAGCTTTCCATCCATTTTGTCTGCTGCAGTGCTGACATAGTCAGTCTCTATCCCTGGCCACCAGCAGCTCCCCAGTGAACCATCCTGGGGCAATGAGTTTGTCTGAAAAAGGCCTCCTTCCCATCCAAGTGAGTTCTTATTTAGCCCAGTCAGTTCCTTGAACTGGTCTGCCATCAAATTATGCAAAGTTGTGCCTGTGCAGAGGAAGAGTCTGTGCACAACCAGAAATAGAAGCTGGGCAGCTCTTCTGATCAATGTGAAATCATACTTTAATCTGCATCCCCAACCTGTCATCATCACAGCACTCTCCCAGTTTAAAGAGAATCGCTGCAAGATCTCTGCAGCATGCAAAAATAAACAAACACTCCTGCATGGCTGAGTCATGTCCATTACTTTGTGACCTGTCTATACACAGTTTTAAGGGCTGTAAAGGGTCTAGCTCCAGATATCATAGTGCAATTTTATCTATGGTGCTTGAATTTACCTTTTTAAGCTCCAGGCATAAAAGAATGACTCATGCTGTTCCAGGTATCTCATCTACAGCACTACTTGCCCTCTTCTATCCCTGTACCCATTCTGACATCAAACACCCCTTACCCACCATGTTTTCCTACTGCTAAAAGTCAGGAACACTAGAGATGAGGGTGTAAGAGGCCAGGAAGGGAGAATTTAAAAACAAGATTAGTTAGGAGGATTCTATAGTTCTGCCAGCCTTTATTTTCACTTGTAGCTAAATTAAAGCTGCAAAACCAAGAAAAGAGCATTTTTTTTTGTCATTAAGTTAGTAATTTTAAAAATGCTGTTCTGGTAGGATATTTTGAGAAAATGTTTATCATATTTGGAGTTTGTGATTATTTAGCAAGAGGAAACCAAAGAAATGAAAAATATCAGAACCTCACTTCAAAAATCAAAAAGTTTTAAAATATGCATCCAGAATAATTTGTTACCACTGAAGAAAGCCTGCATGGAATAGTCCTAGGAAGAATTAAATGCAGAGGAAACCTCACGGTGGCTTAACATCACCAAATTTGTTCTGCATGCGTTTCGGATTTGGCCCATTGCATATTATTATTTCTGCCTTTCTTCCTTTTATGACTATATTTGGTTATCAAGGTTTTACTATACTTTTAACTACATATTTATTCAGGCCAGAAATACAGGAAGGAAAGCTACAAATATTTTTCTGTATTGTAAAAACTTCCATTTTTATACCTGCTTGGAAAAAGACTCTGGCAATTGTAGTGCGACACAGTGGACATGGAGTGCTGGCTGGATTGTCTTTGGCAAGCATCCTTAAGCAAGGTTCACAAAAGATGTGGCGGCATGGATAGCACATGTAAGGATTGAAATAAACATCCAGGCACACTGCACAGAGATAGCTTTCTTTATCTCCTCTGAGTTCATGCTCATCGTCTGCATGCAGGTTATCATTTGCAGTCTGTAAGAAGAAAAAGAAAAAGAAAACATCTTTTCACAGCTCAGCTCATAACTATTTTGGATAAACCAATCAGCAGGAAGATGACTTTAAGTAACACTTAGGAAGTTGGTACACACTGGTGGTATTCTTAATTTTTAATACAGGTTACTTTTAACGAGGTGATGAAAGATACTGATAAGACAGGAATGTCACAACAAGCACTCTGTGGGAAAGGAGAAGGAAAATCATATGAGACAGTAAAAGAAGGAAATAACAAAACCAAAAAGGCTGAGTAAAACTGTACTATGATCAGATTTCTTCTTTTAAAACAGATTTTAACAATTCATTTGTAACTTTATTACCAAAATACCTGGTTACTGTGCCAAGAAAGGCAAAACAAAACAAAAATCTCTAAAAATAACGTGTGGATTGTCCTGCCTTGAAAGGTAATTTGGGAAGGGCATGTTTCAGCAAGAATAATGACTCACAGTTTGAAAGAAGCCACAACTTCGCTACTACAATGCAGAATCTAAACCTTAGAGTAGGAAGTCTAGGAACCCCTAACATCTTTCATAACTGCTTGTTTTTGCCAGCACATATGCTCCGAATTTCCTGCATTGATATATTTGTAGGGGGACATAGTTGAACTTCCCAAATGGTGTCCATGTCATATGAGTGTAACAACTTGTGTATATTGCCAGGTTCCTGCTTTGCTCTTGTAACATGACTACACCTTTCCATTTAATCTGAAGATCTTATACTAATGACATCCAGGGTTTTTGGCTTAAAGAAAAAAATCTTATTTCATCTCTATGGGAGCCACACCAGAGACACTGACTTTGCTCTAGCTCCTCTACCCATTCTGTCTGTTTCACAGCTAACAGACCTCAACATAGCCCAATATCCAAGGGACCCACCAGGAAAGAACCAAGGCAGAGGAGGGTGTCAGACACTGCTGAGTGTCAAAATTCTTTTCTCATGCCCCTTGTTCTAAACTCCCAATCCTTGCCTATTGATCTCAGTTTAAGTGTCTCAATTCTAAGCTGCCTCGTAGTATCAGTAACTTCTTGCAAGCTCCAGTATCCATACTTAATACCCTCATGCCCCTTGCTCAACTACTGCTCTGTACCTACCTCTTTGCTAGTCCTGCAATGCTAATCCTGCAAGGCCTTCCAGACATCCATTCTTGACATTAAGTATACCTGTTGATGCACTTCTACCCAATCAGTACTACTCTGTGCTAGAGCACCTGCTTGATTTGCATCTAATTTGCATACCCACTAGCCTTATATTACACAGGCCACTTTTGACACTCATAGGACATGGCACACAACCACTGCCTGATACTGGTATACCATATATTAATGACAATTGTTATTTTGTGCATACTGTAGAGATGGGAGTCTCTAGGTCTGTTTCAGAGATGATTACGTGTACGGCTTACTGGTTTGGATTTCTGTTGTCTCTCATTATAGTCAGTCCTCTTCTACCTGGGATACAGAACACTGCAAATAATGAGTAAGCCCTAACAGTATGGGTACTGTGGAATGCATTTAAAAAAACAGAGCAGAAGTATTTACTCAGAATTTATCAGTTCTGGATAAGCACTCGTCCTGCTAGTGCAGCTCAGCCTTCGCATCGCACTTTCCAGAACACCAGGTGCCAAGAGGGTTTATAAATTCTGGCCTCTCCACAAATGTGTGGAGACAGTTTGGGTTTAGCACTGTGTCCAAATGTAAGCTCTTGTGCAATCCTAAGCGTTAATAACTGCATGGCTCTTGTAGTACTTACCTCAGCACTTATTACTCCAGCTTGATTTTCTCCATGCCAGACTTGAGGTGGGCTCAGAAAACTTCAGTGTGTACTGTAATTTGCTGCAGGGACAACTAGGCTGTACTGTCAAGCAGCCAGTGTCTAGCTGGGACTAGCTTCTCGCTTCTCTAGCATCTACAGAAGCTGCTCCCAGACAGTAACAACTGGGACTATTACTTCTAGCTCCATGCTGTAGGAAAGAGTGTTAAAGCAGCACTATATTACAACTAATCAATAACACTGTTTAACCCAGACTGTCTCTACACTTACAGCACAGACAACCTGCATCAGAACAGAATGGCAAAAGGTAATTGAGAGTTGATTACAGCTAGGTAATTTCAGAATGAAGGAAGCCTCATAATACCATTTCTTTGACAAAAAGTGGAAAACAATTTGGCAGAGAAAGCAAGGAAAGTAGTCTGAGCTTAATACATAACAGAGATGACTTCTGCAGAGATTAGGAAACACTAATACATTGTGACAATAAGAACCCCCTCCAACCCAGCCATGTGGACTTGGCAGTGCTAGGTTAACGGTTGGACTCAATGATCTTAAAGGTCTTTTCCAACCTAAATGATTCTACGATCGTATGATTCTATGTAAGGACAAAATTATAATTAAAAGCTAGCACAAAATCAAAAGAAGGGCTGGGGGGGACACAAGCTTTTGCTGACTTTTGGTTTTGATGAGCACTGATCAGAATGGAAATATACAATGTGTACAGAGGAGCTGCTTGTCTCATTGGCTAGAAGTGAAACATCTTGCATGAGCCAGTTAAGTAAATGAGGGAGCTAGAGGCAAAATGGCTGAGGACTCAAGGGTAATGGCTGGTTCTGAGATACATTTGTAATCACAGTAAGATGCACAGACAGGAGAATCTGAGAGCCAATTGCAATTAGAAAGATATCAAAATTATTCTAATGTGCGAACTAGACTCTAGTTAAGAGTAATTTGCTTAGTGGATCAAAGGAAGAGCTGTCTTTTCTACAGCTTTGCGCCCCTTCTCAGAAGACCTATGGCATGCACATGGCATCATTTAGTACTGCAATACTAAAATCAGAACAACTTCCTTATGCAAGAAGCTAATGCACAGTAATTTAAACAGGCATTATTTTTTGTCTGCAATTAAGCAATGCCTACATGTTCCAACTAGAGCCAGAGCTTTGGTGTTTGAGAGCTTTCCAAGCATAAACCAGAATGTTGTTCTTGCAGAATTACAGTACAGACAAAATTGAGAAAGGCCATGTAGTAATGTGCACTGTGAAATGGCTGGGCATTAAATAGCACAAGACAGTGCAGAAAATTGTGCAAGAGTGATGGAGAGCCTGTGGAATGGAGACTTGGGAAACAATGCAGATGTATTATTAGTGTGTGGCCCACAAAATACATCCAAAAGTTCTCTAGAATAAGAAAAGTTATCCTTGCCATAAAACTGTGGAGATCCCATTCCAGACTGCACTTGTAACAGTGGCTACATGCTCCACTGGACAATGATAATCTTTTTCAGTAATTCCTCACTAAAAGATACTGACCTATGTGGTGATCAGAATACATATTCCATTAGATGTTATATAGACTGGTTAAGAGGGGAAAAAATTATTTCTGTCCTTCTATGCTTAATGTAAAAGTGGATAAAACTGTAGTTTCTTTGCGGAGGCAACTCCTTCACTGTTCTCTTACATGAACAGTGCCTCGAACAGTACCTCAAAAGGGGAACAGTGGTGTGGGAAGCTCATGAAGCCACATTTTCACCCTTACAAACCAGGAGGAAGACCTCACCTGCTGCACATTCGCATACCTCGTATTTTGAAAGAGTGCAGTGTGTATGTTCTCCTTTGTTCTCTTGGAAGCTGCCTCTCTGTAATCTGTTCCACGCTATTCATAAGCCGTACGTAAATAAATCTACAATGATTTGCAGCTCTAAAATAGATTTTAAGCCTTCAGTTATACTATATAATCAGAATCATACACCTCAGGTCTGAAAAAGTTTGAAAGAATGAATATAGATCCTGTTTTGTACAGAAATGGATCAAAAATAAATAAATACTTGTTGGTTGCTGCCGGAGAAAAATGATCAGTGGCTTTAGCCTGATTTCCAACAGAAATGCAGCTTATGGCAGTGCCATGTCTATCCATCTGTCAGGTTGTCCCACAACAGCTTTTGAACCAATTGTAACCAAATCTGACACAAGGGTTGTGACCTCAGGTATACTGGCTTCCTGAAAATTTCATAAAAATTGACAGCTAGATTGAGTAGAGAGACTGAAATGAGTGCCATCACTATGCGAAAGTCTGCAGGTGCTTTGTTGCTTTGAACAGAATTTATGTAGCCTAATTTCTGCCGACTAAATTGGTCACATTTCA
Source organism: Nipponia nippon (assembly GCF_047370975.1). NCBI lineage: Eukaryota > Metazoa > Chordata > Aves > Pelecaniformes > Threskiornithidae > Nipponia > Nipponia nippon. The sequence goes on along the minus strand of NW_028262337.1, from coordinate 8,796,070 downwards.
TGGAGTTCCAAAAGCAAACTCAGAAAACAAATTCAAGTCCAATTTTAAAATGTAGGAAAAACTCTACCAAAAATCTTTACTAGCTAAACTAGCAGAAGTTCTTCCAAATCAGGCCATAATGTCCACCGGGGTTTATATGCCTTTGAGCACTCTGTTTTGGTTGATGGGTATGATGAATGCAAAAGGACATATTTTCAGGTGTCTGGCAAACCTAAGCTTGAAACATATAAATCATAATAGGGCAGAGGTGCCAATGCCCATGGCTTAAATATCTGTACAAATCAATAATTCAGTCTGAACGCCCTGCATGCTAAATTTCTCCCCATACAACATTTCAGAAAAATCCAAAGGCAAGCCAAAAACTTCAAAGCAGAGCAAAGCAGCGTAAGCAACTCTCTGGAGCTACATACTGCCATGTCCTGCGTTCAGACCCTCTCTGCTGCATTTGGGTTGGATACATTGCTCAAGGGGAAACAACTGAAGGACATTTTCTTCATCCTTCTTCTAGAGAACTTTTGTTTAAAGCTAACAGTGTGCTTTATTTTTTTATTATTCTGTATCATTTAGAAGTAGCTTTAGGCAGTGGAGTTGTTCATCTAGTGTGATTAAGTGCTTTGCAGACTAAGGCTTCTAAGGCAACTACTGACAGGACACCTATACTTTTTGTATATGGGGCTCTAAAGAGACAACAATAAATGAATAAACAATTAAAGTGAAAATCAGAATATTCTCAACAGATATTTGTACTCTATCCTCTAGTTAGCCTCTTCCATGTTCCAGAGAAAATAAATTACCTATCCTCCTGCTTCCCACTAATTCCCTTTCCCTCTCTATTTGAGTTGTCAAAAATTGTTTTGAGGTCACGTTTATTGGTGCAGGCTACTGCTTTTCAGACTTGAAAAAACTTTTTGACCCTCCAAACTTTGCTTTTCCATACTCTAGCAGTTTGCCTAATCAAATATGGTTTATTTGTTTTGTTTGATCAAATATATGTACACATACTAACTTGTCCCTATCAATCTCAAATTGTTTCTATCTTTATGTAATGATGGCTACAACAGTATTACTACAATCTTTTCCTAATCCTGAATGACCTCATAGTGAACAACACAGGCAAGTTAAATTTCTTACCTAGTTAAAGTTTGCTGAATTATTATGCATAGGCCATAGCTGAGAAAATTAAGTATCAAGTTTTCAGTGTTTACTGTATCCAAACATTACACATACTACAAACAGAGCCAGGTCAATAACTCTATGAGTTTATCATACTCCTGGCTAAGGTAATTATCCAATCTATTATTTTAGAATCTGAGCACTTCACGAGTGCAACTCATCACAACTTGTCTGGTTATCTGAATTTATTTTCTCTAATATGCATTAAAATTTCTTGTACTTGCCTACTGTGACTTTGTACTATCGCCAACCTACTCAGCTATGATAAACTCGTGAAGCTCTGCACAGTGCTGTTTGAACTTGACTAGGTGACTGCCTTTGCACAAATCACTGGTAAGTCATTAGAAGGTTCAAGTCTGAAGGTTTCAAGCCACAAATTAAAATGTATGCAGAAAAATTGGATAGCATACAGAAAAGATACTAGAAGATGAAAACAGTGAGCCAATAGCCTGAAGATGAGATGCTTATTGAAAGCAAATGATGCTTGTTAGTTATGAACCCTAACGTGAGTACCGTTTTCTTTTGTTCAGGTGCAGTAAGACACCATTTGGAGGAAGGTTTAAAGGTGCTCACAGGCTGTGTAGAGTCAACAAATCTTGGAGAATTGTTCTGAATTCACTACTCTTCTCAAGAGTTAAAAGACATTGTGTTGTGTGCCCTGAAAGATAAATATGTCTTCTCATATGCTGGCCTGGAAAAGTTAGCTTGAAGATATTGTTGAAGCATAAAGAAGGAGATAGGAAAGGAGACAATTTTTTTGGTCCTAGATGGAAACACCTGGGATAAGACAACTGATATGCACGGACACAGGGCCTTGCTTCAGTGCTTACAAACACTGTCTGGAGCAGCTGTACTGGAAACTATTCCTTATGACTAGTAAGCAAGAAGTCAAGTGTCCAGAGCCAAGGAATTAGGCATTTCATTAAACCCATGTGATGTTGTCCCTTTGATGAGGCCATTCACATTATCATCAGAGCTTAATGGAAGAGCTCACCAATGGAAGATACAGGGAAATGAAAAATCTGCCAATTCTATGGAGCCTTGTAAGGCCAAAAGATTCTTCAAGTACTGAATGCCAGGACAGACACCTTCATAACCACAGGGTAAATGTGGATATAGAAAACCATTGGAAGAATATAGCTTGTGCTTGCCCAAAAGGAATTTCTTCTCTTGCTGCCTACATAGACTGCTTTTAAAGGCTTTCCTGAAGTTCTGTACAGGTTGTTACTGAGATCTCTTCTAGAATAACATACCCAAGTTTGAACATCTACAATTTAAAATTTACATTGAAAACCAGAGAGGGCACAACAAAAACATATAAAAGCCTAAAATACATCCTACAACAGAAGGCAAAGGAATTCAATCAACTTGATTTTTTACAGTCTACCATAAAAAGGAATAATAAGAAGCCACATCTTACAGATGCAATTAACAGTTCAAACTGAAAATAATTTGAAGTGAGAACAATAACAATTCAAACGGATTATCATTGTGACAAACTCTCCACCACTTACAGGCTACATATGTGGACTATTCTTTCAAAATAGCTAATCTCATGGCCTGTAAGTTAATGGAGCAGGTATAAGACACTGAGTGCAAAGCCTACAGGAGGCTATTTATCAGTGTATAGCTATTGCAGCCCAGCTGCAGACAGAAGTTAACTAAGAGACAGTACTAGCACTGAAATGGCTGGATTAATTCAGCGCTCTACGGAACATAAAGCCCATCCTTGTACATGGACATTTCACTGGAGTCTAAGTAGGTTCAGCCTGCATTTTTCTTCTCTGGAGAAGCAGTTATACTCAAAAAATATCAAGGCAATCTGACAATATCTGACTTTCATAGACCTAAAACTATTACAAAGAAACAATAAAAAACATGCCTTACTCAGAATGAATTTAAAGTTTTACAGGGTATATTTATTTAATCTGATTGTTCAAGGAACCATGTCTTTTTTACACACTTCATTAATTAACAAATTAATTAAAGAACATTACTTACAGCATTTTTTAAACTTCTGGTTAGAGATTCATTGAGAGTTACAAAACTGTAATAACATCAGTAGCCTGTTAATGACAAACATTATTTCATACTAGTTAAATGCATTGTTAATATGATTTCTTTTAAGTAAAATGACAATTTGAGGACATAACTAGAGTACCTTAAGAAAAACAAATTTATAAAATGCCTTGATACGTGGCAAGTTAACCAATTTGTCTCACTGAAATATTTTTACTTCAGCAGATCTTTAATCTTATTTATATCAGGAGAGAAAGGTTTACTTTGTGGAAGAAGTGGAAAACAAAACTCAGAAAAACAGATAAAGGAGAACGATCTAATATCTTTTTATTCCTGTACACACTTCACAGAACTAGAATAATGACTATTTTATTGTATTACTGTACTCATTGTATTATTGTATTCATACTGTTTTAATCAGGTTGAAACAGGCCACACAGAATTGAAGATGTTGTACATGGGTATTACGCATATGTCCCCTTTCTTTCCAAGCATCTAATATAATATATTTCAGTTTCTTGTTATGATGAATTTGAAATTATTTAAGCATTTTTTGTTATGCAATTTGGTTAATCTCTGCAGTTCCTTCTATGGAGTAATTGAGCCTTTATGTTTTTGGAATACACATCTAAACTGGCAGCTCTAGTTATTACCCTCTTGGAGATTTCTCTTAGAAGAATCATATTTATTGTTTAAGAAACATGTGTAAACACAGCTTTTATGATGATCTCTTGAAGATAATGGCAACTACTTCATTGACTTATCAGAAAGTATTATTCCCATTAAAATAATTTAAGTATGAAGATGAATTCAGAGATAGGCCACTGGAACAAATATTACTCAAAGTACTTGAATCACAATCATCTTAATGCTTTAATATTTATACCCATCGCTAAACTAGTATGTAAGAAATAAGTGCCATGTTACACGCCTGTCTTAATTTTTATTTTGATTTTGCATTTAACAAAACACACATTATTTATTCAGGCATTTAAGAGAATGATGTGAGCATTATAGCTAAGTTGGCAAACAAAGCTTCACGCCAAAAATAAACATGCAGAGTAGAGCACCCAGGCACAGCTACTAGTGTCACTACACCTAATAATAAAGCAAATATTAATAATCATTCATCTTTATTGAAACCAGTATTTCAAACAAAGAGGAGGAAAATTCATTCGCAGAGGCCTGCAGAAACATCTATGAATCTCCTAGAGCCTTTATGCAATGCCTAAATAACAGATAAAAGATTGTGTTGGCCCTTCTGGTATGAATTCCATGCAGAGAAAACATTTTCTTTTTTTACAACTTCTTTCTTTTACAGAAGTTGTAGGGAAAAAAAGGAGAGTATTGTTCCTCCTTTTGGTATTAGAGATCTCCTTTGCATTTTGGAAACTGAAATGATGTAGAACTGTCAGTAACACGTGTGCTAAACATACTGCTGAGGTTTACAGACATATTTGGACTGAAAGGTTAAATTATAGTCCTGAAGAAGTAAACAAGCTGCAAGCACAAAGACTGCCTTCTGTTAGTTAGATCAAAGCAGTTTCTATCTACATCTGAAGAGTCCTCCTCTCTACTACAAAGAAAGTACAGCTGCTCTCTGGTACAAACTAGTAATTGTTCTGGTACATGGCAAAAAGACAGAGTCCTGTCAATTCACATACACAAAGAGCTAGAGAATCAAGAAAATATTTCTGTTGAAATATTAATGTTATATCTGTAAAAATAGCATATCTTTTAATTTTAACAAAGATTTGCAGCACTGAAATAACAGACAATTGATTGCATTTATTTTTTCATTCTACTTCTAGGCTTTGCATGAGAGTATATACTATTACTCTGTTAGGGAAAATGCTCATAGCAAAATGTCTGTAAAAGAATGTGCTGTATTTTGGCAGCTTTGAATAAATATAGTCATAGTATATCAAACAATGCATCTGAAATTCTTCTTGTCACTCAGCATAGATCTATAGCAAATTACAGTGATGCATGACACAATCTGAGTTAACAGCATAAAAAAGGCCCTTTTGTGCAGAACACCCACTCTTATTAAAATAGGTCTCTTCTCCAGCACTCTACAGCAGAAAGTGGAGTAGACAACATGGGAAGAGTGCTGGCCAGAGATGAAGATCCACTCCTCTTCTGAAGAGCATTTACAAACTGTTTATAACTCAATGTATCTCCACTTCTGGAATACAGCTTTATAAATATCATCATTTATAAACATCAACACAGATTTTAAGTTTCCTACCAAAGCCTCATTTTTCCTGGGATTTGCCAGCTCCAAGTTAGTGTTCTCTGCTCATACAGTCTACAGCAACTGCATAGACTTGTCTGCTAACAGTTATCAAAAGGTCAACACAATGAGAGTTACACAGAGCTTCGGGCTGCTAGGTATGGTTATAGAAGGCATACTACTGTTCTGGACAGAAAGATGGGTTTGCTGAAGCCTCTCATCACAGGCTGTTTCAAAAACATCTTTAAATAAATTTTACACAAATTCCTTTGTAGTATTACATAGGCATGACCTTCCCTTCAGTCATTAATTGTGGTGGCTACATGATCACTCAAATTTTACTAATACAATAACACAGATTTCCAACATAGGCTGGGGCAGAAGTGAAAAAGTTCTTGCCTTTTATTCATCAGATAGAAGAGAATTTAGGTAATAATCACCACAACTATGACTCAAAAGAGGTCTTTAACCCATATAAATTAAATGTGCCTCTATCTGTTTTCACCTGGATGCATATTATGGCATGCCCAACCCAGACCCTTCAGCTGGGCACCTGCCAAATGTGACATCCTTCCATCTGGGCTGGGTGCCCACAGTGTCCTTTTCATTGGGCTGGGACATGCCTATCTCTCACCCCAAAATCAAGATACACACAGGACACCCTAGACTTACGAATCTGCAAGTACCCTCTGTTTCCCCAATGAAGGCATAGTTTGTGACATATTACAGTAAAATACGGATTCACCTACTGAGATGAATTGCTTTAAAATAAGTTGCCCTAAAATTAGGAACCTAAAACTATATTTAGACAACTAAATGATTGTCCCAGTTTCCCAAAGCTTCCTTATAGGGATGGAGCAACTGGGTGATCATCTTGCTCAGAACAATCAGACCACCTATTTAAAGTGTCTTGGCCGAGTTTCTTAAACTCTATTTAATTATTGATTACATAAATAGACTCCATCTCTAAACAGTGTTTAAAGTACAGCATTCACTTACACTGTAGGAAAATAATGACAAGCAAAGGGTTTCAAAGAAGAATATGTCTGAGAAACTTAGGGGAAAGGTAATCAGATTTCATCACTGTTGCTCAATTTGTTATACCCAGTGAGATCACTGCTGAATAATCCCAACTTCATCATAACTCAATCTTTGAATTCATTTCTTATGCAGTTCTGGGATGACTTGAAAAAATCATATACACTTTTTCCTTAAAAAGCAAACAAATAAATCACTGAAATACATGAATATATGCTTTTACTTCAAAAAAAATCAGGAAAATTATGGTAGATTTTCCATTACTACACATTTGCAAGAAGTCCAAATCTGTCTAATTTCCTACAGAACTTGTATTGCCTTTCTGAAGATTTTCTGTAAAGCTGTAAATGACACTTTGAAAAGAAAAAATGATTTAAGGTTAAGACTCTGGGAGTCATCAACAACAACAAGAAGCAAGATCTGTTTCTCCATTTTGATTACATAGTCACTCCGACTCAGTAAAACTTCTGGTTTGTAATCCATCTACAAGTAGACATTGTAATGCAAAATTAAAACAATAAACCATCAAAATATAAAAGTATTTCAGATGTCTTCATGTAGCAATAAAAAAAAAAGTCCCTTTTATTTCTTCTTTTTATGCAGCCTTTGGAGAGTGACATTGAAGTTTGATCCTGTGCTGTTTAAAAAAAATCCAGGTAGTTCCGTAGTAACAAAATGCAATCCAACTGTTCCATATATTGCTTTTCTGACAAATAATATCTAGATGCTCAATTTGATTAAACAATCTCTCCTCAACTCTTATTCTTTATGAAATTTTATCAGAAAGTTTATCAGAAGTTTTATCATAAATTATGGTTCTGTGATGGCAGCTGTCAGCAATAAGTACTACATTCTTTCCTTGGTATTTTATTCAGTCATATCCAAAGTCATCCAAACTGTGCAAAAGCTTGTTTTCCTGAAATTTATCTATTAGATGCCTCAGTCTGAAAGTGCTGAACATGGAGGGCTTCAAAGGGTCAGCTGTCAGTATACTGATACCTAAATAAATCCTCTTTCCACATACTTGATTTAAGCTGCTGTTATCCAAATCTCTTCTGTCTGATAAACAGAGCAGAAATTATTGCTTATTCTTTCTCAGTATAAGTGAAAAACCTTTATACATGCATGCATATTTCTGTTAATAATTAGTAATTTCATATACACTTCCGTAAACATTTCCTTTCTTACAGAGCAAACTACATTTCCTAAACAGGTATTACAACATTCAGACTTTATTTTATGCAAGACATTAATTTTCTGTGTTGTATAAGCAGCATATTGCATCCTACTTCATTTTCCCTAGAAGTTATTTATGAAGACAGTAAGACCATTTTAAATTTTAGGGTGGCAACATTTCTTGTGAGCCTTCCTACAAAAGCCTTGAGGGTCTGAATAACAACCTCTGACAATTTCAATCTTTTCTCTCTGCTATAGTTCAATACTGCAGATTTTCCTTCTAGTGAAGTCTCTCACAAACCTTCTTAGAAACCGAATATGAAAATCCACCCCCCCCCCCAAAATCAGAGAGTTTAAAGCTTTCTTTGGAATGACAGGATGCTGAAATAGAAAAATTGAGCTGCACATCTGCTATTTCATATTTCTCTGCCTGGATTAAAAAAGTAGGATGCAACTATTAATGTTGGTGCAACATACTCACCAATAGAACGATTTAAGAATTATGGTGCTAAAGTCTATAACTGACTATAAATAGGATTAGTAGCAAAAAGAAAGCAACCTCAAAGTAATCAGTAACTATCTAAGAGAGAGCATATGGATAAAAAAATCCCAGACCATTTACCCTTAACCATCACTTCTCAAACACCATTTCCTTTGCAATAACTTGTTTAAAATATAAACCTTACAAAGGATCTAGACATTCCAGAAATTGAAGCTTTCTGAATTTTAAGCAGCAGACTGATGGCAAGATCTTTTGACAAGTCCTGCTAGATGACATAGAAGTGGCACAAAAAGTTTTGCAAAGAATGAGCTGGATGAGGAAATAATAAAACCTATCTTCTGCTCAGCATTTCAGGGTACTCTGATACAGATGTTGTTTAGGAGGTAGAATTAGACTTCTCCTTGCTTAGAACATCTTGGACAACAATCTTCCAGAGGAAGCCTCACTGTCAGTTACTAAACTGTGATCCGTTGCTTGTAACATCACAGTTTCACTCTTAACAAGATCCACTGCTACAAGCTGATGTTGACTGAACATAATTTGTCTTCTGTGACTCAGAGGCTATGGGACAAGGGACCTGCCTCAAGACAGGTCTCTCTCTTCAGAGGGGATGTGAGATGCAAAGACACGTCAGGGGAAGGGCCACCATGGAGCACTGCTGTTGCAACAAAAAAAGACTACTTTTTTGGTGGGAGGGTGGAGCTGAGTTGGTCTTCTTGCTTTAACAAAATTAATCTACATTCTGATTAGCTGTGTAGGACAGTGGAAACAAATGTTTCTTTATTTTTGAGAAAATGTGCTGTGCTGGTTTCAGCTACTATAGAGTTAATTTTCTTCATAGTAGCTTGTATGGGGCTATTTGCTGGATCTGTGCTGAAAGCAGTGTTGATAACACAGGGATGTTTCTATTACTGCTGAGCAGTGCTTACACAGAGTCAAGGCCTTTTCTGCTCCTTGCACCACCCCACCAGTGAGCAGGCTGGGGGTGCACAAGAAGTTGGGAGGGGACACAGCCAGGACAGCTGATCCCAACTGACCAAAGGGCTATTCCATACCATATGACGTCATGCTCAGCATATAAAGCTGGGGGAAGAAGAAGGAAGAGGGGGACATTTGGAGTGATGGCGTTTGTCTTCCCAAGTAACCGCTACGTGTGATGGAGCCCTGCTTTCCTGGAGATGGCTGAACACCAGCCTGCTGATGGGAAGGAGTGAATGAATTCCTTGTTTTGCTCTGCTTGCATAAGCGGCTTTTGCTCTACATATTAAACTGTCTTTATCTCAACCCATGAGTTTTCTCACTTTCACTCTTCTGATTCTCTCCCCCATCCCATGGCGGCGGAGTGAGCAGGCAGCTGTGTGGGGCTTAGTTGCCAGCTGAGGTTAAACCACAACATGTGCCTAGCAATAAGTTATGATTCTGCTACCATGGGTTTTCTTTCATTCAGGTGTATATTGTGTCTTTCTTGAAACATTTACATTCATACTGCACACTAACCTGGAATTTATCTTTCCATTATTAGCAAAATATAAAACAGCAATATATTTCATTCATGAAGGGATCTGTAAACAAATGCTCTTTGTGTTTTCATTTTTACCTACAAATTATTCTTTTGATAAAATAATGTCTTCGTAAGAATAAAATGTACTTCAAACCTTGTAATTACAGTGTAACAGAAACTGTATTACAGTATTTTAATCACATCATGTCCAGAAACCGAGGCTACACGTTCTGTTGTAATTGAAGAATTCCAACTCCTTGGTAATTTTATGTGGCGAATACATTTAATCTATGTTCATCTCCACACAGAGCTCCAACTAACATTCTTCCTTCCCACTTTGCTTACATGCACAAATAAAATGATAAAGCTTCCTAACAAAAAGAACAAAAATATTTTGGTAAATGACAGTGAGTAACAAAAAATCACCTATGAAAAGGTTAGAAAAACCTCAATGGACAAATTCAGTCCTAAAATAGTGACAATCTCTATAGCTAATTAAATTGCCATAGAAATCTTCATCAGCTTTTGCTGAAGCTATCATTCAGATTGGTTAGGTCAGTCTTCTCAAAGGTCCTTTACAAGGGTATTCACGAGATCCCATTTCACTTACTGACCTCCCTAAGAGTTACAGAAAATTATGGTCAACTAGAACATACAGGGAACACAATTTTCTAATTAAGAATAAAGAAAGCAACAAATTGTCAAGCACAGCTGTAGTGTCCGGCTATCTGAAACTGCTAAAAAAATAATAAGAAGGAAATGTTCAAACATAATTTTAGCACTCCAAGAAAATACAGCTGATGATACAAAATAATCACAGAATCGTAGAATCGTTTAGGTTGGAAAAGACTCTTAAGATCATCAGGTCCAGCCATTAACCTAGCACTGCCAAGTCCACCACTAAACCATGGCCCTAAGCACCACATCTACCCATCTTTTAAATACCTCCAGGGATGGAGACTCAACCACTTCCCTGGGCAGCCTGTTCCAGTGCCTGACTCCCCTTTCAGTGAAGAAGTTTTTCCTAATATCCAACCTAAACTTCCCTTGGCCCAACATGAGGACATTTCCTCTTGTCCTAGTGCTTGTTACTTGGGAGAAGAGACCGACGCCCACCTCACTACAACCTCCTTTCAGGTAGCTGTAGAGAGCAATAAGGTCTCCCCTCAGCCTTCTCTTCTCCAGGCTAAACAACCTCAGATCCCTCACCCGCTCTTCATATGACCTGTTCTCTAGACCCTTCCCCAGCTTCATTGCCCTTCTCTGGACACGCTCCAGCACCTCCATGTCCTTCTTGGAGTGAGGGGACCAAAACTGAACACAGTATTCAAGGCGCAGCCTCACCAGTGCCACGTACAGGGGCACTATCACCTCCCTAGTCCTGCTGGCCACGCTATTTCTGATACAAGCCAGGATGCCATTGGCCCTCTTGGCCACCTGGGCACACTGCTGGCTCATGTTCAGGCGGCTGTTGACCAATACCCCCAGGTCCTTTTCTGCCAGACAGCTCTCCAGACACTCCTCCCCAAGCCTGTAGCGTTGCATGGGGTTGTTGTGACCCAAGTGCAGGACCTGGCACTTGGCTTTTTTGAACCTCATACAGTTGGCCTCAGCCCATCAATCCAGCCTGTCCAGATCCCTCTGTAGAGCCTTCCCACCCTCCAGCAGATTAACACTCCCGCCCAGCTTGGTGTCATCTGCAAACTTACTGACGGTGCACTCGATCCCCTCATCCAGATCATTGATAAAGACATTAAACAGAACTGGCCCCAGTACTGAGCCTTGGGGAACACCACTTGTGACCGGCCGCCAACTGGATTTAACTCCATTCACCACAATTCTCTGGGCCTGGCCATCCAGCCAGTTTGTTACCCAGCAAAGAGTACACCAGTCCAAGCCATGAGCAGCCAGGTTCTCCAGGAGACTGCTGTGGGAAATGGTGTCAAAGGCCTTAGTAAAGTCCAAGTAGACAACATCCACAGCCTTTCCTTCATCCACTGAGTAGGTCACCTGGGCACAGAAGGAGATCAGATTGGTCAAGCAGGACCTGCCTTTCATAAACCCATGCTCCCTGAGCCTGATCCCCTGGTCGTTCCATATATGCCGCATAATGGCACTCAGGATGATCTGCTCCATAACCTTCCCCGGCACCCAGGTCAGGCTCACAGGTCTGTAGTTCCCCAGATCCTCCTTCCAGCCCTTCTTGTAGATGCACGTCACATTTGCTAACCTCCAGTCATCTGGGACCTCCCCGGTTGACCAGGACTGCTGACAGATGATGCAGAGTGGCTTGGTGAGCACTTCCACCAGCTCCCTTGGTACCCTTGGGTGGATCCCATCTGGCCCCATAGACTTGTGTGTTCCTACGTGCTGCAGCAGGTCACTAACCATTTCCCCTTGGATTATGGGGGCTTCATTCTGCTCCCCGTCCCTGTCTTCCAGCTCAGGGGGCTGGGTACCCCAAGAACAACTGGTCTGACCATAAAAGACTGAGGCAAAGAAGGCATTAAGTTCCTCAGCCTCTTCCTTGTCCTCTGTTACTATGTTTCCCTCTGCATCCAGTAACGAATGGACATTCTCCTTAGCTCTCCTTTTGCTGCTAACGTATTTATAAAAACATTTTTTGTTGTCTTTCACAGCAGTAGCCAGTTGAAGTTCCAGCTGGGCTTTGCCCCTTCTAATCTTCTCCCTGCATAACCTCATGACATCCTTGTAGTCCTCTTGACTTGCCTGCTGCTTCTCCCAAAGGTCGTAAACTCTCCTTTTATTCCAGAGTTCCAGCCAAAGCTCTCTGTTCAGCCAGGCCAGTCTTCTTCCCTACCTGCTCATCTTTGGCACATGAGGATGGCCTGCTCCTGCACCTTCAGAATTTCCTGCTTGAAGAATGTCCAGCCTTCCTGGACTCCTCTGCCCTTCAGGACAGCCTTCCGAGAGACTCTCTCATCCAGGCTCCTGAACAGGCCAAACTCTGCCCTCCAGAAGTCCAAGGTAACCATTCTGCTGACCCCCCTCTTTACTTCTCCAAGAATCAAAAACTCTTATCATTTCATGATCGCTATCCCCAAGACGGCCTCCAACTGTCACGTTGCCCACCAGTCCTTCTCTGTTCACAAATGAGAGGTCCAGCAGGGCACCCTCCCTAGTTGGCTCCCTCCCCAGCTGTGTCAGGAAGTTCTCTTCCACACCCTCCAGGAACTTCCTAGACTGTTTCCTCTCCACTGTATTGTATGTCCAGCAGGCATCTGGTAAGTTGAAGTGCCCCACAAGAACAAGGGCTAGTGATTGTGAGACTTCTCCCAGCTGCTTATAGAATAATAATAACTAGAATTTGAAAACAGCGCTCATACTTCTGGCTGCAACATTGAGCACACACAGGCAGAGAATGAAAGCAAATAATTTTGATATTCAATTAACCAATTAGCCAGTATCTGGAGAATTCACTAGTCAAACAGAACCAGCAGCCAAATAAAGACTAAGTTAAAAAAAAGTACACTTGGAATAATGGAATAAGCTTCACACTGTTTTTTTTTTTTGTTACTGAATTTACTGGGAATATACTGCTTCAGTCAAACAGTACTTCTTAGAGCTAATCAAAGAAATCATACTCAGATGTTAGGACAACCTCTTACAGGAAGAATCCACTTCAGAGCCATTTTACATATGAACATTTTCATAGTTAAGAAGTAGAGACAATGATGTCCATTGGGATTCTTCACTAATTCCAAAATCTTGCTGGGCCCTGTCTTTCATGACTGAAGAGGATATGAAGGAAATAAGTTAATAGGACAGAATTAATTTCTTTTATTTAAAAACTGAAATACAATATTGGATGAGACTACAGGAAACAAAGTGATTTAACTCCACCAAACAGCAAGTATAAATCTATAACATGCACAAAATCTTCTGTAATTATAACAATGCATTTTAAAGCCTCAGTACTTTTGGTGCATTGGTAAACAATAGTATGAAACTGATGTCCCATTAAAGTCACCTGGACAGGTCTAGGATTTTGTTCTGCAGCATTAAATAAGAAGACTAAGCAGGCTAGTAGAAGTTTATTACAGCAGTATAGCATGCACTCATTTAGTACTACTACACAAAAAGATGAAATTTATAAATGTACAGGTTGTAGCTACTAATTTTATGATATAAATGGAAGCAGAGAGTAAGTCTTAGCAGTTATTTATCTTTCAACAAAAGCAACGTTACCATAAAATACTATTTGTGATCCTTAGATGCAGGCAAGATTCCTGTTTCAGGGTTAAAATTTTTCAAAAAGTAGTCCAGAAAAAAAAAAACCTTAAACATGATCATCTTCTCATATCTAAAATGGATCTCAAGCTTTTGAATTTATCTTAGCACAAGCATACCTTACCTAAAAAGCTTAACTGCTCATGCAGCAAAACTGCCATATACATTCATTAAACGTCTCAAGATACCTGGATTTACAGAAGTGAACACACTGCCCTATACTTCACGCATTTGACCCAACTTAGATATATTACAAAATGAATACTTGGATCTGACTATGCTAGCCAACATACAAAACAATTCATCACCAGTAGACAAGGCATCTCAAAAATTTCACTGCTGACAGCCTGAAAGTCCTTGCAAGACTGACACTAAGAAGGCATAAAAGAGTTTGGAAATTTGTAGAAATATAAACAAAACTGGAACACATAGCTTACAATGTTTTCATGTGAAGAACAGTTCAAAATATACACAAGGGAAAAAGGAACATCAGAAAGGGTTATTTCAGACTTATTGCTCTAAATGATGCAATATGAATTGCAAATTATTTTCATGGCAAAGCACTGTATTCTAGTTTGATATCAGAATATATACTCCCTTTTTGAAAAATTCAATTGATTTCTAATACTGCCCACTACTATTAACATGTTACTTAAAGATGGTTTTATTTTTAATTACCTGTACTGACAGTAAGAAAGGACATTACTTCCTACTTTGCATCTAGTAGAACAGTGAGGGAAACTATCAAAATAATCTTACTAGGCTTCAGCAGAGGTCAGATCTTGCACAAGAGCATCCCGCATAATTCAGGACTCTCAAGTGAGGTCTTGGAAACTTTCCGATGTCAGCTACTAATTTTAATTTCCTTAATGTGGGCAGCATCCTATGTCCTAGTTTAGCAGAACGGAAAAAGTCTTTTCTAATGAGGAAACATAACAAAGGCAAATACAAAAGACCCAATACAGTGAAGCAGACAAAGTGAACCAATGCCATTTAGTTTGATTGTGCTGGGTTGCTTGCCTGCTTAATATAAGTTTGTAGCTGATAAACTGTGATCGTTCTTAGATGTATTATTTATGTCAGTTCTTCAAGCAAAAGCAGGGCATGTTTGGAGCAGCAAAGCTCATTTTTATATTGTTCAAAGACCTGCCTCTCTTAAAAAGAATAAAACTTGTTAGGCTACGTACTTTTCATTTTATGGCTTTCACAGTGCATTCAATGGGAGGCTAGGACTTTATTTTGGGTCTTAAAGGATGCAAGCTAAAGCCCTCAAGCAGAAGATCTGACATAAAACCTTTGTGAAGGGTACGACCAGCACAAATACTTAGTGTGCACGTGACAAATTCAAATCCTCTAGCACCCAACATTTTGTTAGTAAAAAGAAGTTCTTAGCCTTCATTCTGCAGAGAAACCTTCAAAAGTAATAAAATTTAACTGGTGGAGACAACCTGAAAGAAAAACTCAGTGATGCAAACTCTGCCCTTCTTAAGCCTGAGTGCAGTCTTAGGTCTGAAGTCCATCACTGTCAACTTCATTCACTTAACCACAGATCATTTAGTGGATACTTGGGGTATGAAACGGCAATGAAATGGACTCAGCTGGGAATTGGAGATGCTGCTGGGAAGAAAATGCAGAGAAAAGCACGAAGCTGTGTCAAGAAACAACTACCAATGACAGAAACAAGGAAATTTCTTCATAGCAGTCTGTATGTCACTGTGCTTTGTATTTGTGGCCAAAACAATGCTGATAACACACCAGAGTTTTGGCTGTTGCTGAACAGTGCTTGCGCAGTGTCGATGCTTCCTTTCTCCCTGCCACTCCAAGTAGGAGTGGGCTTGAGGTTAGGAATGGATATAGACAAGACAGCTGACCCATACGACAGGATGTCACACTCAGGAGTATATCCTCAGGGAGATGAGGAGGAAGGTGGGACATTTGTGGTTATGACATTTCTCTGTGCAAGCAACCATTATGCGTGCTGAGGCCCTGCTTCCCAGGAAGCAGCTGGACGTCTGCCTACTGACTGGAAAGAGTGAATAAATTCCTCTTTTTGCTTTGCTTGCACACACAGCTTTTACTTTCCCTATTAAACTGTCACTATCTCGATCCATGAGTCTTCTTGCCTTCCTTCTATTTCCCCCCGACCCTGCAGAAGACAGGAGTGAACAAGAGGTTGGGTGGGTGTTTGGCAGTTGCCTGGGGTCAGCCCACCAGAGCCCTGAAGGTACTGAGCAGATATTACTAAGTAAGTGTCTAATTATTCTTCCAAAGACTGTCTCTTGTCAGGAATAAAGAGGCATACAGATCACAAAATAATTTTCTTTAAAAAAGAAAAAAAAATCAAACAAAACCCAAGTCACCTGTTGCGTAATTGTGGAGAATTATTATACAATTAAAGAGTATAAGAAAGCATTATAAATTTTGCTCAGTGTACTAAAGTAAATGATGTACCCTAGTTTTTAATAGTTCTTCAGCCTGCAATCACAGCGCATTCACACTACTCCTTACATTACTGTATGTAAACTTCGAGTTTCAACAGCTATTTTTAAATGCCAGAAGAGACCACTTCATATTAAGTGCTTTAAAATATTTTAAAAGATCTTGTAACAAACCCAAACCAATACTAAAATGTAATAAAATCCAGTTAGATCTTACTCCTATAATTTTTATACAAAACGTCATCATAAGCCCCCTAAATGCTGTTCTTAATTCAGTATCTCACAAGCATAATCATCCACCTTTAAAAATGAGAAGAAATTGTAAAAACTATTCTTTTCCACAAAATTTGAACAGCTGCAGTAGAGAACTACAGAGTTAAACTGTACTTCCACATCCAGGGAAAGGCAGACTGAAATGACATACTATACACTACAAATGTAATTTTTGTAAGTGGTAGAAAGGAGCATGTATTAACTCCTGAGTATAAAGAATGTTTTATTATTTCCAAGTATTTCTAAAACAATATTCAGGGTAGTTGAAACTATACAACAACTGAGTATTAGTTTGCTAAACAAAAACGAAGTCCATATAACATCTCATTTCACACAATGTGTCCTCCCATTTCAAAATACACAAGCTTACTGGATAAAACTTTACATAATCAATATAAAACGCCAGCATAAAGATGCCAACAGACAACATTCACATTAGCTGTTGAAAATATTAGACAGCATCTAAGAAAGTTAATTGAAAAATGCAAAATTAGTTTAATTTGTAAAATCAAAATATTACTTCTAAGTTATTACGAGTTCTGAAAAGGTCAAAGCATTTGATACTGTCCCACATAACATCCTTGTCTCTAAAATTGAGAGACACGGATTTGACAGATGGACCATTTGGTGGATAAGGAATTGGCTGGATGGTTGCACTCAAAGAGTTGCGGTCAACGGCTTGATGTGCGGGTGGAGACCAGTGATGACTGGGGTCCCTCAGGGGTCCATACTGGGACCAGTATTATTTCATGTCTTTGCTGGGGACGTGGACAGTGGGATTGAGTGCACTATCAGCAAGTTTGCAGATGACATCAAGCCGAGTGGTGCGGTTGATACTCTAGAGGGAAGGAATGCCGTCCAGAGGGGCCTTGACAGGCTAGAGAGGTGGGCCCGTGAGAATCTCTTGAAGTTCAACAAGCCCAAGTGCAAGATTGGGGCAAACTCAAACATGGATACAGGCTGGGTGGACAATGGATTGAGAGCAGCCCTGCGGAGAAGGACTTGGGGGTAGTGGTGGATGAAAAGCTTGACATGAGCTGACAATGTGCACTCGCAGCCCAGAAAGCCAACTGCCTCCTGCCCCTCTACTCTGCTTTGGTGAGACCCCACCTGGAGTATTGCATTCAGCTCTGGAGTCCTCCGCACAGGAATGATATCTGTGTGTATATACCAAAAGACAGGAAAGGTGGTGGTGATTGAATGGGATGTATTGGAAAGTGTGGGACCCGGGCATGACATAGATGGTATAGAATAAAGGGCGGATATTGTCCTGGTTTTGGCTGGGACAGAGTTAATTTTCTTCCTAGTAGCTGGTATAGTGCTGTGTTTTGGATTTAGGATGAGAATAATGTTGATAATAAACTGATGTTTTAGTCATTGCTGCGCAGTACTTACACTAAGTCAAGGATTTTTCAGCTTCTCATACTGCCCTGCCAGTGAGCTGGGAAAGGACACAGCCAGGGCAGCTGACCCAAACTGGCCAAAGGGATATTCCATACCATACAACATCATGCTGAACAAAAAATCTGGGGGTAGTTGGCCAGGGGGGCACAGCCGCTGCTTGGGAACTGGCTGGGCATCAGCTTGTTTTATACATTCTTTTATCACTATTATTCTTTTCCCTTCCTTTTCTGTCCTATTAAATTGTCTTTATCTCAAACCATGAGTTTTACCTTTTTCCTGATTCTCTCCCCCATCCCACTGCAGGGGTGTGAGCGAATGGCTGTGTGGTGTTTAGCTGCCTGCTGGGTTAAACCATGACACAATCATATCCTGGGCTGCATCAAAAGCAGCGTGGCCAGCAGGTCGAGGGAGGTGATTCTGTCCCTCCACTCTGCTCTCTTGAGACCCCACCTGGAGCACTGCATCCAGCTCTGGGGCCCCCAGTATAAGAAAAACATGAACCTGTTGGAGCGGGTCCAGAGGAGGGCCACAAAAATGATGAAAGGGATGGAACACCTCTGCTATGAGGAAAGGCTGAGAGAGTTGGGATTGTTCAGCCTGCAGAAGAGAAGGCTCCGGGGAGACCACATAGCAGCCTTCCAGTACTTGAAGGGGGTCTACAGGAAAGATGGGGAGGGACACTTTATCAGGGACTGTAGCGACAGGATGAGGGGTAATGATTTTAAATGGAAGGAAGGTAGATTTAGACTAGATATAAGAAAGAAATTTTTTACAAGGAGGGTGGTGAAATACTGCAACAGGTTGCCCAGAAATGCTGTGGATGTCCCATTCCTGGAAACATTCAAGGCCAGGTTGGATGAGGCTTTGTGCAACCTGATCTAGTGGAAGGTGTCCCTGCCCATGGCAGAGGGGTTGGAACTAGATGATCTTTAAGGTCCCTCCCAACACAAGCCATTCTATGATTCTATGAAACGATACTGTATCTTAGACATGTGACAAGTGCTTAGAAACACTGCATTCTGAATACATATATTAATTATGCCAGCATTATCTTGCAGGTAGGGGAACAGATAGTAATCAAGAATAGTTAACAAAATAAAAAAAATTTCCAGGAGTAACTGTGGTATACGGGAAAGAGGAGAATGACACATCTATCTTTATACAACTTCAGGTTTTGCATCCCAAATCTCATATGCTCAGGACCTACTTTTAGACATGCAATACCTACTCATAGTATCATGCTGCAAAAATTACCATGCTGGTATGCTGTAGCATATATAGCCACTTTGCAGGGCACCATCTGGGGCTCTGACACAGAGACAAGTCATTTGCAGGATGGATACAACTAGTATGCTCTGGGGGGAGTGAGCTCTAAGCAGAGTGACAGGACCAGGGCCACCATGCTTCAGGTCTGAGGATGACTTCTTGGCCCTCTTTCAGCAATTATAAATGTACCCAGTATGTCTAAGTGCCTGGCTTAGATCTATTCAAACTAGTGCAGGGTAGAAATACGACCTGCAGTGACTAAAAGGTCTTAGAATTACACAAAATAGGACCGAAAGACTCTCTGGATCACCAAGACCAGTATTCTAAAATTGTAAGTAATAGGACAGGAGGTCCACAGACTGCCTTCTCCACAGCCACAGATCCTAAACCCCATTCCAACATCCTGAAACAAGTTTTAGATTTGTACCAAAAGCCAAAAGCAAAAATGACAACCTGGTAAACTAAGAGGAAGGAAAACAATGACAAATAATATTAGGAAGGAAACTATGAACTTGTCCAGTGGTCTGTACCACACACCTGCTTTCAACAGTTCAACCTGTGTGAAAAATTTCTTCCTGGCACCAAATCTAGTCATTAGGTTACTCCTGTGAGTACAAAGATGACCTATCAACACAGAATCTGAGAAATTAATGCCAAAACATTCTGCCTACCTCATCTCTAGGTATGGTAGACTTCCAATGCTTGGTGACTTTCTAAGTGCCTACAAATCCAATGGTATAAAAGTAAATCTTTCCTACCTGTGCCATGGTAGGAATGATACTTTGAAAAGAAAGGACCTCAGACATTGCCTTTGACAAAAGGTTTCTTTAGCATATGACTTTGCTCTTATTTTTCACAAGAAGAACATTTAATTTTCTGTGTTTACAAGAAAAGCATATAATCTGACAATCTGAATGATACACTTTTCTAGGCTTGTATTTCAAAAGGAGAATCTTCCAGAAGTTTAAAAGGTACACACACTAACTTGAAACAGATGCTGGTGTCTCATTTTTGTCCTTACATTCATTTACAGAACAGATACCACCACTTAGCTCTTGCATCAAATGAGATTACAGGTCAAGATCCTGAACTTTATAATGGGAAAAAACCCTCAATTATTGATTTCACAGAAAAATATGCAGCTGTACACATTATAATTGCCATATGGCAAACTAATATAGTTCCTTGTAACAGAGCTGCAATTCTTCTCAGAATCCAAAGGCTAACACGATTCATAAAACAACTATAACTTATTTCAGTTAAAAATTGGAACAATTTTTACAAGGCATCAAGATATTCTGGTCCAAAATCCAGGAAAAGTCTTCAGAGAACACAAGAATTACCTCTGCTCTCCCAGGTTTGAGCATACCTGTTTTAACCTCAGTTTTCAGTACAGCAAGACAAATGTAAGTTACCAACAGAAATTGCGTTTCTAGACAGCTACTGTAAAGTGTGAATCAGTTTTACCTACCTTGACAAAGGTTATTTGTCAATTAGTTAAAACTTCATACAAAACTACTTATTCCAAAGCAATTTGCAAGTTAGCCAGCAAACAACTCACCTCTTAAAACTTGAAATCTATTACCTGAATTAGAGCCTTTTATGTACTTCTGAGTTTTATAAAAGACTGGTTTCACAGAACTGACCTTTTGTCAAGTATGTATTTTTAGTTTCAGATTATGCTTTGTTTTCGAGCGTACTAATTTATGCATACTCAACATTAAATATTCATTAATGTCTTTAAAATGCAGATAACAGCTCTGTGAAAGCATATATCATCTTTTATAACATAATCAATTAGAAACTATTTCACCTTCCAAATGAAACTAAATTAATAATTCAAACTGC
Source organism: Nipponia nippon (assembly GCF_047370975.1). Taxonomy (NCBI): domain Eukaryota; kingdom Metazoa; phylum Chordata; class Aves; order Pelecaniformes; family Threskiornithidae; genus Nipponia; species Nipponia nippon. The sequence continues at coordinate 8,774,945 of NW_028262337.1, read as the reverse complement.
TCCATAATACCACAATCAATGCAGCAGCTTTTAACTTAACTGAGAAAAATACTTCATAAGATTATGATCTTTCAAACCAGAGATGATTTGTGGTTTGCACCAGGCATATGTTTACATATATACATAAATATTTATACATAAAAGAAAATTCTTGCAATTGGTTAAGATGGTCATGTAAGAAACCAAGAATATCCCAAATGCCCTGCAAAGCAAACATATTGCTTCTTGAAATTTAACCTTTTGTAACACTGGAAATATCTTGTGAGAAATCACTAGCCACTGTCTGCTGCCATTCTGATATGGACCAACCTTGCATTCTGCATGGGCAACTATCTGTTTCTGGGACATCCGTTCGGGTTGTGATTAACTGTCATCAACGCAAAGACAACTGGTTCTTTGCACAGTTGTTTATACCTAGCAGGTCTCATTGGACAGATCCGGAATCACACGAAAGCTGATCTTAAGTTTTCAGTGTCAGTTAGATAAATGAGCAGTCTAGCCACTTTTATACAGTGTGAAGAAATAAATTTAGCACATCAGAAACACTTCTCTGCAATGTTAGTTCAAATGCGTCTGCATGATGAACCCAGAAATGGCAATGTATGGTGAAGACACCCGAGTGACCCTGCCTGGATTCAGGTTGATTCATACAGAAGCTCTCAGATGGTCCTGTATCATGCTCTTTCTTGATGGTGCAAACCATGGAATCAACTTGCATGTAGCTCTCAGTGCACTCACGCTAATCATCCTGTGATGCTGCAGAGGACAGCAAAGGAACTCAGAAACACCTGCATCTTGCTCCCTGAGACAGGCTTGCTGGACAAGAGTTCAGCACTGGCCAGCCCAGATCCAGAATGGTTATATGTGCAACAATCAAAGTGCCTTTTCAGCATGGCTGGAGAATCCATTTTACTTGGGTTTTTTGTCATTTCCATCCCTTGAAATACCCCAGGATTCCTAGTGCTCCAGATGAAGTACCTATGCTGTGCTCAGTATTGTCAAAGAAAAATCTTTGCCTGGAAAATGCGACATGCTTAGTTTTGCATGAGATCAAATTTAAATTTGAATTAGCACACCTAATCTATCTTATCTCACAGCCCTTGGTCTGGCAGTGTTTCTAGCCTCACCATAGCATGTCTTTTTTCTCCCACAAGTCTCTAAAAACTTTTTCTCCCACTGTAACCTCCGTGAACCATCTAACCATTATTCTCCATAGCATCTGTTTCAGCCACAATGAGTAAAGAATACACTATTTATTTCTAATTTTGTTAACTAAATGCAGTTGGTCATGTGCTTCTTCATATACAAGGTGTTGTTGAGCATTTAATTTTATTTCTCCAATTTTTATTCTTTACTTCAGCTGATCTTCACCCTTCTAGTTGGCTGTTTTCTTCCACCGAATCATCACTGAAAGTAAACTGCATGCCCTTGAGGCAGGGATTATTGAGTTTACCTACACTGAAAAGCATCTAATACTTCTGAAGTTCTCTGAAACAAATAAAGATGCTAGGATACTCTACCTCCTAAAGCTTTCATTGAAAATGCTACAAATCACTTCTACAGAAAAGCTACACACTAAACAAAATGTGGCTTACACACCAAATGGTTTAGTTTGAATTTAGCAATATTTAAAACAAACAGTATAGCAGTTTTTATGGGGAGCTCCTACAGTTCTTATGCTTTTAGGCACCATCCCTGTGTATTTAGGGTGACTGCACAATGTACACTGGTACATTTCTACATTTAAGTTCATTTCTGTCTTTCCAGAATGCGATGTCCTTTCTTCCAATTTGTGACTAGCATAAGCAAGCTTATGTACCTCAAGAAGTAATATAACTTGTGGGCTACAAATAATCTGTGATGATGGCTGTTGTTTAGATACAGAGCAGTCTTTTCCAAAACAACACTACTGGAAAAAAGAGTATGAAATAATTTTTATAGGCTTTGGAAGGAATGTCTAATGCAGTATGATGAACCTAAGCTAAACCAAGTCCTCTGTATAGAAAGAATGAATCAAGCACAAGAATTAGCCTTAATATACTGGCGAACATTTTACTTTCAATCGTGTAGTTGTTGGTATCCACATACTTGGCATCATTATAATTTGGCATTATTGCTAGAGCAATATTTTATGGCAACTCTGCAACATTGAAATAAGTTTGCTGAGTATCTTTTGCTAAATTATCAATGCACTTACTGTAGTGGACCATGTTTTGGAAATCTTTTATTCCTAAGAAGAAAACAACAGCAAGAAAAACACTCTCATTGCTTGACAGAATACAAGAGTACAGCATGCTACTATGTAATGTAATTGTTATTAATGAGGCAGTGCAATAGCTAAAGCTATGCTAGTACTCCCAGAACACATTCTCTTTTTCAGAGCATATTTTTTGTTTTCAGAAATTCCAACATGGCATTGAAATTTTTCTGCAGAAATAAAATTAAAATGCCACTGACTGAAGTTCTCTAAAACATGGCTGGACATTTTTTTCTGCTATCAAATGATAAATATAGAATAACTTCTGTAATTTCAGATTAGTTTTAAAAATACTTGTAGAGAGTAGTTAATCGTAACTATGCTTATGAGGTACTACCATGTCCACTCAGGCTACATTTAGCACAGAAGTAAGGAGCCAAATATGAGAGTGAAAATCTGTCTTTCCTAGAATCAACTGAGGACTAAGTTCAACCTCAGGGTACATCTTCAGACTTTGGTTATCCAATGTCATCAGCATGCAGGTCACTCAGGCACAATTACTACATAGGATGCTCTTACTCGTTGTTCTTGCATTACTGGGTAGAAATTGAAATGTACCTCACAGGATTAGATATGTTAGTGTCTTAGGAAACACTAGAATCACCAGACACATAGCTTGCATTGTACTTTTGCTATTAATTACCACACCCATTTTTAACCCAAGAATATGCCTTGTGGAAAGATGGTTGTACATAACTAGATGGGCAGGCTGTTCTTAGTGCCTAAGAAGTGCTCTGTAAAATGATCGCTGTCAATTACTTTTCTTTACAGAAGTGGAACAGACAGCTGGAACTGGTGTCTCAGATGTGCCCATTCAGAATTAAATAAATATTTGTATTAATATCTCTTACAAATTCCCCCACATAAATGGTACTGCATAGTTACTGAAGCTGATCTTAATTAATTAAGAATCAATACATGCTTCTTTTCACGGTACTGGTCCTCCATATCCCAGCCTCCCCCCCCCCCCCCCCCCCAATATTTTAAGATTTTGTATATCACATAGGAGAACATTTACTTTCAGAGTTCTTAATTTTGTTAATAATGTTTCAGATTCTGCTGCTGAAAAAGTAGTCCTTCTCAAAAGAAACCCTAAACCCAGCAATTTCTATAGCAGTATAAAAATGCTATAGAGCCAAAATATAAACTCCCTGACTACACTGTAAAGCAATGTATCAGTGGACATGCTAGGTTATAATAATTCATGATTTAAGGATGGATTATTAAACACATTAAATATGTAAGGCTGCAAAAGCTCCAAAGCAGATACAAAAGCCCATCTTAAAAATTTATGAAGATAAAAGATGGATCAGGTTTTATATTCACGTTATAGAGTGAGGGGTATCAATGCACTGTGATTATGCACTAGCCCTCAACTTAATTCCGTTCACAGTAAATCAGTTCTGGATAATGCCTTAAACATTTCCACTGAGAATAATTACATTGTTATAGTCATCATAAGAAACATCCATCAAGTGAAGATGATTCGCTGATAGGAAACAGTATGACTGCAAATGACTAAAACTCTAACATCGGCACATCTTCTAGCAGGATTGTTAGAATATGAAACAAATGAATAGTTAGCAAAAATAATACATATAAAGCCATGCTTTCATGTTATAACTCAGGTGATCTATCAGTTAACATTTCTTTACCTCCAACCACACAGTTCCAACTATACTCTTATGCTGACTGCAGCAACCTACTGAACCCAGCATGAGCTTATGCGGCAGAAAAATCAATAAAGAACTATTTAGTTTTTGCCTTTTTTTCCCTCTCTGAATCACAGCACTGTTGAGTCAGATGAGACAAGAGAAGTAGACAGTTGCGGACAGAATTGTATGGGGATTCCTTTTCACCCACTGTAACGTGTAACCACTGCCTGCGTTGCCCACTCACACTATCATTTAAACTAAAAAGATAATTATATACTGGTACATTTTGGCATTGCCATGTGTTTCTGACTATGTTGGTATTTTGAACAAAGAACTGTGCAAATTGCCCAGAAAGTCATTCATAAAACTATGTTGCAATAGCATATCACTGACATGGCGAGTCATACTTCCCTTGCTGCTTATGCCTGGCAAAAGCAAAACACAATTCCTGAAAAGTTCTGGTTCAGTCACAAATCCACTATGCCAGTCCACCATTCTGACAGGCCAGCATTCTTCAGACAGCCTAAAGTCGCTAGCAGAAACCCTGCAGAAGGGCACAAGATTCAGGACAGTACGAGTATCATACCTTTTGCTCTGCCTTGTGCCAAAAATCTAGCTTGGTTAGTAAGCTTGTCAAAAGAATCATCCTGTAAAGTAGCAGGTACCTTGAACTCCTAGTGAGCTTCCAGAAGAAAGTCTCATAGAAGATGGATCTTGCACCAACAGGCTCTAAATCAGGAAAGGTGAGCTATTGGCATTGATTAGAAGTTTGCACTTTTGTTGAAACAAAATTTTGACAAACCACTGGGTTTTTCTGAATAAATTTGACACTAAACACAAAAATTTCATAAACACAAAGAAGTTCAACATTATTGCTCTACACTGAACTAGGGGGGCTTCCTTAGAGAAATTCTTAAGATCATAGGAAAATACAAAGGATGTTCTTGGATAAACGATGGAAATGGCTGCAATTTGCTTTTTACTACTATGTCTTAACTTAACTCTTTCTTAAAAGTAGAAACATAGAGCCAAGTGAATGAAAGACACTCTCCATCCTGTGTTCCACATCCCCCCACAAGTTCCTGGCCTCTTTCTTCAACATCGAAATGTAAGAGTGAGTTGACAGGCACCACTCTTTGCTTTTATTTTCTACTTCTTAGATTTCACTTGTGTGTATGTAAGAAGTTAGCCTCTGGTGACCCTGCTCCACTTCACCCCACTCCTCTTTCTTCTTCATAGTCCAGCTTCAAAACAAAGCACAGTAGAAGCAGGGAAGGTACACGCACTTGCACTCCAGCTCCACTGCCTTTGTTTTCTTCTACCACCTCCAGCTGAAGTCCTATCCAACACAGCAGCAGCATGACAAGAGACAGCTGAAGAAAAAAGCACTGTATTTCCTCTACTTTCTTAGGCTAAGCAGTCTCACTCTTGGACTCCAGATTCACAGTTTGACAGTGAACTTCCAGCTAGCTCTGTCTGTACCAGGTCTCTCCCCTCTCCACAAAGAACCCCTTACAAACTAGTATCTGGGGCACAGAGGAGTGCAGAAGGTGACATGTGAGCTACATTTGGGCCATAGTTTACTAGTTGAGGGGTCTTGCTGCGGAGGTTTCAATACCTATGGCACTAAAATGCACCATTTCAGTGCACATTCTGTACATCATCTATATGGCTAGGAAAAGACTGACTAACACTTTTTACAGTACCCATTTTGAGGTGTAAGAATTGCTTTCTTCCACTATGCTCAAAATCCCCATTTCTGCCTGCTTTTCACGAAGAATTACTTGAACAATTGAACTCTACCTGTAATAAATGATGATACAAAGCATACTGCATGCAAAAATACAGTGAGTCTGTTCCCACAAAACATGCACACCCATATTTGAAAAATGACAGAAGGCTGATGGAAGACAAGTAGGAAAAAAACTTGTCTTAAAGCGCAGGTAAGAAACTGAAGATAAGAGGATGAGAAAACACACATGGGACCTCAAAAATCAACCGCAGTGGTCCAAAGCCTTTTGAGATGGTATCATGTGTAGCGCATGGAAGGGCAAAAAGACACAAACTGCTGCCAAGAGCACAAGGAGAAGATTAGGTAAAGAAACTTAGGACAGATAAACAGATACTCTGAATCCCATCTAACCAGATCACTAGATTTGTTGAGATGCAAAATCCTGAACAAAATCTGTGTCAAAAGCAAGAGAAAATGTATCTTTGTACATTGAATGAAATGGTGGTATAGATAAAGTGAAACAGAGAATTCATATAATGTGCTGCTAGAGATAAAATTCAGTAAGATCTTCCACTGCTATTGCCCAGGACAGGTTTTACAGAAGTTTCATCTACAGAACGTGAGAAGAACAACTGGGAGCCCATCTCAGTGCTACGGCTGAGCAACCACCTCCTACCACAGCTCTGTATTAAAAAGTGAAAATATATTTTACTAATAGTGGATGAAGTTAATCCTGGGAGATCCTCATCATATTCTGTCCCCACTGTGGTGGGCCACATATTGTACTTTTCAGCATATGTCTCTAAAATTCAGTACTGCTCACACATTTGTATAAAAATAGTTTCAATGCACTAATCAATGCTACATTTATACTTAAGCTAAAGGGAACTGGGATACTTTTAGAATAAAAGAAATCCAAAAGACAGACATCCACACAGTGGTTAATGCTATTCTAAATATGGATATATTCCACAGATTAACAGATTTCAATCCAGAAAGATTCACCTAATAATTCTAATGCATTATTTACATCCTCCTAGAACAGCTTACTTTTAGAAACCAGATTGGTCTGTTGTGCTGTGCTGCAGAGCGAAACAACATATTGCCACAGCAACTACAAAAATGGTGTTCTGCTTTTCAGTTTAGTAGTTCCCTGTAGAAGAGATTTGATCATCCAGAAGAAATGTTTCTGTTCAGCACTTTTTCTAATGCATAAAACCAAAATTCAGTTTGCTAGTATACTAAAATCAGTATTCCTCTTTACTGTTAACATAATTAACATTCTCATTTGAGTCTGGATTTTGGACCCACCTCAAGGCAGAGTACTACTTAAGAGTACAAGCAGTGTCATTATGCAGCCAAGAGGAACTACCAGGTCTGCCTGCATCTAATCTTCAAACAATCTCTTTACGTATCTTTTCATGCAATCTTGCCTGTTTTGTAGCAAGTGAGATTGAACACTGAACCTGCTTAACACCTGGAAAAACTGGAAATAATAAAAAACATATGCAATTGTCCATATGCAATGCTATATTTTCTCTTTGCTATTCTAGAATCCTACCTTTCCAATGTTGTTGATAAAACAAACAAGTAGTTCTCTAAACCATAGAAAATCTGCCAACACTGCTGCTAACAGGGAAGAATCTACCTAATATCATCTGCTTCTGTAAGGTGCAAGATTAAGACTCTGTGATCTTAACAGGTATTATAAGTTAAGTATATTTGGTATGCATCAGACTTGAGGAATACAAGCAAATTATCTGACTGAAGAACAGCAGGTCCTATCTAGGACATGTTGCTTCTGGATGTGCCAGTGCTGGCAGGTCTGCTACCATGGGGCTTGGTTTCTACAGATTTTTGTTTTATGACTGGTGTTTTTTCCTTTTGCAAAGTTCATGTATAGCATTTCCCACATTAGAGCATTTAAAAGTCTCCTGTGTTTACCTACCTTCCTAAAATTTCCTAAATACGAAGAGTGATCTGAAGATAAAACTTCCCACACCATAAATTGTGGCTGAAATTAACAAAGAGGGTAAAAAATCTTGAGGAAACACACAAAAAGGAAGAAGGTAAGTTTGTTTCCATATGAATGACTGGCACTCAGTTTTTACCTTTTTCCAGAATCTCTGGCGTAATCATACAAGTCTTTTTTTTTTTTTTTTTTTTAAAACAAACCTTCTGCTATATCCAATTGGAAAACAGTCAGAATGCTCCAAAATCATATACTCTTTCCAATTCAGGGAGCCCACTGAATGTAACACTCCACATTGCACGGTTTCTTTCACTATTTAATGTTTTTTGTTCCTTCATTCTGCAGTCAAGCCATTTTTCATGTTTTAATGAATGTCCTTTGCTCTGTTTCTTATGAATTAAATAGCTTTCTATCACTTATTTTCTTAACCCATGGATTGCTTTGCATGAAAACTAGTATGACAAGAATAATAGTGGAGTAAGCATACAGTTGGAATTCTGTTTTTCCAGTAAAGTGCGTTTCAGAGTTGCACTGTAATTCTAGCTCTCCTCTTCCTGAGACATACTAATTTTAATCTGCAAATGGAAGCTGAGATATTCTAAATTAGATCTATTTGGATCTTCTAATTTTACTGTTAAAAAAACTCCATGGAATTGTTTTTTCTTACCCCAATTTTTTTGTTAGACATTTCTTCATTTTCTATTCAGCTTTTACCAAACCTGAATTAAATTTTTTGTACTTATGGAAGAATTAGAGAATCATCTTTCTTCACCAGTTGCTTCCTCTCAGTCTCCCTTAGCTAAGATCACATTTTAGTTCTCAAGCTGCTAGCTAATTATTTGCAATTTGCTTCAGAATCTGTATTAGCAGTGCACTTTAGCAAACAGTCTAAATCACAATCAAAACTCAAAATGGGTTTTAAAAGCTATTGAACAAAATATAAATGAAATACCATTAAAAGTTGGGAGAAGCATCAAATGATTTATTTCTTTGAGTAAGTGTTCATAATGTCAAATATTTAGTTGACTCTACATACTTTTACTAATCATACAAAATTAATTGGCAAAAGTAATGCAACCTCTCCTCACTCTGTACATGGAAGAAAGAGATATACAAAATATGGAAATAAGATAATTTAAAATTTTTCAACTTTTTGAGCTACAAAAGATTAAGATTTGATTAACCTTTTGTCAAACTGTTGGATTTCTTTTATAAAGAATACAGGGCGGAAGCCTTACCTAATGAAAATGAATATGTTTCTTTCTGACTGATGGCATTTTCAAAAGTGTGAGATCATTACTGAATCAGAATGTTTCTTTTCTTCATGTTCACTATGTCCAAACATTTTTTTGTTCATACTCCAATCTCCAGTCTTTAGAAACAACACATCAAATCTCCTAATGCTCAAATGAAAGGTGAAATAATTTTAATTAGAAACTTGATTGCAAATTACTAATAATGGGAACTGACAGATTTCTAGCATCTTCACAAAAAGCAGATACACTCTTGATAGAAAATTAAGAAAGGAAAAAACCCCCCACATTCTATCCCTCATAATTCTAAATTGTATTAAACTTGATGCATATTTTTAGCTAAGTCATCTATAAAGCAAACATTTCCCTTTGGATGTGTAATCATTTTAGTTTAGGTGTTGATTTAAAGCATTAGGGAAGCACATGATATCAGGAAAAGCACTGTACTAAATAAAATCTTGGCAATAGCTAGCTTTAAAAAATATATGTTGTTATAGCTTTACAGCCAAAAGGGTGTTAGATCATAACACAGGAAACTTTTGTTTCATTTAACTTATTGGTATGAGCTTGTACTTTGGACATGAAAAAGATGTTGATATGCCCAAAAGACTGCTAACTTCTTCAGCTGTAACAGTAGATGCCAACTTTCCTTACATTTAGTTCTGAAATGCAGCTACCATACAACACCTCTTCAGTATTTTGCAGTACTACATATAATAATTCATTTCACTAATTTGCTACTTTAATTTTTCCATTTCCTACTAGAATCACTGATTGCTTATAAAGTTCAGAAACAGTAAGTTTGTATGAAATGTATTCTGTTCTATCCTGTTTGTGTGACACCTTTTTGATGAGTACAGTGACTTCTACTTCTCAGTGACTGCATGTAGTTTTACCTAAAACAGTTGAAGAAATGTAATGAAAAAAAAATTCTTTTCAGATAGCATTATTTTCTCCCAAATGCAGACAAGAGGGGAAAAAAATGCTTAGAAGTTGGATAACATAAAATTTAAAGGGGGTCATGGATGAGAAACATTCATAGATACATTGACCACTACAAAGCATGAAGAAATAGTTCTTTAAAAAAAAGGTGGGGAGCTTTCATTTTCGCAGATGTTAGGAATTTCTTTTTTCCTGAAAATTATTTCTGAGTTGGAAGAACTAAGCCCTGCACTCTACTTAAATCTCCACGCAAGCAGCATTTATCTCAGTTTATCTGTACTCATATAGTTTAGTACCATGAAAACCAATTAGAAATATAAAACTTACTCAAGTTCTTAGTCACTGAGTCAGTAACAATTTGTAGAAGTGAAGGACTACAGGCCTGGGGCACAAAATTCTGTAAAATTCATAAGAATAGTTTCATTTCTTATGTAAAGTCTCATCTTAAACTCTCCCTTTACTGTGTATTTGCTGTGGTCCTTCTGGTAATACACAGCAAATCTCATAAATGTGAAAGTACTCTTGTATTCTTGTTCATACCATTGTTGAACTTGAGTTTTATCTGCCACGAGTCATCTTATATAACTGCAATTTAGTCTGCTCTTCACTCTGTCTGTGTAATAAGAATCCACACTGACATTACGGGATGCACCTAACTGCACACCATTGAACCTACCTCCATGAACAGGGCCACTGTCTTAGCTGAGGGACAGCAAGTCTCATAAATTGTTATGATCTAAATTGTCTGTGGGCTTCTGGAAAAACTAAAATAATAGTTTCTAATACTTACAGTTTATACAAGAAAAAAGCGTACATTATTTCTATAGTTCTAGGCTGTTCGTCAATATTTTATTGGAATAGCAATCAATATAACCTTGGAACAGCAGCAATGATCTGTATGTTATTTATTAAAAAACCTCACTATTTTTGGCAGACAGTCAACAATAAAATACTTAATTCACTTCACTGGGCTTAGTTTCTTTCCTGTGTTGCTTTTGTCCAACAAGGTACAATGTCTGCGAGGATGAATCAGGATCTTATCTGTGGCATGGCACATTACCCCAGCTGTTGATCCTTAGGGTTGTAGTACTAGGAGCACAACATTACTATTTCAGGTAGAGGTGGCTGCATTTGGAGCCTTTGTGCATCTCTCTTCAGAAAAACTACACATTACCAAGGATGCTGGAAAAGCACAAAAAGGTCTGTGAAAACCATTGCCTCTTCTTAGCATACTAACCACCAAAGGTGGCCTGAGACATGAAGTAGCAGATGATCCCCTCTTTTGCAAGACGGGCTCTTAATGCACACACAACAGCTCATGGACTTGTGCTATGCTGAGATTACTCTATAGTATCTGTACATTCTGGAAGTGCAGACAAGAAGCTTATTCATATATATATATATATTTTTCACTTAATGAAGGAATCTATTCACAGCACAGCCAGCTATTTTGGCCTTCAGTAAAGCTATGTTATGACAGTGTAGTTACACTATATTCTAGTCTATACATTCCGGCTTCAAGATGATCATAAAAAAATTTTAGAGCACATACAGATACACTGAGACAATCCTGATACATTGTATTTATCCAATAGCTCCCTGAGGAATTTTCCCTCCTTTCCAACATATGAGTGAAGCATTAAGTAGTTTACGATACAATCCATGACAAAAGGCAAGCAGAGTTTCTTCTTGACAAATCCCTCGCAAATTTGCAAGGCTGTTTATCCTACTGGTTATTATTAACACCAAATTGTGTAAAAGACATATCAAACAGTAGAAAATGTCAGGGCAGACAACACCCTCAAAAGCTGTAATCACAAATAACAGCATGAAAAGACTGCAGCTAAAAGTAATTAAACTTTAAAGTGTTGGGGTTTAAAGGCTTGCAACAGGAGCTCCAGATGTACCTCAGAAACCAGTAGCTTTTGCGTGCTGTTTCCCTCAGATACAACTTCCACAGAAACCACAACTGCAATTTAACAAAGGTAAGTCATACATTTGGGCACGAATCCATCATTAGTAATACCTTCCTGTTAATCCAGTTTATAATCAGTTACAAAAGTCACCATGCAGTAACTGAAATTTCTCCCCTCCTTGTATCAGCTAGTTAAAAAAGGTACTGCTTCTTACTTGTAACCACGTAGCCCTGTAATGCAGTATTGCTACTGCCAGGAACAGCCGCGAGCTTTGTACTGATCTTGCGAGGCCTCAGGGCTGAGGCTGGCCATGCCTGCTCTGGCTGAGCTTCCCTCGCCCTGCCTGCTGCTTGGTTTTACTTGGTTTAGCTGTGACAGCAATTTCTCTAACTGCCCAGATGTCTGTGGCTAATTTGTTTTACTTTTGTTATCTTTGTATGGTACAACCACTGGCAGCAGTTATTCCATGTAGAATGAGACTTACAACTCTAATATAATGATGTACTGTAAAGAAATACAGGCCTGCTAAAGACAGCAGAGGCGTTGAGAAATGGAGATCCAGGACGCAACATGGAGGAGTACAGGCACGGGGTCAGCTGAGATGGGGCACTGGGTTGGCACTGGAGACCACAACAGCTATGGGCAACTTCCCAGGGGTCTGTTAAAGAAATGCAGACTTGGGCCTGGACAGAACTGGTTTCAAGGGTAACGAACGGAACAAAGAAACTGTATCTTACATACATAAAAGGCACCACATAAGGCAATCTGGATGTAGGATGAAGCTGCAGAGCAGTGAACAAAGAGCAAAAGCATGAAAGTGTGTTACCAAACACACAAACATGACCTCAAGTGGATTCTGGGGTAAAGAAAAAGAAACCATCAACATGAACATCATATTGCTCCCAGCAAGAACTCCAGATGCTGGCAAGCAGCAGTAGCACCCGTCACCACTAGACCCCAAGGTCCGCTGCCAGCCTGCAGACCCCGAGGTGCAGCGCCATGGGCAGAACCACAGGAACCTGGGAGGAACAAGTGAGTGCGTACAACAGTCTCAATGGCAATATTATTCTTTCTTTTTTCTTTAACAATTAAATCTGGACTACCAATAATCACACTCTTAAGATTTCAGTTGCATGAAGAATAAATTCTTGGCTTTATATACACAACATGTGTTTCTTCTTCGCCCATAAATAAGATGTAACACCCTGCAGCCTTGCTGCTCAATGGCTCTTAAACCATTAATGCTATAGCACCATCAGTGCAACACAACTATTTCAGAAAGAGTAAATCATAAATGTATCAGGCCAGGGACCATGAACTCTGCAACTGCACGTTAACACAGAAGCACTACAGTCTTCTTTATTTCAGAGTTTATTGTGCTTTAAATGTAAGTTTAACCAGTTAAGTATAGAACTTAAAAATTGCTATGTTATTTTGAGAACTTATCCAGAGCAGGAGTGGTTTTGAACACTGAAATCAGAGTTCCCACCTTTCCCAAGTTGGAAGGGTTTATATTAGTATTTGATCTTCATTTCTCTTACAGTCACTCTGTAAAGCTGGTGTGTATATAGTATGAGCCGCACAGAGTCAAAATGCTCTCCCGCTATTGCATCCCTCAGTCTTCATTCTGGGGATTCACAGCTAGTTAGTCACTGCAGCTGAATATTACTTCATATTAAATCCACTATCTTTTGGTACAGATCTCAGGGTATGGGAGTAGGGCTGCCCCTTTTCCTCTCTTTCCTCTTTCCTTACTTTAAGCAACTTCTCCAGGGCCTCATATGTCCCTAACAAAGGTCACAATTGAGACCTTGTAGTTACTGCTTGCCTCCTCCAGCTGTGATTTCATTTCACTTCCTTCTCTTCCTGCTTTACTTTGGTACCAACACTACCTAATGCTTTTAGCCCTCCAACAGCTAGTTGACGAATCCATAAGCAGTCTGAGGATAATTCTTGTTACAAGTTTCATCATAGAAAGAGTGACTGAAATCCAAGTACATAAACGTATGATGAGACACCTGAAGGATTTACAGTTTAAATACAAACATGACAGCACAAGAAAAAGAATTATAAACCAATGTACACATGAAAAAGAGACAAGCATAGATTAAGTGAACTTAGGTCACAAGTTAAACCTTTGAAGCCTAGCACCTTTACTAGAAGACTATCAGTTGCTACAGAACACCAGTATGGACTTGAAAGCTCAAGGTTGCAGGGCAAGAAAACAGCACCTGACAGTGTGGATAAACAATGCAGTATTCCACCCACCTGTGTATCCCGAGTTCAGATTAACACTGGGAGCATGAAAGCAAACTCACTTAATGGAAAGCGACCACCAGTCACCTTTGTAAGACAAAACTTTCATGTCTTAAAAAAGATACAAAAGAACTGGTGATGTGTCAAATTATAAAATGAAGTAAAAAGGGCAATAGTATTTTTTCCAACGGTTCAGGATCATTTCCGAGAGGATCCTGCAGTTTTGAAGCTGGCTACATAGTCTTCATCTATGTAAAATGACTGTGAAGACAAATGAAATAAAACTGGAGGAACCACAAATGGTGTTTCTGAGATCTTTCAGAAAATTATTACAAGCTTCAGACATTACCAAACAATGCAAACACATAACAAGATATACAGAAAAGGGAATTTATAATAGAAATATAGCTATAGCAATAACAAGAACCATTATTAATATTGGCAATTCCTAGACTTAAGTAGTTATTATCATACCCTAAAAATACGCCAGAATCTAAAAATCCCCTGTGAACACAAACGTGCATGTACACACACACACACACACAAAATGCAAGTATCTCCCCTCACAGGCATTAAGAGCTTTCCCTCGTAGAGCAGACAGAGGAAGCTTGGGTCCCTCTGCTGTTAGCAGGCTAGCTCAGTCCCACACCTACACCACAGAGCCCGCGTCAGTGCAGGCCTCTGGGGGCAAGAGCAGGTCAGGAGCTCACAGAATCGCTCCTATTTACAATCCAAGGTATATATGCTTCAACTTAATAATAGAGCGCATTCTGCCACAACACAACGTTTATGGGCACATTTTTGCTTACTGTATGGCACAAAAAACGTTTGACACATAAAGTTATCACATTACAGAATAAACTTAGAGAAGCAGCCTATGCATTTACAAAGAAATTCCGAAGTCTGAACAGATCTGTTCTCTTGCACTGCTCTCCAGAAAAGCTTTAATTAAAGATAAAAATGAGATGCACAGTACCTTTAACAGAGAGAGCTTAGAAGAGATTCAGCTCACATGAGGATTCTGCTGCACTAAAGTACTTCTTAAAAGACTACTTAAGTTAAATACTTCCCCTTGTCATTTATCAAAACTCTTCCACTCCATCCATTCATAGGTTTATGCTTTTTCCTCTTAGTGAAATTTTATTACCTGATTGCTTAAGCGTACGAGCTAAGTATGCTGGAAATCATGGTTACAAAGTACCACAGATCAGCTTCCTATTGTAAGTACCACTGTAACAAAATGCACATTTTTGCAAGGAGGAGTGTCAGAATGCTGAAGAAAAAGGACGGCAAGTGAAACCTGTAAGAAAAGGGAGAGTACCTAGACTGGCACACAAGAGAGGAGCAGCCACAAAAAGGAGTGCGTGGCAGAGGAGCATCCCCTTTTGTGACAAGTCAGACTGTACAGAGGATGCGATTTTCTAGATCCACATTTTCCTGGGAATATACCACAGTGATGGGAAACACCACTTCACTAGCCATACGTGCTGCTTGACACAGAGTCTGAGAAGTAGGCCCATTTAAATACTCCATGCCACGATCACAGACTTTCACCAAGGTTAAAGAAATCAATGCAAAACCAAAATACCTTTCCATCAAAACTACTATTCGAAACCTGATGATTTATTTTACATACTTATTTTTTCATTTTTGTACTTTGTAAATCGTATGCTTACTGATTAGATGTACCAGATTTAACAACTGTATATCATTTGCTTAAAAATAATGTAGGAATTGGTTAAGCATAGTTTAACAAGAGAAAGATCTGAAAGTATATTTTCCTTTCTTAGGTATCACAGATTTTGAAAATTTGTACAACATTTTATTCTTGACAGTAACATCTAATAAAGATCGAAGTGGCTGGAGAGACTGCAGATGACACAACTGTGCATATGCTCATATATACTGTGCTTTTGCATCGTCACTTCATTTAACAGAAACAATGAGGCCTGGAATTTTTAAAGCCATCTTAGTCACTCGGACACCTAAGAATCTTTAGACTTACTAAAAAACAAGTATTCAATATTAAGACGTCCAGATCTTGGAAAGATTCTTTACTGTCAGTTTCAGAGAAGCATTTTACAAAATGAGAACAAGTTTTCAAAATATCACAATGCCAATTTAAATCTTTCTTTAAACAAAACAAAAGCCTTTCCAAACACAAAAGAATATATGCACGCCATACTGAAAAGCCTCGTAATGTCCCATCACATTTTCAAGCTGGTTCTTACATTTACTTGAGAGAGATAGCCTCTATGTATCTCTCTCTCGATCCTGAATTCACTGCTTTGCTTCAGTTCTGTACTATATTCTAAAGGCTCTGTTGACTGTATGTAGGAAAGAGCTCAAAGTCACTTGGTGCCTGAGCAGAGTGAAACTGTCAGTATAAGGACAGCAGAATATTAAGGGTGAAAATCATTTAGGTACGAAGGACTAATGGAAGATCTATCCATGAACTATTGGTCCTATATATCCTATTGCATTAAATGCAAACCAGTGAAAACAATTTAATAACTAACCTAAGCATAGTGCATTCAAATAAGCTTAGTATTTCTCAATAAGGCATAAATATTAAATTAGACTTGACCGCTATAAAATGTAAAGCTATCACATTAAAAAAATATCTGTGAAATAAGGTTTACATGAGCTTTATATGTCACTACACTTCATCTATGGAATATTCTGAGATTATCACAATGACATACCTACCCCAAAGCAGGAATGATTTCTTGAGTAGATACTACTCTGATGAGAGATAGTATGTTCGCTCTTGCTGGCCACACAGTATTTTGTAGCAGGAAGTTTATGATGAGGTATTTTCTTTTAAAGGCATACATATCATTAGTTTTTCTACTGAATTTCAGACCAAACAAAACCTGTGTTATTCATTTTAAGATACATTCCTGGTCTTTCTCCCCCTCTACAAAAAGACCTGCATGACCATCTATGGTCTTTAATTCTGTTCTGCTTTAGATGGTTTGAAGAAGGAAGCCATGGTTGTATAATTGATAAGAATATGCAACATTTCTGTTAGATTTGTAGATAAAATATTTGCCTACTAAAGACTAATATTTTAAATAGAAACAATAAATTCTTTACTCAAAGCAAAAAAATTTGTGTTACAATAAATAATAAATGCAAACATCTTTTAAAATATAACTTTTTCTTAACTGTAAAGTTAACTCAAAATGCCATTACTTAAGTTAGGAAATTCTGAAATGCTTCTTATTTAGAAGATTTGAATGTTTAGTTTTCCTTTATACATACTGATTGAATTTTACTGTATTTTTCCCGCTTTGAATTTATTATTACGTCACAAAACAATAAGAAGACCAACAGAAACTAGTTATATATACCCACCAAGGTTTGATTTTACACAGGAAAAACCTGATTGGATTGAATTAGAAAAACTACATCTAGGAAGAGGTCATAAATCCTTGTTTGCAGGATACCTGACCCTAGACAGTACCATGTTAAACCAGTATTAAGAGACAGCATCAAAAAAGTCAGAATGATTTATAAAAGCAAGTCAAACTTTACAAAAAAAAGTAGCATAATTCATTTTAAACACCTACTTGCTTCTGTAGCCACCGTTCTCGCCTTCTTTGTTTTCTCCTCAAGCTTTTCAACTTATTTTTTTCTCTCTTATTCAGCTTTTGGTTGAAGGAAATACTCGTAGGCTGCACAAGATGAACAGGTGTGGTGTACTGTTCCTCTTCTACAGCATTTGTAGATGAAGAAATGTTCATCACAAAAGGCGACCCATCAGCAGTGGCACTCACAGAAGATTGTCCAGTAGCTTCAAAATCACACTCACTTTCTGTTTCTCTATGTAGTAATGTGGTAAAGGAAGTAACTTGAAACCTTTTTTGTAGTTTGTCACCACTGGAACTAAAGAGGTCCTGAAAAGAACCACCATCTTTCCTATTGGACTCCAATTGCAAACCACTTTGTGTGTAAACAAGTGGATTTTCATTTTGGCCATGGTAAATTGTTCCCATACTGCAAGTTTCATACAATGCAGGTGACAAAACAAGTCTCCCTCTGATATCTAAATCCAAACTATGTGATCTTCTGTGAAAAGGTTTTACAGTGCATGCATCATTCATGGGACAGGAAGCAGAAAGATTTCTTTTTTGATTTAATGCCTTTAAGGGAAGTTTTTTACTTTTCATCTCAAATCTGGGAGCTCTTACTTCTAGACAAAGTGCTTCTGTTAATCTTCCAGAATCATTATTATTTCTGGCCATGTACAAAAGCCCTTGATTTTTGATTTCCAAAGTTGCAGTTACCACTTCATGGCAGGTATCCTTGCTAAAACCAGACTGAATTTTGAGGAGAGGTAAGTGTTTTCCTGATGATTTTTCCAACTTAACAGAGAAAGCTGGCTGATAATCAGTCCGACTTTTGCAGAAATGTATATTTACTAACTGTCCACAGGAACATTTTGTGTTGCAAACAAAGTTAAAGCCCCCTAAGCAGGCCTCACAGAACGGACAGTGCAGTTTCCCAATTGTCCACTGTGCCTATTGACAAGAAAAAAAAACACCCAACACATTCATTGTAAATAAATGATTAAGAAATCATTACTACAGTTACTTTTCTCCTTTAATAAAGGGTTTACATTTTGTTTTTCAAACACAATAAAAGAGACTTCACAGCAGAAAGAAAATCCACCATAAATAATGTTCTGGTCAAAACTTTGCTTGCTGCAGTGATAACTAATTCTAAGAAATCTAGAACACACATTTCAAAATGTAGGGGCTTTGAAACATTTAAAATTTGTGCATAGATAGAACAATGTTGCAAAACTAATGAAAACATTAGATCCTTTAAAGCGGTGAAATCAATTTAGCATGTTAATCTGGAATTGGCAAGCACAGTTTCTCAGCTGAGTCTTCTGAGTGCTGATACATTTCTTGCATACTAAGTACAGTGGAAGGAGATTTCTTACAAAGAGACTATAGCTTTTTACTTTGCTTACCCCATGAAAGCTTGAAATAGTACTTCTATTTTGGTGTATGTAGTATTACAACATAATCTGTGTGCAGATACCATGACAAATCTTTAATACTCTATCTATAAGGAGACAGTTATTTTCATTATTTGTAATTCTATGAATTTCATTTCAATCCTAAAGGCACTTTTTCAAAAGAAAATATGTATCAAAGATCTATAAACTCCTACATATTTGCACAACTATTAGTATTTTCAGTAAATATATTCATCTGTCAGCAGAAACATTTTTGAGGATTACAGTTATGCAAGCATTTGTAGGATCAAAGCCCAGATGAGAAACATTATCAACTTCAGTCACACATCACTCACTAGTGTGCCTAAAGTGGGGTTGAGCCATGAATACAGAAGCTGCCCAACGTTTCTAGCTAAAGCATTGCTTTCAGCTGCAAATGCCTTCCAAGGTAGTTTGGGAAGATGATTCCATGACTGATATTTGTCTGATTGAAACCTTCAGAAAATTTCAGAAAAAACAGTTTTGCAGTTTCAGAAAAAAAAAAAAGGTGCAGAAAAAAGGTCATTTTTCACATGCAATGCTAGAAAAAGTTCTGGAAACACTTCTTTGAGAAACTTACGCCTGCCTTGTGGGTTAAAACCTCAAAATTTCACCAAGTATCAAAGATGTGCCTTTCATTGCACCTATGAAAATCTGTTTAAATCTGGACATGTTTTTAACTTAGAGAAAAAAAAAATCTCAGTTTACATATACCAAAGGCTTTCAAATCCCTGAAAATTCCTTGAACATGCACAGTCTCTCTCAGTTTATAAGGCTGACCAACATGTGCATATGCCATTCCCCAAGAAGAATTAAGCGGGTTCAGAGATTTGCTATAAGCCTCCCACACTGCATTTCCTAGATGCCATGGGCTAGGCACTAAAACACAGCAAAAAGCACTTTCTAGTGCATTTAGTGAGACTTTATAGCACTCAGGCACTGTGGAATAGTAACCTGGATCTCCAAATGGAGAGGAGGAGTGATTCATGAAGGTTAGGGAAGAAGACTAGGAGCCTGGCAAAAATTGGAACGCAAGGGACAGTGGGGAAGAAAAAGGACATCTCTATCCCTGGAGGTATTTAAAAAACAGGTAGATGTGGTGCTTAGGGACATGGCTTAGTGGTGGACTTGGCAGTGCTAGATTAATGGCTGAACTTCATGAACTTAAAGGTCTTTTCCAACCTAAACAATTCTCTGATTCTCTGATTCTATGTCCTATGTGCACAGAGACTACGAGATGAGGTGCAGTACAAGGGAGTCCAGGACTCATTTAGCATGAGTTTGGCAATGGACTGTGGAAGCATTGACTCAGTAAAAGAAGTAACAGCCTACTAGTGGAGGAGGTGGCAGGGGAAAAATCAGCAAGATCTGAAAAGGAGCTGAGGGTATACAGATTTAATGATGGACTACATAAAGAGGAAAAAGTGGGAAGGGTTAGCCAAAGAAGCTAAAACAAGTGATGAGTGATGGGGACAAGAAAATGCAAGTCAATAAAGGTCACTAGCAGCACTAGCTAGATATTTAAAATTATTGAAGATTATCTATACACTAATGTGTGCATGAAACCCAATGAGATTTGTTAAGAGCAGGGACAGATGGCAAAAAAGAACTGGCTGGGAAGCAGTGGGTTTTTACAGCCTGCAAATAGACTTTGTGCTTATGTAAAATGATTTAGCCTTTGATTTAGGAGTCATACAGAAGAAAATAACACATGATCACAAAATTATTCAGAGGCCAGTAGGATTTGGGAATAAGTCAGAATTGTTTAAAAAACCCACACATTTATCCATAAACCCACAGGATCTTTCCAGAGAAGTCAGAAGTGAACAAGGCAAGAGTTCCCAGGATATTAAAGGACAAAATGAATGCTAAGATATTGAAGGTGTTCAGAATTGCATTCTCTGCCTCTGCCACCAGAGGAGCATTGCTCCTCTGCAATCTTGAGTAAGTATGTTAAGCCTTTTCTGAGCTGTCTATGGGTTTTGTATTTCCAAGGTCGTCAACCTGACCCTCTAGGCTTCCAGATGCAGAAGGCTGGCCATTTACAGCTAAAGGTGAAACGAATAATATTAGTTTCAATATTGAATCCAATTTTACTGAAATAATATAACATGCAAAGTACTGTAAAAAACTGCATTCTTTTACCAGGCATTCAAGATCAGGCAATCCTGTAAAGTGGGGAAATACCTTATCACCCCTAATCGCCCCCCCCCCCCCCTTAATGCTTCTGAAACAGATACACTATTTGTCATGCACTATTGAAGTATAAGAGATGATTAATTTTAAAAAGAGTTTAATTCATGTTTAACAAAATAAAACATAGAGCAAAACCATGAAGGAAGATGAAACAATTTTTCTTAATTTTTGAATGCTTAGTTTTACAGTCATAACAGTTTTTTTCTTTGTGTATCATTTTCAGTGTGGATTTGCTTAGATCAGAAGTTACTTGCAATATAGTAAAACTTAGACACTGAAAGGAACGCAGGTATCATTTGCCTCTCAAAATCAAAGACTCATCAAAGAAAAACTGTAGGGCAAAAGAAAAGCACTGTTTCTGCTTATTGTATCTACGCAACAACATTAACTCCTAGACCTAAAATAACTTGAAGAAAACACTCAACTGAAGCAATCAGTGCAACAGGAAAGTTATGAGACGGTTTGTAATTTCAAATGGGCAGTTAAAACTCAAAAGCAATGACATTGGCTTGTCATCAGACCTTTGAATTTGCAGGAAGGTAACTAATTTCTATGCATATGACATAACAGCACATTAAAAATAAAAGACAACACATCATATTCCAACAACTGATCTCTTAAACCTCCAGTCCAGTTTTACACAGAAACATGCTTCTTACTGTCACTGTCAACATACATTAGTATCGCAAGACATAATGATTAAGACAAACCAAAATCCGAAGCCTAGATAATTAATGTAATTTTAAGCATGGAAAAAATATGCAGAGGTGCCCATGACAGTTATTTGGACAAACATAAATACATTCATCTATAAATGGGCAGGAACAGAATGTATCACTTGTAGGTTTTGTGCATACATAAAAAAACATTTAACAGGGTAAAAAGCCTCTGTAAATGGTAATGTTAGAAGTTACTGAGAAAAATGCCCTCAGTTAGAAAGCCTCTGTAATATACATGGACCTTGGCAAAAAAGTGCCCTTGAAATTTGTTCCCCTTACTTATTTCACATTTTGAATTACAAAGATGCAAGCAAAAAAAGATCTACCTTTTCAATGACACATTTCACCCACTCTGGAATGGCTTCTAAGTTCACGTGCCATACATTGCAAGACTCCTGAGCAGCAGCTGAAGGTTGTGATGTCTGTTAAAAAAAGAATTATTGTATTTACATTCAATATTCATGTAAGCTTTTTTAGTTTTAATATAGCCAGAAGTCAGCTTCCCAAATTCAGTAACTATTTTATTAACAAATGATAAAACTCAAAGATGTTGGTGCATTCTTTAAGCTAAAAATCAGGTAGATGCTGTCAATAACTCTCTATTTCTGAATCTAAGGACATTGGACAGACTCCATTGTGGAGATGGAGTCATTTGGAGGTGGTTTTGTTTTGTTTACAAGAACAGAAAGTATGCCATTGATGATCTTCCAAGTATATTAGGAAATTGATTTCAGAAGCACTATCAGCTGGCACGTTTTTCCAGTAAAGACAGGCAAATTTCAGTTCTAGTTTATATGAAGACTCTGGTCACTACTGCAGAACTATGCCACAAATAGTTTTAAATTCATTTTCTAATGCTTAGAATAACTAGCAGAGAAACCAGGGACTCCTAGCAACTTTTGAGTTTTTACTGTAATGATGTGACCAGCTGAAGAGAAAACAAAATCTGAAAAACCGCAGCATTTCAGTGATACTAAAATAAAAAGTTACCTAACTACCTTTCAGCACAGAAGTGATACAAGTGTAATTAAATCTTTTAATATGGTTTAGAATGTCAGTAAAATTATAAAGATGGCTAAAAACATAAGGAAATTCTGGTGAGTGTTAAAGTCTTAAAATCAATTGTTAAAATTTATGAATATGGAAAATCACTGACCCTTATGCTATGAAACTCATGGGAATAAAAGTTTCTTTATGTTGAAAATTGAAAGTGGGGCTATACACAGAACACAGAAGCTTTTAGAAATTCTCCAGGTAATGACAGCAGACAGATAGACCCGTTTGCCATGTCTATGCTATCATTTTCCTCCTATCTGTGGACAGTACCTGTACTTCAACTTGGATATAATTCTGATTTAAAGTGTTTACACTGCATTCGTAACTTCAACATTTGGTTTTAAGATTTGTTCTAAGACTTTTCTCTTTTACTCATATTTCAGTTATGTCTTTGACTGAAGGTCTAAAATTCACCAGGGAAAGCCAACATACTGAAAACATAACTCTTCTCCTCATAGTACAATCTGTGCCTCCCAGTGTCTCAGGAAGTAGGGTTAAATTACATTTTTTTATCTGCTATCTACATAATTAGAGAAGGAGCTACTTCAGTCTTGTGCACAATGATGGCAGATCTCCACTAGCAATTAAAAGCTCCACCATGGGGCACAAAGATACCTCCTTCTTTTCACTACATTTTTTCCATGAAAGGAGTTGAAATTTCCACCTCCCCCCAAAAATACCACTTCAAACTATGCACAAAACAAAATTCCTCAAGTATAAAGCATGAAAAATATTCCAGAACCTCAAGCTCTGTAAGCAGAGTGATTAAAATGAGATTCATTAATAACAGTAATTATATCAGGATCTTAAAAAATAATAACTTTGTTTCTGCCTCTATTGCTTATACCCTTCTCCAGTGCCAAAAGAATGTTGTTGCATTTCTAGTGCCTTAATAAAAAAGATCAACACCTTCCCTTCTATTGGCTTTTTTGCTTTTATTCAAGATCATAGGATGTAAGCACAGTCTTCTGGGCATATTTGGAAAGACTCTAACTCTTTATGATTACTAACTGCCACCATAAAGCAGCAGGAAATACTCTGTCATTGTTTTATTTGGTATGATTATTTTTCTGTTTTTTTTAAAATAAAGATGATGTAAATTACTAAGTGGTATTTTAGCCTGGCAGGGCATCCCCCCCCCCTTCAGGGAAGGCTAATCTTATGAACTATTTTTGTGCACAAACCATCCCCCACTTCTTCAAAATGAAGAGCAAAAGTTTCTGATGTAGGACTATCTGACACACAGTTAACTACCGCAGTGGAAATTAGTAGTTAAAATACACCTTAGAAACAAAGAGTTGTCTGTTAAGAGATACTAAAACAAAATTTACTGCATTAAAACTGTCAAAAACAGAACCCATTTTTATATTAAAAATGATAACACTATATACTATATACACTATATACACTATATACACTATATGCACTATATACAAATGTATCATGAATACCAGCCTTCATGTCGCAGAACATAAAGGTGATCACTGCCTACTCGGCTTCGCTAGCGTTACTGCTTACATTACTCTCTACAGAATTGTCCATATTTTAGTACTTATCTCCACAGGAGATTAACTACTAAGTGAGGGAAATCTAATAGTTCTCCTCTGTTTTAAACCAGTGGCACCAGAAAAAGTTACAAACTCCTTCCAGATGCTATACTTACTTCGGATGGTTCTTTTCCAGGACATTTTGCAAGGCAGACAGAATTTGCTATATATTTTCTACATCTCCAGCAATGTAGAACATCAGCCTCTTGATTACTCATTTCAACTTGTGATTCTTCAGCTCTCTATGTCTATCTGTAAAGATCACAAAACATACAATTCACTCACCTGTTGAAACCACACATGCTTTTCTCTTGCGACCCAGAAGTCTATCAGTAGTCTCTTCAATATAGAGGAGACTAACACTTTATTTAAAAACATTCTCTGATCTTGTATAGCATGCCACCTAGACATTTCAAATAGCAAAGAGAAAGTTGTTTTTATTTCCAGGTTGCATAAAGTACTAGAAAGCAACAACAACAACAAAACAAATAAAAAAATAAACCAACTTCCTCAATGTTTAGACAAAAGAGAACTCCAGTTTTCCCAGAATACGTCCATAAGTCCCTGCTATCCTACACATTAAATACACACACACATATATGCAATGCCACATAACAAAGGTGAATGCTGACATAAAAGCACAGAAGACAAAGACTGTTTTCTCAATGTGCCTTTGGAAGCTTGCTCCCTTAAATTAATTTGTGTGGGAGGATCAGTACTACTGGTGCGACAGAGCTTTTCACAGACCTGAATCAACCTCCTTGTAAAACAGAGACCTAAATTAAGACAACCAGAAGGACAAGACAAATATTTTTCCCTCTTTGTGTCTTGCTGCGTTCTGATGTCTCTCTGGTCTTCTCTAACCTGTTTCTAAAGCCTTCCCTTTTCACTATGCTTTCTCCAAATGTCCTCCAACTCTTCTTTCTACCTGCTTCTTGTGCTAGCTACATGAAAAAAATAAGAAAATCTTTTACATCTACACACTCAACTCAAGTATTATGCTAGGGTTATGCCTGCTCACCGTGCTAACGTGCACAGCGCTGACTGACGGGGAAGCTGGGCATAAACCTTAAAACCAGTGTTGAAACAATCTCTGTCCTTTCATAGTCCAAACATCTGATTTTCCAATTATTTCAACAATTTAATTTCTATTTAGTTTTCACTAACTAAAGAAACTCTGGGGTCCTCAGTATAGGCTGTCTGAAGAGCAGTTTGGCTTATTGAGCCGTACAGACTTTTGCATTTTCTCCATTTTCCCCATTTCTACGTATGAAACACACACACAGAGGTTATTAATATTTTTTCATTTATATCTGAGGTCTTCTTTAAGCAGATTTCCTACTTCTTGTACATATGTAAAGAGTTCGAAATACAGTTTGACAAGGAAGAACAGAAACAACGTGCATACATTAGACTCCTAGCTCAAGTGTACATGCAGCTTTTAATAACCACACTAAGCTTAGAGAGTGAAATTAAGGCAAACATTAAATCTTTTCTTGCAATGTCACAATAAATTAAAATGAATTTTTCTTAAGATTCCATTATTGTATTTTAACATAAGTCAAGATAGCCAAGAAAAAGATCATGGAGGAGACACTTAGAGAAAAGGCATAATTTACACTGGAAATTTGTCCTGTTCATGACAAAAATGTGATGATTCAAATGCCTTGACTTAAGTAGAATCTCTCTCAAGTTTTTATTAACCTTGCTATGTCAGTGCTGCTACTTCCTGTACCAGTCACATTTCGAAAGTGCCATGTATAAAAATGCTGGACCTGTCTACGAATTACTTTTTTGTTTTTTCTTAAAAGTAAATTCAGGCTCTGAAAGGTTTTTACAAGCAGCGTGTATCACTTTGCTGTGACAAATGCAGCATTAGACTTCACAGGGTATTGAAAGAATGATTACCTGTTACGAATTTGTTTGTATCACTCAAACACCTTAAAGCTGTTCTAATTAATTTATTCTTCATAATTTCATAACACACTTCTAGAATGAATTTAATCTTACAACAGCTCAGTGAGAACCTCAAATCTAAGACCAAGCAGGACAGAATGAAAGACTTCGTGCATAAAGCTAGCTCAGATGTGCTTTTCAGGTACAGACATATCCCCATCTACTAAAATACATTCTTGAAACATACTACAGTTAAGTGATATACATCTTGCACACCTTATATGCTGTATCTGTGTATTCAAATGGTATATATTCACGTTTGTACACATTCTGTTCTTGTTACGCTAATTGTTATAGAAAAAGCTGTTTTGCTATCTGTTCAACAGCTGCTTCATTTGAGGCTGATGATGCTTACTGGAGCAAGGTATAAAACAATTGCTGATAGACCTCTGAACCAACAGAAAAAGGACTGATGGATAAATGCACTTGCTATATTTAAAAGACAAGATTCAAGTCATGCAAACAAGGGCTCTGTAAGGATCACTGGCATTTGAAGTGATGTAAACATCCCCCTCACCTGAACAGTATCTAACAAGCAAGCACTGTTTTACTCCAAAATAAAGGCTCTATTTTTGTTAAACACTTTAAAAGTTTCTTATTGGTTCTGCATATACCTTTCATTTAAAAATACACTTTCATAAGAGAAATAAATGTATAATATATGTAATAACCCACACAGCACAGATTGTATTTTGTGTAACCAAGAATGCTGATGGTGAACTACATGGAAAAAAACATCTCTAAGTGCAAACTCTAAGTGCAAATACTTTTTAAGGCTATATTACAGTAGGCTGAAGTGTTCTTCTGGCCTCGCAGAATTTAAAAAGGAAAATTCCTGTAGGTCTATTAAAATTCTGCATGTATGTGCCTTTTGCAGTTCTTACAGAGGACAGAAAAAACGCTACAAATGCACACTAGCACACCACAGAAGTTTCTACATGTACCACGCTAGAAAACAGCAAATGAGACATTTCTGATTTGTCACATAAGCATTCATTTTTATTTTGATTTGCACATAACTTCAACTGGAACTCAAATAAAAGCATACAAACACAGGATTTTGAAGTGGTTTAATAGTGAAATGCAGTTTAACCATAGTGTTCTGGATATATTTTAATAAGTTTTTATTTGTCTTGTTTTGCATCTAAAACTATCAAAAGGCATCTTGTTCTCTCCTTGCTTTGTCTTTCAGCAAAAAATGCCAACATAAAGACAAAGGATTCCAATTTGGCACTCAGAAATTAGACAGTGTCACTCTCAGTGGGCCTTTTCAGCTTGGCACTGGGCCATTTTGTTGTGGCTGTACTGCTTTCAGATCAGTTCTTTGTGAGAGCTCATGTTTGCCTCCAAAATAGTATGTAGACATACCCGAGTGTTAAAAAGCCTATGCTCCTCTGTGGGTCTTGTTTTATGTCCTTTAAATGTTTTTCTACAATTCAGTCCCAGAAAAGCCAGGAGCAGAGGGTCCTAAGACTTCCTTCCCAAGTCAGAGTCTCCGTTTCCTTTCTTGAAAACCATTTGCCTAATGTTCTCTTACAGACCTTTGATGGAGATTTCACAGCCTTCCCAAACTATTTAATTACCGTCTTATCTTCTATTATTTTCACTTTTCCCCTAACATCTAACCTGAATTTTCTTGCAATGTCCCTTATTCGCTGTGACTACAGAGAACAAAATGGTTCCTTTTCTTCCGTGCAAGAACATTTTACAACTTCAAATACTTATTCTATATTAGCTCCCCTTCAAACTTGTCTTTGGGCTAAATAAATCCAGTTCTTTCCCTCTTTCCTCACAGATGATGCTTTTTTTGATCTCCAGCTGTCACTGCTATTTTGTGAAATCTTTCAAATGGGTCAGCTATCCTTGGACAGAAGTGTTCAAATCTGGATGCAGAACTCAAAATGAAGTTTTACCAGCACTGATTAGACTAGACAGATTATGTACATTTTCAAGGAAAAAAAGAATGGAGAATGCCTTACTAGGGTGGAAACTTACACAAAATTCACTAGATCCATTTGAAAATGTT
The DNA here is from genome assembly GCF_047370975.1 of Nipponia nippon. Taxonomy (NCBI): domain Eukaryota; kingdom Metazoa; phylum Chordata; class Aves; order Pelecaniformes; family Threskiornithidae; genus Nipponia; species Nipponia nippon. The sequence goes on along the minus strand of NW_028262337.1, from coordinate 8,746,451 downwards.
GTTTCGTACATTTATAAGGGCAGGAAACACTGGAAGATTAAAGAACAACTCCCCAGCAGCAAACAATTTTTAAGTAATTTCAGCATGAGATCCTTAAGATTTTCAGATTCATACCTGCTCATCAATATGTAAAGGAAAGAGGAAACAGGAATTGTATTTTTTCCCCTCCTCCAACTCTGTCTGGAAAACCTACGAGCAACATCACAGGAAGCTAGTGGAACTACTCACAAAGAAAACAACAAAAATAGGTGAAGGATCAAGCACCACACATCGCAGCCAGAGAATGGTATAGAGCTCATCAGCTTCCTGTTTATTCATCACTCCTTGAATGGGACGCTTTCCCTTCTGGCATCCTCACACTAGTAGGAAGTCCCCTTTGATATTTATATCTATGTTTCTTATACAATCCAAATTGTATAATGTATTAAGCTTTGGCCATTTCTTCTTCAAAAGGATTGCTAGAAAACATGAAGCAAAACCCCAAGAAAACATTCTCAAATGTTCAAAGTGAAGAACTAAACACAAAAAACTAAATTTCTGTTGAAAACCTCCTCTAGAATTTCTTTTCAACCAGCTTGCCCCTGATCCCCAAATGCATGAAAATAAGAAAATGAGTACAGCAGGACAAGTGGTTCTCAATGCCTTTTTGTTCAAAAGTCACCTGTGATCCCTTCAGAACACTGCAGTGATGAAGACTGCAACAATAATTAGGTTGCAGCAAGAAATTAGGGCACAGAAATTTGAGCATTAGTTACCGTGAGTCTTGAAAAAATATTAGATGAGTGGCAGCTTTGAAGGACTATGACAGAGAGAAGCTAGATGAGCTGTCCTAGCCAACAAGTGTCCATACCAGAAGTTCCTGCTCCCGCAAAGGGAGGAACTGACGCTTCACTGGACACAGAAACAATAAGGGAAAGCATTCAGGTACCCATAAAAACTTGCTGCTAGCTTCTGATCTCCAAAGTATTTCTGCTTACAGAGACATTTTTAAAAGCATACTTAACCAGTGTTTCTCAATAAGTAGCACTTAGGTGGGAAGACAGAAAAGAATGTTTAAAGAACTGCCTCCAGGCTGCCAGAGCAGCAAAGCAGCAAGACGCGTGAAGAGCCATGCCATCTGCTTCTGTGCCAGCACCTGCTCGATTATGAACTGTTCTACCAGTTCAGCTATTGTTGTGTGATCAGCTTCATGTCAGGGACCACTGGTTGACGAGAGAGGGTGGCCAGCGTGTGATACTCTTTCTCTTGTAGCAAGAGTAGCCCATGTAATTAAAAGTCAGTTAACATAAAAATAGGAAATAATGTGACTTGCAACGTATTACTTAACTTGCTAAAAAACCCTACTGCGTGCTGCTGAAGTCAACAGGTCTAGCAGAGAACGTGGAGCGTTTAAATCACTTTGACAGGGAACAGACCTAACAGGTCAATGGAAAACCATGGACCAGTGCGTAATCTCTTTCTTGCATGAGAACCCGCAGACCAATACTGCCTGTTTGATACTCTGCATGTACAAACATCAGCTGTCGCACAAAATAAAGGACTAAACAGGCAGGAATACGGTGCCCGCGTCCCAGCTTAACACCAGCTCCTGATCGCAAGTCACCAGGCAGCACAGCCGCAGCAGCAGCCCCCGGCCGCCCCCGCCGGTGCCCGGACACCTCCTGCGCCCGCCTGGGCCCCGCCGCAGGGCAGCGGCGCCGGTGCGAGCCCGCTCAGCAGCCGGGCACCGACCGCCGCCCCGGGCGCGCCTCCGGCTGGGCGGGAGGGGGCCGCGGCGGGCCCGGCCGCCGCCCCCCGAGCGGCGCGGGGCGGGCTGGGCTGGCAGCCCCGCGCTGCCCGGCAGGCCGGGGGGCTCCCGGCGCGTTTCGGGCGCTGCTGACAGCCGGCGGCGGCACCGCTAAGTTAACTCCGAGAAGTCGGGGCTGCCGCCGCCGCGCTTCGGCGCCCCCTCAGGCCGGCGCTGGGCTCGCCCCGGGACGGGCAGCCCCGCCGCCCCCCCCAGATCCAGGCAGGTGTCCGCACCTCAGCGCTCACCCCGCGCCCTCAGCGCCCCGCTGCCCGGCGGGCCCCAGCCCAGGCCCCGGCTCGCCCCAAAGAGCGGCTGCGGCGGCGCCTCCCTCTGCCGCCTCCCCCCCCGCCCCGGCCCCACTCCGCTTACCGGGCCGCGCTGTGCGAGGCTGAGAGGAGGAGGCGACGCCACTGGGGCGAGCGGGCGAGCGGGGAAGGGGTTGCGCAGCAGCAGCTGCTCCTGCGAACGGGAAGAGACGGGAGACAAACGGCGGCGGAAAGCGCTCCGCTAGCGCGGCGCTTGCCCGGCTCGACCCGGCCCGGCCGGCCGTGGAAGTCACCCTGGGGCAGGCCAGTCCTCTCAGCGGCTGCGGCGTCCCTCGTCCCCGCGGGAGGCCGGGCCCATCGCCGGCGGCGGGGCCGGGGAAGAGGGCAGCGGGCCCGCCAGCCTTCGCTGTGCCGAGGCCTGAGGGTGGCACGTCCTCTCGTCTCCTGACTGGCAGAGATGGAGCCGGGGTGGGGTCAGCCCCGGCGGCAAGCTGTGACAAGGGTGAAGAGGCGCGGTAGTGAATCCCGCGGAGCCGAATGAAAACTTTTCAGTAGAAACTGAGACAAAAACATACATTCCTCCACGCCCGAGGAACAAGCCCTGACCCAGAGAGCTTGCAGTCCAAGAGCGGGGCCAGGGACGTCAGAGGGACTGAGGAGCGCCAGCAAGCACAAGTACCCGGGCAGGGTGTCATCAGTACTCCCCGACTGTGTTGATAGGCAGCAAGAGCAAAGAGGAAGCTTTAAATGAAATATTGGGGGGAGGGGGAATGAAGTAAACTTGTGAACCTTTGTGGGGAATTGCTGCAAATCATGCAGGGCTGCACGGGAGAAAAGGCAGGGATACTGCTCCGAGGCTGGGCAGCAGAGAGCGGAGGGCAGCGTCGTGGGCCCCTGGCTGGTCAGCGTCTGTACCTTGGTAGTGAATAAAAGCTGGTCAACTAGGTGGGCTGTGTTTCCACCTCAGTAGTGTTTTGGCCTTTCGTGATGATACTCTTGATTGAGCAGGAGCTAACGTGCTCGTAGCTGACAATCTGCTAATAATAGTTGCTCTGCTTCAAACACAGGAAGGGACCGGAGTTATTAAAGTAATGTGAATGTAAGAAAGGCTGGAAGATTGCTGAGGAAAACTTAAGAGTCTGCCCACTTTTTGGCCTGTGGAAGTGGTTTGAAACACTGAAACCTCCATTCCACTGCTTCTCCTACATTTATGATATCTAATTTCTGTGCTTTTTCTTGCATTTCAATGCACATTTCCTGTAGGTCAAGACAAGGTTTTGTTATCAGGTAGCTATTTTGGACGATGTAGGACTCACCATAAGATCTGGGCTCTCATGGATGCTGAAGTGCACTACCACCATTTTTTTTTTCCAATCCTCTCATTTGCTTGAATTTTTTGCTTGTTTTTGCTCTTTGGTACCCTGTTATTATTCTAACAGACTGCGTTGTAACAGTAGAATTATTTAGTCTGTTTTTTCTTGGGAGAGAGTATATGTTTATTCAGTTCCTGCTATTTACAGTGCTATTCATGTGAAAAGTTTTTAAACACCAGTGTGATACAAATGTTTTAAGTGACAATACAACAATATTCATTCAGAGAGCCTTACGTTTTCCAGTAATTTCAGCTAATTAAATTACTTTATACTTATTTGTGCTTAAAGACTATAATTGTACGGATGTGGTGTTTTTTAAAAAAAAAAACCAACAGCAAATTACCTTATGCTATGATGAACCATTTTCCTGTCTTACCATTTTCCCACTCCATGGTTAGAAAAGCAGTTGTTTTTATTTTTGAGGAGAGGATTGTTAGGGTCTTTTTAGTGATCATTACATTTGGTGAGATGTTGTACTAATTGCTACTTTTTCTTGCTTAATGTAGACCCAGTAAGGAAGGTCTACATAAAGAAGTTCACAAGTAGGATGCTCACAATAATTAAATTCTGTTTTGTTTTACCGTGATTGTACAGTAACTTTAAGTAGAAGAGGCAGATTGTTATTTTGAAATAATTTCTGGTGTGGTGCAGTGTGCTCAAATTTAAACTGAAAGGACTATTTAGAAAAAGCACTGTTTATCAGTCAGAAAGAGTTGCAGGTTATAAGGCATTTTCTAGCAAACTCAATTGGTAAAGGCATATAGAAACAAGAGAAATAGGGACATGAATGGAGAAACTAAAATACAGGTTAAAATAACTGGCTGCTAATATAAGCCTTCACCTTCTGACATGAAAGAATATTGAAATTATTAGGGGAGAGAGATTTTACTCTTTTAAAATTTTGTAATCTCATTTGCTTCTGCTTAAGTAAGATGTAGGGTTGGACTATTTGGATTTAATGGCATCCCATGCTTAAGGAGAAATAGCAGTGAAGGTGGCACTGGGGGAAAGAAATGAAAGCCGCCATATGACTCATGTCACAGCAACAGCAAATACAATGAGGAAAAATAAAACCTTGCTACTGGCTAGAAGATTATATTTTGAGAATTTTGTTCAGTGTATTTGATTTCATTAAGCAAGGTGAATGTGCCATTCAGCTGTGTGGTTAGCTGTATTTATTGTCTTATAGAGAGTGTTTGTCTTTCACAGGATGAGGACAGAGCAGCTGGCCTGTGCAAGCTTAAGAGTGAGTAAAGTGATCACTAAGAAGGTTAATGGATATTGCTTGTGCTGTGGCTTTGGGATACATGACAGCCTGGTGCAGACGTTAATCCAGGGCCCAATATATATGTTGTTCTTTTTACTGGGATAGCCCCTTGTGTTTGTGGTGAGCAGTCCAAGGATCAGTGCCAAACTGACACAGAGTAAATCAGAAACCAGAGAGTATTTTTGACTTGCTGCTCTGAGACAAGGAGGTATAGCAGGAAGACTGTATCAAAGGCTGTATGCAGTGCATCAGTGAACACTGAAACACACTGCAGTGGTGTAGTGATTTGTGCATAGTCAGTGGCATGTACCGTTTTCATGTCCATGGCACAAGTATAGTATATCCAGTTCACAGGTGCTCTATGAACACTTCTGACAAGTGGTGGTGTATTGCAATAGCCACAGCAGGGAGGCGTTGTTTTCCTTGACAGTAGTGTTGATGAAGCTGAAGAAGATAATCCGTAGCTGCCCAGAAAAATGGATGTCCTGACTTTCACTCTTGTAGAGTTCCTTTCTTTACCAAAATACATCTTCTCCAATAGAAAAAAATACATTTTCTCCAGATATTCAATAGTGCACTAATGACAATCCTAGGAATTAACAGAGTTCCATAATCCCTGGTTCTTTGACCCATTAGGCTGTCCCCATCAGCTGGGGTCATCTCCAAGACCTGCATATCTATTATTTGATCATCTGTGCTGGAGGAAAATACCTTAGAAAATGGCCAGAGAGGGAGCATTAGGAGAAATGAGTGAAAAAACGGAAGATGTTGGGTAGAACTTTTGGGACTTGATACTGAGCACAGGAGGAAATTTATTGTTGCCATTCCCTGTTTTTTTTCTAAGCAGCTTGCATACTTGACTGGCATTGTATTAGGATAAGCCCAATGAGCAACACTGGCCTGTTTCACCCTTTTCTATAGGATTCATTGTTGGAAAAACTTTGGTAACACTAAGCATTACAATAACCATAAAGCATAACTTTTCACTGCATGGAGATAATAATCTTTTTGCATTTTATTGTCCTTTCAAAAATATACCCTGATTTTCAATTTAACTTATCATTGAAGAGCTTTTGCTGTTTGTTGTGGTTTAACCTGGCAGGCAGCTAAACACCACACAGCCATTCATTCACTCCCCCTGCAGTAGGGTGGGGGAGAGAATCAGGAAAAAAGATAAAACTAGTGGGTTGAGATAAAGACAAATTAATAGGACAGAAAAGGAAGGGAAAATAATAATAATAGTGGTAAAAGAATATACAAAACATGTGATGCACAATGCAATTGCTCACCACCTGCCAAAAAATGCCCAGCCAGTTCCTGAGCAGTGGCTGTTCCCCCCTGTCCAACCACCCCCAGATTTTTTGTTCAGCACGACGTCATATGGTATGGAATATCCCTTTGGCCAGTTTGGGTCAGCTGTCCTGGCTGTGTCCCCTCCCAGCTTCTTGTGCACCCCCAGCCGCCTTGCTGGCAGGGCAGTATGAGAAGCTGGAAAGTCCTTGACTTAGTGTAAGCACTGCACAGCAACAACTAAAACATCAGTGTGTTATCACATTATTCTCATCCTAAATCCAAAACAGCACTATACCAGCTACTAGGAAGAAAATTAACTCTATCCCAGCCCAAACCAGGACACTATTGCAAAACCAGTTGTAAGAAAATGACATTTCTCCCCCTTTCCCTTGAAGATAATGGTTTATGTTTTCAGTTAAGTTTCCGAATCTGATTTGTAAAGCTTGTCATACTCCTGTAAGAAATCTAAAGCCTATGCAGAGTTAATGAATCATTTGCTTTCCTTTTGCTCCTTTTTGAAAAACAATCAGATCAGTCTAAAATTGCTGTGTATGGTCATAGGCTGTATTAGAGCTAGGGAAAACATTTTTTAAGTCACTTAGGACTAGATCTAATAAAATAATTCTTAATACTGTTTTCTTAACACTGTTTTCTTAACTTGTGGTCACTTGTTCCCTGGAATGGAATCCTGAACTGTGTTAAACGCAGGGATCCTCTCTGTGCTTCAGAATCCTGCTGATGAAGGAATCCTGCAATCTTGAGGTAAGATAAAAGAAAATGCCGTAAAGAAGACACATTCTGCAGATGAGTAAGATCTGTGAAGTTTATTAGATGTGTTCTGTTTATCACCTCTTGGGAACTAATTACTAGAAGTGGAAGTATTTATATAGAAAAGGGACCTAAGGTCACTTCTGTCTACAACTTGCTTATTCATCCCACATTTCCCATAACTTGGGAGAACACACTAGTTACTCTGCTAAAGATAAAAGTACAGTTTCTTTTTCTCCACAGTGGCACAGCTTCAAAGAATTTATTGTATGTCGATTATGGAACTCACGTAGGAAAGGGAATTTCAGGGATCTTCAAGGACCAACTCAAGTGTTTTACACTAAGCAGACATGTAAAAATACATTCACAATGCTTTGAAGAGGGTTTTGTACTATTTTGTATTTAGTTTGGGTAAATAATAAGGACATTACTGTGAAGCCAGTCATTGCAAATTTTGATCAGAGTTTTTGATTAAGTTGATGCAGTTCAGATTAAATGGAAACACAAACAAAGTATGTCTTCAAGTAAAGTGCTTGACTTGGAAGAGTGAGCTTAGATAAGCTAAAGAAACTGCAGTGATAACTCAGCCAGTCTGAACTGTTCAGGAATGTGAATGGAGAGGATATCTGAAATTGAAGTTAGTTTTATTTAAAATACCAAGAATTTATATCCAAGCCAGGAAAAGACTTTCAGAAATAATGCCAGATCTAAATGGATAGTTACTTAAAGAAGGATTTTAGAAATACATGAACACCTACAAGGAACAGAAAAGAACAGAAAGGAATTAAAAAAACCCTGATCAGCAAATAAAGTAATGTCTTAGAAGGTAGAGCAGGAATAAAAACTGCTTAAATGAAAGCTGAATTAGAACTTGCAAGGAATATTAAGAAAGAACTTTACAACCTTGCCTATTAGAGAAGTGGAAAACGAATGTAATGCAGGTGAATAATGTGCAAGGTTATGCACTTGGAGACTGCTGACAAGAATTTCTCCTATCAGCTGAGGACTCATTAAATGGAAGCAATAAAGAGGAGAAGTATTGGAATATACTAATTGGTCACAGGATGTCTGTGCATTGGCAGTGTGATACAGCTCTGAAAAGGCAAATTGTGACCTGGACTGTGGGTGTATTTCCAGTACAGGGGAATATCAATGCTGTGGTAATTCTTTATTTGAAATAATACAGATAGTTGTAATAATCCATTTTTCAAGAAAGAAATTGGAGCTAGAGTAGGCACAAAGAAGTAATACTAAAAGGATCAAAATGGATAGGGCCTGCTGTATGGGAAGACAGAAAGAGCTTTGCTTACTCAGTTCAGCAAAACAAATGCTCAAAAAATTTTTTCTTGATAGGTCATCAGTGAAGAAAGAAAAGATTTGGACAGCCTTATATAGAAGAAGTATAGAAAATGTATATAAAAAAACTAGGCATGAATTGGCCATTAAGAAATTTAGGGTGGAAGTTGAAAAGTTGTAGTTGTTCCACCAGGGACATTACTGGAAGAGCTTGCTAAGAAAAGGATTGGAGAAAAACACCAACTAACTTGAAGATGAAGTACAGCTGTATGATATAAAGCTTACAGCAGTTGGTGGTGGAACTTGAAGATCTAGAAGGTTCTTTCCAGTCCTCTCTTACTACACTCCCAGCTGTTTGTTTTGGGGTTTTTTTTGTCTTACACTTTCTGGGAAAAGGAGATTATCCTTGGTAATTTGCTACCTTGTGACTGAGTGTGTGCTTAGTCCTGATTTTCCTGTCCCATGAGAAGCACTGCCTTGTCAGTGCTTAATATGTATATAAAAATAAAATTTCCTGAGAAGTGTAAAAATACGTTTTATATCCTTCAAAAGGGATATAAAGGAGTTTGGTTTTTTTCAGTGCTGCTGTCATTCAAACATTCTGAACAGCTCTGCACAGTAATTTCTATTTGGTGAAGTTTTAGCTTTCATAAGACTCCAGCATCATCTTCTGTTTTACCATTGTCTAAATTAAATCTCTGCAATTTTTTTTTTTATTCCAGTGTTATATAGTTCATGAGAGCAGCCTGAAATTAATTCCCTTTCTAGAATTATCAATTTCACTTTTTCAGTAGGAATTGGTAGAAAGCACTGAAAGTTTCTTTCACTCATTAGTGCTAATGCCTGTATGTATTGGGTTTGTTTTCAGGCTGAGATACAAATAAATTAATTATCCTGTTAAACTGAAAATTGTTTTTAGTGTATAGGATCATTAAATCAGTTCAGCTTTTAAGCAATGTTTTTCTTTTGTATAAATGTATGTACGCCTGATATATTTAATCTTACATATATTAAATATAGACAAAGTAGAGAGAATAAGCAACTTGTCTGCGTACTAAAGAAAATAATGTAACCTGTTTTTCATTTTAGAAGACACCACAGGTTAAGGTATCTCATTCTCCTTGAGAACAGATCAAAATGTTAATTTTATAAGACCTGTTTAAGTGGACATATACTGTGAACAAGGTATTTTTGCATAAATAATGACTTACACAGGTTTTTGCAGTTGTATTAAATTGTTCTTTATTTTCTATTAATGCCATTCTGAAATCTTTTTAGCCTGTTAAATTGCTGGAATTTATCAGCTAAAAAACTTGGTATGTAACAAATCAATGGGCAATAAATTAATCTCTAAATTACTTGGGAGTTAGCTTGTTTATGTACATGTTCCAGTTTAAGTTACATAATTAAAATGTTAAATTATGAAAAACTTACTTGTCTTACATTCAGAGGATGATATTCTCATTCAGATATCAATTTCAATTGAGGACATAAATAATTTTGAGGTAAATTCTAGCTTTATTTTTTGGAAAAGTATGTTAATTATTTATATTTCACAGTTTCTGAGTTGAGAATTGTGGTCTGACAGATGCTCTGCTGTGCTTGGTATTTGCAATTTGATGGCATAACAAAAGCACAACAGAGGACTTCGAAGCTTTATTTTTCTAACATGATACTGTGTTCAAATACTCTTGTCTTGTAGTCAAAAGAACCTCCTACACTCATGCCTGATTGTGCATAATATTTTTACTATTACTGAAATATGATGCCTATGAATTCCTCTGCCAGATCTCACAGAGATCCAAAATTCTCTTCTTGTCATATAGTCATCTAAAATGTGTAATGTAATAAGATGCTACAGTAAACAGTCTTTTCACTTTGGTTATTTATCTGTTACCAGATTCTATATAAATTGAGTGTTATCTCACTGCTTTTGCCATGGAAGCTCTTCTGTAATCCTTAAAGGTGTACTTTGGTTTATCCCAACAAAGGGACCTGTTAAAGTGACCATTTCAGTTGCCAAAGCTAAGTACTGATGGGCTGAAAGGAAACTCCCTGCTTTAGTGAGGTGATTCAGGGCAGCTACGTGCATCACAGAGTCAGTGAAGACTGAGATTCCTTAAAGGGTGATTCTCTGCTCCAGCATTGAGCAGGATGCCACCGGAGCTGTTGAGTAAGAACATACATCCACCTAATCGTGATGCTGAACTCTCTTTATGTAGAAGCACTGATGCTACGAACTAACAGTGCAGTTGCTTTTATGGCCTTTGACATGGTTTAGTCACATCCCCACTTCAGGCTTAAGCCGCAGCAGACTTAAGGACAAAGCTACATGCCCACAGTTTCTGAGCAAGACACTAGGCTTAAACATTTAGAAAATTTTTAGTTCATAATTTGGACATTATAAACTGCAGGCACTTTAAGAGCTGCTTGGCTGTGGAAAGCTGGTATTCTGAGTCTTTTTTTATGATGTCAGTACAAGGCTTGATTGAGACACCCACACATACGTCTTCAGTGCTACGTAAAATGCTCACGTATTTATGATACTGGCAGATATGACATGGCCCTCTGGAGAAGCAGCTGGAGGCCAGGTTCAGTACCTGAGGGCATCTCAAATGGCTCTAGGAGCTTCTTTACTGGCAGCTGAACGGAGTCATATATTCCATTGAAGTGTATCTGAGATGCCCAAAAAGTAGCTGTTCTTATTTGCCTAAGTATTTCAGTTTTTGAGGATGATGAGTAGGAAAAGAAAGTCAGAGAAAACCTTTTTGGGCATCAGTTTCATGTAGTGAACAGCTCTCTGCAAATCTCTGAAAGTGAGATTTGTGCCTCTGACGTATCCAGGCCATTTTCTGTGCAAACTGTGCCTTTGCTTTTGAGCTTCCTAACCTGGCTTCTTAGGCAATAAAGTTTACTGATGGCTTCCACTCAACTGTCATGCTTCAGCTATGTCATCTCTAGACAACTTCTGCTTGCAATCAAACATGTTCAAGCCGTAGAAGAGTGGCTAGTTTCTAAGTTCAAGGAATACGGGAATGATTACATATTTCATCAGCCTCCTTATGGTGTTTTGTTATCTAGCCTTATGCATGAATTGAAAAATACGGTAACATCACGTTATACTCGGCACTCTGACAGCCACTTCTCAGTAGTTCCGTACAGTCTCACTAGGTAGGTAGTGCAGGAGCTAGACATAAACCTAGCATTTTAGATTTTCCTTAATACAAAGAGTGTTCCTTCAAGAAAGCCCACTTTATTCTTCACTTTTTGAAAACTGAAAAAATTGTGGAATAGTTGTTTTGAGATTTCCTATACTAGTTGCTGGGTCTTGTCTTATCCTTACACATTATGAGGAAATACCTCACTATAATTAAGCTACTGTAGAATTCTCCACCTCTCTGTAATTGGTGTAAAAAAAGGTTGTGATGGTCTTGCCCATCATGGTGAAAGTCCTGCAGAGTATAGCTCCAGGCAGGGCCTGAAGGCATCAGAACAACCAAAAATGAAAGTATCTTCATTCCTACACATGCTTCACCAGATTTTCTGCGAGGGATTGACTTGAGACTTATCATGAAATTTTATCCCCTTGAAAACTTTATCTGCTTAAGTCAGTTATAACTTAGAACATCCTTGCTGATTAAAATGCACAGCCAGCTGTAGGTACACTTCTGAACAGGGAGTGGGGTGCAAGGTGCACTGCTCAAAAAGAGTGCTTTTGAATGTGATTCTCTCACATTGGTATTTCTCCTGGTGTCTTCACTAGTGCCCTGCTGAGTAAGGGGTTAGTGGTGCTATTAATGCCTTTTCATTGATCATGGCAAAGCTTTCCTTCTGCTGAGTCTCCATTAACTCACCAAGTGTGAACAGAAAGCTTCAACTAGAAACAAACCTTTTAAATTCTTTCATTTTCATAAGACCTGAGACATTTTGGGGGCAATGGTTAAAAAACAAGCTCTCTTTTATATGCTGTGGTCTATACTGCTTTCTGGAAATAGTTACTGTGGGGTTGTTGAGGTTAGTGAGACCTTTTAGAGTTAAATAACCTTCTGACTCAGCTCTGCCTGAGATGAGCGCCATGGCCAGAGCAACCTGTTGGGACTGTGGGAGGACACAGCTGAGGCCTTGGTGACTGGCCTGGAACACTGATGGCAAACAGAAGACACAAGGTGAGGGAAGGGAGTAGAAAGTGGCGTGGCAGTAGCCTCAGATGTGTGTCCAGAGGCATGAGTGTCAGTGCCAGCCAGAGTGCTACCCATGTGAGCACGATAGGAGCAGACGGCCCAAGCCACGGATGGTGACATCACCGAGTGATGGACTGTGAGCACATGGCCCTCACTGCTTGTATTCGGGTGCTGGCAGAGCCTGACCCAGCCTGGCTTGTGCCTGGACTCCTGCTGAGCATGCCTGCGAGGTCTGGAGGGTTGAGTGAGGCTTCTCCTGGTGCTGGGTCATGCTTTGGGTGCTGCCATTGGCAGCTGTCAGTGCCTGTCCTTGGAGCCATCGCCTGTGTTACCCCCGGTCCTTCCTGGTTCAGGCAGCTGGGCACCACAGGGCATGCTTGCAGCAGTGGAGGTGAGCTGTGCAGGGTAACATCCACCCGGGGTGGCCATGGGGCAGGCGATGAGGCCTGGGGAGGTCCTGGCCCCATAGACGATGCCTGGCCCTGACTGGGTGGGGAGTGCTTGGGAAAAGCCTGAGCCACAGAGGGCCAGGAGGGTGTCCTTCCTGAGGGAGCTGGGCATTTCTTCCTGCCCTTCCCTCCCCAGGACAGCTAATGACCATGGCCTCTCTTCATTTTGCAGTATGTGACACCAGCTGCTGTAGTGCCAGCAAGGGGGGGCAGCTCCTTGTCCTCAGCTCTCACCAGCCTGCTGCAACAAGGAAACATGGACATGGAGGCAGAGTGGAGCTGCCCCATCTGCCGCGACACTCAAGATGATGTTGCTTATGTCACCCCCTGTCTCCACCAGTTCTGCCTGGGGTGCATTGTGTGGAGGGCAAAGAGGAAGCCAGAGTGTCCCCTTTGCAGGCAGGCTGTCAACACCATCATTTACTCCGTGTGGCTAGAGGACAATTTTTTGGAGGTGGTTGTTCAACACCCCTCAGATCCATTGGTTGCCAGCCACCAGGACAAGCAGGGGGCTGTAGGGCCAGTGCCCAAGGCTTAGGTGGCTGGCTTCCAGCCCAAGGTCTGGGTGGTCCTTTTCTGGGACTGCTCAGAGATCCTCGAGCCCTTGCTGCCCTGGCTGAACCGTATGGGGCCCACTGGTGGGAAGTGGCTGTGGCACAGGGCACCGTCATAGTAAATCTGTGCCACTATGGGCTTGACGAGGAGGACTTCGTCTGGGAGCTGCAGCCCTTCCTGCAAAACCTGATGGTGACATCCGTGTGCCAGCTCATCAATGTTGCCAGAGACTGGTGCAGTGAGATCCTCCAGCAGCTGGACCTCCTGGACTCCTATGCTACCGAGGAGGAGGAAGACAGCCCCGTGGCCACCCCTGGTCCTGCAGCCTCCCTGGTGGGACCTCCTTCCCCCACCCCCCCCAGGGAGCAGGAGGAGCCGCATGAGGAGCTGGAGCAGGTGGTGGCAGATCCCTCCACTGCTGGCCAGGGCAGGGACAGCTCACCTGGGTGGCCCCAGCGTCCCCCAAAGAGGAGGGCCAATGGCTCCCAGGCTCCCTCAGCCCACAAGAGGCCATGCCTCTGGCAACAACACTGTGCCCCAGAAGCCAGTGAAACCAGGGGTGGGCCAGCAGCTGGGGCATGTGCTGGCCCCCAAGGGGACTTGGAGGCACTTGTTATTAATCTAATTATAAAAGAAGAAAATAACACTATGAAAAATGCAGAAAAAGTCTTAGTCTCTCATTACAAACAGTGCAGTTGGCATTGCTATCCCCACCTGTGATGCTTTCTCCTCCTGGTGCTGAGCACACCTTCCTTCTCATGTGTCTGCTGCAACCTGAGGTTGATGGGGCCAGTCTGGTGGGAGGGGTACAGCCATGCAGTGCTTTGCCAGGGTGGGGATGTCTCCTGGTCCAGCCTGTGCCCCATCTCTCATTAGCCCAGACCTGGCCTCCTCCACATCTCACTCTCTGCCCTGACGTCTTGAGGCTCTGGTCTCCTGCCAGCCTTTGCTGCTTGCTACGACCTTGGTATAGTTGCACCCGATACCTCCTTCTGTGCAGAAACACATCTTCATGCTAGTCTCTGTGTAGAACCATGGTTCTACCCTACCAAGATGAGCAAGAGTGCAATGAATGCACTGTGGCCACCTGGTCAGCAAAGTGCTGTGGCAGCTCAGCCTGGTGAAAGCCCAGCCACTTTGTGGCAGAGCAAGCCTGAGCAGCTTCCACTGGGAGGCCTTGTGCACTCCATGCAGAGCCTCTGCCCTGCTGCTGGCAATGGCTGTGTGCTGTTCCTAGGCTATGGGGCTCGAGAGTTGCGGTACAGGAGCATGCCCCTCGCCATGTGGATGGGAGGCAGGGTGGGTCTCACATCCTGGGAGGAGCAGAGGCACAATCCTCTCTGCTTTGATCTCCCTGGCAGAAGGTGGGAATGCCTCGAACCAAACTCTTCCTCAGGGATGCTCTGGCTTTAGCAAAGGTGTTCTTCACTGGAAACATCTTCCTGTCATGATCTGGGTGTGTTACAAGCAGTTTGGGGAGGTCTGTGTGGAGCCCTGGTGTGGATGCACTTTGCAGTGCATGAAGAGAGAGCATTGCTAGCCAGGGACTTGGCAAGAGCTTCTGAACACATGGGAATCCACAGCAACTGCAATCAGTCCGTGCTGTCTTCTCATCTCCCCAGTTTTTGCAAGTGAGTGTGTGGCCTTTTCTGGGGAGAGATCTGCTATTTCCATCTTGGTTTTCAAAACCAATGCCCACAGCCAGAAATTACTTATTTGGGGGCTTGTTCTGACCTGACAGAGACAAAACTGCACAGTTCACAAAAACAATGGAAGTTGAACTATACCATCGTCTGGTCTGTCCCTTGTGCTGTCCCCCAAAGGCCTGATATCTCCCTTCCCTACCTTCTCATCAGAAGTGAGAGCACAGGGACACTGTCCTCTCCACTTTGGAGCTATTGACTATTACATCGCGTGGAAGAAGGTATCAAAAATCCACCTTTAGATCAATAAATCAGTAAGAACTGCTGTTTTGAAACCTAAGTTGTTAAGTGGCCAAGTACGTCAGGATGTAGTTGGGAACAACGTGAGCTCTTTCCTGGGATTCTTATAGAATCAACCAGAGGAAACTTCCAGCAGTTGGAAAGGTGATGCAGAACTTGTAATGCAGTTTGATATCATACACAATTTCCCTCTTTTGTGTACATAATAAAAAATACACCCATGAATTGAGTCATGAAACTTAAATTGTGCTGAGGCCATGAACTCTGCTTAGTGTCAAAATGTCTAATGAGTAACAAGACACTGAAAAAATAACTAGTATTAGTAGTGAGGAAAAAATCTGCAGATAAAAATCATTCCACAGAAGATAATGCAAATGTGATCATGCAGCACACTGTTCTTCTGTAAGATAACAGTTGTCTGCAGTTAAGTTTTATTTCAATCTGCATTCACTCCCCCGACTGCTGGTTGCTTTGCGAAACCCAGACTTAAAAATGTATTCAGCATCCTGATGTTAAACAGCTTTCATTAGCCCAGTAGAGTTGACTGTTCATATGCATCATTTATGTTCCACACTGTGATAAATATGCTTTCCTGTCAGTCTCTCAGGACACAGGTACTGTTGAATATGCCCAAAATAAATAGTAGTCAGTCATAATGGTTTAAACACAACACTTTCCGAATACGAAAAAAATGTCAGGATTTATAGTGAGCTGATCAGGTGATGAATATTTGACACTGTTCAGTAGAATCTTTGAAAGATATGAGGTAGAAAAGCTATAGCAGACTGAATTTCAAGAAACCTTTCCTGTCTTTCCCCATTCTGTATGAAACTTGACCTAATTATCATGATTACCATAAAATAAATAAATTCTAAAAATGGAAAGGAGGAAGAAGAGGAGAAGAAGGAAAAGGAGAGGGCAAAGCAAAGGGAGGAGGGGAAGGAAAAAGGAAAAGGGAAAAAAACCCCAATTCCTGCAATCACTGTACATGGTGGCAAGGCATATTTTCACATCCTGGCATATGAAATGTTTTTGTACGTGTTTTGTATGGGCCAAAGAACGATTTTTTGAACTTTGAAATATGGAAACTGCTACAGAGAGAGGAACTTTGGTACAAAACAAGCATCCGGGCACTCTACCTTACCTAAAAAATTACTCTATTCCTCAAACCTTAATAACAGAGAGAGGCTTCTTATTTAAAAAAAATAGTCTTGGCTTTTACATTTGTATTTTCTACTGGAAAAAAGAGGTTTTAAACTCAGAGCCTTGTTTGACAAGTCTGTGTTTCTAAAAAAGATTTTTCTTTTCACAGTAATCTGCCAAAGACCTTACTGAACTCTGCCATGGGAAACCAAAGCCACCAGGGAAGCATATGTTAGCACATCGGGTAACAACAGCTGAGGAGAAGGCTGAGGTACTCAACAACACTTTGGCCTCAGTCTTCACTGGCAACCTTTCTTCCCACAACTCTCGAGTGGATGGACCACAAGATGGGGATAGAGGGAGCAAAGTCCCTCCCACTGTAAGAGAAGGTCAGGTTCGTGACCACCTGAGGAACCGGAACATACCTGAGTCTATGGGACCTGATGAGATGCATCCCAGAGTCCTGAAGAAATTGGCTGATGTAGTTGCCAAGCCACCCGCCATGATATTTGAAAAGTCCTGGCAGCCAGGTGAAGTCCCCGGTGACTGGAAAAAGGGAAACATTGCACCCATTTTTAAAATGGGTAGAAAGGAGGACCCTGGGAACTACCAACCTGTCAGCCTCACCTCTGTATCTGGGAAGATCATGGAACAGAACCTCCTAGAAGCTATGCTAAGGCACATGGAGTACAGGAAGGTGATTCCAAACAGCCAGCATGGCTTTACCAAGGGCAAGTCCTGCCTGGCCAACCAAGTGGCCTTCTGTGATGGAGTGACTACATCAGTGGACCAGGGAAAAGCTATGGATGCCATCTCTCTGGACTTCTGTAAGGCCTTTGGCATGGTCCCCCACAACATCCTTCTCTCTAAATTGGAGAGGTATGGATTTGATGGGTGGACTGTTCAGTGGATGAGGAATTGGCTGGATGGTTGCATCCAGAGGGTAGTGGTCAATGGCTCAACGTCCAGATGGAGATCAGTGACAAGTGGTGTCCCTCAAGGATCCGTATTGGGACCAGTGCTGTTGAATATCTTCACCAACGACATAGTGGGATCAAGCGCACCCTCAGCAAGTTTGCAGATGACACAAAGCTGAGTGGTGCAGCTGACATTCCTGAGGAGTGGGATGCCATTCAGAGGGACCTGGACAAGCTCGAGAAGTGGGCCCATGTGAACCTCATGAGGTTCAACAAGGCCAAGTGCAAGGTCCTGCGCCTGGGTCAGAGCAAGCCCTGGTATCAATACCGGCTGGGGGATGAAGGGATTGAGAGCAGCCCTGCAGAGCAGGACTTGGGGGTAGTGGTGGATGACAAGCTCGACATGAACCGACAACGTGCTCTTGCAGCCCAGAAAGCCAACCATATGCTGGGCTGCATCAAAAGAAGCGTGGCCAGCAGGTCGAGGGAGGTGATTCTGCCCCTCTGCTCTGCTCTGGTGAGACCCCCACCTGGAGTACTGCGTCCAGCTCTGGGGTCCTCAGCACAGGAAAGACATGGACCTGTTGGACAGGAGGTCCAGAGGACGGCCACAAAAATGATGAGAGGGCTGGAACACCTCTGCTATGAGGAAAGGACGAGAGAATTGGGGCTGTTCAGCCTGCAGAAGAGAAGGCTGCGGGGAGACCTTATTGCAGCCTTCCAATACTTAAAGGGTGCTTATATGAAAGATGGGGACAGACTTTTTAGTAGCGCCTGTTGCAGTAGGACAAGGGGTAATGGTTTTAAAGTAAAATTGGCTGACAGGCTGCACCCAAAGAGTGGTGGTAAATAGCTCTTTTTCAAACTGGCAACCCGTCACAGGTGGGATCCCCCAGGGATCGATATTGGGCCCAATGCTATTCAATATCTTAATAAGTGATCTGGATAACGGGATCAAGTGTAGCCTGATGAAGTTTGCAGATGACACCAGACTGAGTGGGGAAGCAAACACTCTGGAAGGGAGACCACCTTGCAGGAAGATCTGGGTAGGCTGGAAGAGTGGGCTAACAAGAACCTTATGAAGTTTAACAAGGACAAGTGTAAGGTCTGGCACCTGGGAAAACATAATCCAGGAGTGCAGCACAGACTGGGATCCAGCTGGCTGGAGAGCAGCTCCATGGAAAGAGACCTGGGGGTCCTGGTGGACAGGAAGCTCAATATGAGTGAACAGTGTGCTGCTGCGGCCAAGAAGGCCAACAGGATGCTGGGTTGCATCAACAAGGGCATCACCAGCAGAGATAAAGAAGTCATTATCCCAATCTACTCAGCGCTTGTCAGGCCACACCTGGAATGCTGTGTACAGTTCTGGTCCCCGTTATACAAAAAGGATGTGGGCAGGCTGAAGGGGGTCCAGAGAAGGGCCACCAAGATGATCAAAGGTCTGGGAAGCCTGCCGTATGAGGACAGGCTGAGAGAGCTGGGTTTGTTCAGCCTTGAGAAAAGGAGGCTTAGAGGTGATCTCATCGCCATGTACCTGTACTTAAAGGGTAGTTACAAAGAAGATGGAGACTCCCTCTTTAGAAGGAGTCACATGGTGAGGACAAGGTGTAATTGGTACAAGTTCCTCCCAGGGAGATTCCAATTGGACATGAGAGGAAAGTTTTTCACAATGAGACCAGTCAACCATTGGAATAATGTCCCCAAGGAAGTGGTTGGCTCTGCTACACTGGACACGTTTAAGACTCAGCTGGGCAGGGTGCTGGGCCATCTCATCTAGACTGTGCCTAGAAAGGTTGGACCAGATGGTCCTTGAGGTCCTTTCCAACCTGGTATTCTATGATTCTATGATTCTATGGTAAAAGAGGGTAGATTCAGAGTAGATATAAGGAAGACTTTTTTTTACAGTGAAGGTGGTGAAACACTGGAACAGGTTGCCCAGAGAGATGACAGATGCCCCATCCCTGGAAACATTTGTTAATGGTTGGACTCAATCTCAGAGGTCTTTTCCAACCTTAATGATTCTATGATTTATGACTCAAGGTCAGGTTGGATGGGGCTCTGAGCAACCTGATCTAGTTGAAGATGTCCCTGCTCATTGCAGGGGGTTTGGACTAGGTGACCTTTAAATGTCCCTTCCAACCCAAACTATTCTATGACTTTATGATTCTGTGATCTTAGACAGATTAAAGGCCTCCAGAATTTGAGTTCATAAATAGCAGGTACAAGTAAAAGGTGGGAAACTGAGTCTTTTCTCTTTAAGAATTTGAATTTATTAAAATTATGAAGCTTAAAAGAAGAATTGTTCATTCACACATAAACCATCAGAGGTTAGCCAGTTAATTAAAATGAGATTTTCTTCCTTTCAATTATTCCCATAGTTTTTCCCTCTTAATAAATTTGCTGATGACTTGTCTTATTTTAACCAAACTAAAAATGATGGAAGAATTTCTTTTGTCACAGTAGATGTCCAGTCAGTCAAGACATAGCAAAAATAACATGAAACACAAAATCTTCACAACATAATCTTTACAATCAACATGATCTGTACACTGTTTATAACATAATAGTACATGCAACTCCCAGTTCCCACATCCACTCAGTGGTCCACGCACATTACTCAAACTGAAAATCTTCAGGGCAGGTGCAGTGATTTTTTTTGCTGTATATTCAAGGATGAGACTGGGTCTGTGACTGGAACTCTTAAATGGTGCTACTGTATAACAGTGGCAATGCAATATACAGTTGGCATGCTGTCCTAGTTTCGGCTGTGATAGAGTTGATTTTCTTCCTAGTAGCTGGTATAGTGCTGTGTTTTGGATTTAGCATGAGAATAATGTTGATAACACACTGATGTTTTAGTTGTTGCTAAGTAGTGTTTATACTCAGTCAAGGACTTTTCAGCTTCCCATACTCTGCCAGCAAGGAGGTGCACAAGAAGCTGGGAGGGAGTATAGCTGGGACAGCTGACCCAAACAGGCCAAAGGGCTATTCCATACCATATGTCATCATGCTCATTATATAAACTGGTGGGAGTTGGCCAGGGAGCAGTGATCGCTGCTTGGGGATGGACTGGGCGTCAGTTAGTGGGTGGTGAGTGGTTGCATCACTTGATTTTCCTGAGTTTTATTACTCTCTTTTTGTTATTTTCCTGTAATTATTATTATCATTATCATCATCATCATCATCATCATCATCATTATTATAGTTCGTTTCAATTATTAAACTGTTCTTATCTCAACCCATAAGTGTTCTCACTTTTACTCTTCCAATTCTTCCCCCATCTCGTGGTGGGGGGAAGAGAGCGACAGGCTGTGCGGTGCCTAGGTGCTTAGTTGCCATCTGAGGTTAAACCACGACACATGTAATCATAATTTTATATTAAATGACAATCGTCAGTCAATGCTTTGTCCTTTGGTCCATGATACCGCTGTTTGAGTATGTGCCAGATACTTGCTACAGCACCTTTTTTCCTCTGCTGCAGGAATCTGAGATCTGTGATTGTTTCAGGTTTTTGTTTTGATGCACTTTTTTCCCCATTTGGTTAGATTATTAATATTAATGACATGTGAGAAAGAATATTTGTTGATTTCTGTATTAACAGTGTTACACTTTACAAGGGAGCCTGTAGTTCCTCATGCTAAGTGTAGTGCAGCAAAATCATTGTAAATTAATATGCAATGTAAATAATAGGGGTTATAAGAAGCTGTTCTTTAATTTTAATAATGAGTTATAAAATCCTTCTATACTTCCACAAAAATATTTAATTCTTTTTACCCATTGTAAGGTGAGGTAAAGTGATAAGGGCTGTTAGTACTTTGAAAGCAAATTTAGTTTGCTACAACAGTCTCTGTCCAGTTAATGGGGCTATAGAAATGCCCGTAATAACATTTTACTGTCCTTTAAAGCTGAATTCTTAAAAGTGTAATTCTGCATTAATAAAAAGGAGAAAGAAAATATTTTTCATATTATATTGAAAACAAGCATTCATTTAAAACTTTGGGAAAAATTATGTCTTTGAAGCATCTAAACAGATGGCTAAAAGAATCTAAATAATGTCATGAAGTCCTTTATGCTCTGCATGTTCTCACAGCCAGGCAACATACCATGGAGAAGCTAAGTGATGGGTCAAAAAGTCACATTCCCCACATGGAATATTGCCTGTGTCAGGTTGGCAGTGAGAGCCTACTTGGGCTAGTGCTTGGAGAGCTCCATGAGAACAGCTGGAGAGATTTGTGGACTGGATTTCTCCCTCCTAGGCACACACTTGCCCTTAATTCTGTTCCTGATTAGTCACTGTGTGTGGGCAGCACATCTGTCACTGCTTTGAATGCTTCTGAATGATCCTGGGACACAAGCATCTCCTGAAGCAACCGACCTGTGGTGCAGCATTAAAGTGTCACACCACTGACCCAAAGAGCTAAAGATACTATTTCTGCATCCAAGGGAAGGAACAACTGTCATTTGCAGACTCATACCCATAACCATGCTTGCACATCTTCTAACCTGAGAAATCAGATGTGTGCTTTGGGTTCTTTTTAACATAACATTTTTAAAATAAAATAGAAACATCAGGAAAACTTTATTTTCAGCTATCCATAATCTTCCAAGAGGTTGAACTGTCAATGATCAGGAGCAGTACTACCCTGATCTAAACTGATGGTCCCGCACAGTTACATCATACACTACACAGGATACATAAATTTCTCACCCTGCCTTGTAGAAAGTGCATGCTCAGGGTAGCCACACAATCCAGCTCTAGATATCTGCTTTTGGTTTTTTGTATTTTCCATGTTTCTTCTAACTAACTGCATTTTTAATGCACTTTTTGATAGCTGCTTCGCCTGTGTATTTTTTCTGTAGTGATAGATTTAAAACATTTTCTTTGCAATCTTTTGTATCTCTTATCCTGGCAAGGTACTAATACTCTTGTGTTCTGTTTTTTACCTACCCTTTTCTTATTTACGTTCAGTATTTCTTTTATCTGGCAGTGCTTTTCTTTTTTTATTTGTTTACCAAGTATCTCCTCTTTCCATTAAATCTCTCTCTCTTAATTTTCTAAGCTCAACAGAAACATACGGAGACTATCTCTTGCTCACTATAAAAATACGTATGAGATTCCGTTATGGAAAGCAAAAGTACTGACTGTTCTCCTAGACAGTGGGCCACCAAACAGATAGGAAAAGATAAAACCGTAGATTAGATCCATCTGGTAAATGCTGGGTTGAGATTGTAAACTGTGAAAGCACGAGGCTCGAACGACCAGCAGAGGGAGTGATTTCCACAGTCAATACCCTCTCTTAGGGATGCCCTGACTCCAGCCCCAAAGAGCGAGCATCAGAGTGCCAGCAGAGGCACAAGCATAAAGCTTGTGAGGAGATGTATAACGAAAAGAGATGGCTAAAGCAAAATATGTAAGTATGTAAGTACCTAAACAGAAAGCGCTATCTTGAAATGGTTGCAATTCTTATTTAACTAGTAAAAAGTTTGAGGAATTTAGGAGGCAAGAATACAGACATAATCATAGAATGCTTTGGGTTGGAAGGGACCTTTAAAGGTCACCTAGTCCAACCCCCCTGCAATGAGCAAGGACATCTTCAACTAGATCAGGTTACTCAGAGCCGCATCCAGCCTGGCCTTGAATGTTTCCCGGGATGGGGCATCTATTGTCTCTCTGGGCAACCTGTTCCAGTGTTTCACCACCCTCATTGTGAAAATTTTTTTCTTGTGTTTAGTCTAAATCTACTCTCCTTTAGTTTAAAACCATTACCCCTTGTCCTGTTGCAGTGGGCCTTGCTAAAAAGACTATCCCAATCTTTCTTATAAGCCCCCTTTAAGTATTGAAAGGCTGCAGTAAGGTCTCCCTGGAGCCTTCTCTTCTCCAGGCTGAACAACCCCAACTCTCAGCCTTTCCTCATAGCAGAGGTGTTCCATCCCTCTGATCATTTTTGTGGCCCTCCTCTGGACCCACTCCAACAGGTCCATGTCCTTCCTGTGCTGAGGGCTCCAGAGCTGGATGCAGTGCTCCAGTTAATAATGGTTAGCTGACTAGAAGTGTGAGACATTATTGAGAAAATAATTTTAATTAATGGTGGTAATATTTATCTTCATGATTGCTACAAATCAAGTCTTGATGAAGTGAGATTAAGTCTTTAATAGGGAAACTTATTTCATTACTGGAACATGTAATTTTTCATATCAGTTCATTAGAGTGTAAACTGAAATGATGCATTCTTCTTGCTGAAATTCTTATTGGTTAACAAAAATTTCACGACTAACTATGGAAATGATGCAAACAAATGATAAAAACTAACGACTCATAAAAGCGGACATATGTAATGAGTAATTAATTCACTGGTAGTGCCTGGAACACTATGAATCTTATTTTAATCAGTATGTTCTGAGCAAGTAACAAGGTAAAAATCTCTAGATGTTTTTGCAGAATGTTTGTTCTTAATAATTCTAAAGATTTTCCTGAAGTACATTCCAGGGAATGAATGGGAAAGGCAAGTTGACTTATCCATGAGCCATCAGTATTTTGGAAGCAATCATTGATCTCTAGGTGTAATGAGCTCTAAGGAAGGTGTGGACTGTGCTGAAGTACTTAGCTGTTGGTTTCTCTCGGTTTTTACTGGAAACAGAGAAGGGTGGATAGAGATGAGATACAGACAAAGTGGACTGACCTGAATGACAGTCCAGCAATTAAACAGACCCCAAACAGCTTGTGATTATGCTTGGTATCCTCCCTTCTTTCCATAGTTTACTGAAATTAATTTTCAGTTCTATTAAAAATAGGGCTGCTGGGCAACAGCCCTCTTGTGCCTCTAGATTAGAAACAAAATTAATGGACTTGGTTATTATGAGCTAGGAATAATTACTCAAACTAATTGTGGGGAGGTAAGTGTCAGGATTCAACAAAAAGTCAATAATAGGAACAACATCATTCAATATGCCTTGTTAATGATTCAAATAACATTTTAATTTATGGATTGGCAATGTTCTAGGATGCCATTTTAGATCAAAGCACAAGATGAAAGGAAATTATGGAATAGTGCGTAGTTTTCAGAAAACATACTGTAACAAAATTTATTAACAATAGGCAATACTAAATCACAACGTAAAACACACCCAGTGGAGTTCTGGGTAAGTAATCCAATCTGTAATATGTACAGATTTTTTGAAACTTGGGTGAAGTAAGGAGGCTTGCTGTTGTTGATCTTTAGGTCATGCTAAATGCCAGAGTAATATTTACCTAGACTGTTGTCATTGTATTGAAAGGACATTTTAGTTTGTTGAGGGGGGATTATTTTGTTTTGATAGCATTTTCTCAATATATCAAAACCGTATTATAAACTGTGCACATAAATTACCGATTTAATACATGGAAATACTTCTAGAATTCAATACAAAGAAGATGGAGCCCCCCAGCAAATCCATCTGAAAATTATCAACATTGCTTAATTACTTACTATGTATTTGTTCAGCACCTGCTACAATAGAACTCACCATTGGTCATTAGGAGCTACTTTAAGGATATCTAGTAATAACATTCAAAGGGAGAATACGCAAACATCTTGCTCACCGTAACTGCAAAATTACAGTAGCTGCAGCTGAGGGAGGGAGGCCTATTGTGCTTGGTACGATACTGAGACAGAATGCTTGTCCTAGAAATCCCATCTCAAGCTGGGAACCGTCAATGAGCAAAATCGTACAGGTATTGTCATGTAATAAAATAGAAGCATTAAATCAAGTGATGGACACCTGTAACTCTTATTTTAACAGTCTGTTGCAGTCTGAAAATAAGGCTTGGAATTAGCAGTTTGATGATGTCAGCCAAATTTGTATTCTTCTCAGAAAGGGAGGTGATACTAGGCAATGTTTTCATCTTAATCTCTTTTCTTTACTAGAATACATGTAATGCAGATCTTAACAGAAAATTAAAATTTCAAAAGATAAACAAGATTGAAGTTGTTAGCAGTGAAAAACATTAAAACTGAAGTATTAAGGGATGGCAAAGACTGTAGGCACTGGCACTCTCAAAAGAACAAGAAGATTAACATAAAGATTTCTATGTTATGTCATTGAGTCTAGTCAACATCCACAAGAGCAAACCTAAATATTGGCAGGGAGGTGATTAGTGGGTGACCCCCTAGCTATTTTTGGCTCTGGCTACTGTGATTATTTTGATATAGAATTGAGGAAGCCAATTCTTGTGAACTGTTTGTATAGATACGCGGTTTCAAAGACATGATATGATACTAAGTATATGAAGGAGTGTTTCTGACAGACTGAATATTTGGAAGTGTTTTGCCAGCAAGTGTCATTTTTACGATTTTTTTTAATTTGAGACAGTTCCTTCTATTTGGGGAAACAGGTTTCTAGGGAGGGTTAATAGCTTATCTTAGATTGACTGATATGATCAGAAAAAAACAGTGTTTCAGAAGGCTGACCTTCTTTAAAAAGAGACAACATCAGACTGCAGACAACATCCCAATATCATGATATAAATGGCTTAAGTATTTGCGAGAACAAGACTGAGACAGAGACTTTAGTCAGACATTTTACTGTACTTACTTACTTCATCTTCACCCACAGCAGTATTTTCATCAATGGTAGGAATTTTCACTGATTTTTGGGCATCAAAAAGCATATTCTACATGCGCCACCCCAAGGTTAATTAACTTTAAGGTAACTGTCCAATGAAATCTCTTTTTTTTATGTGAGATATATCAATGACATTTTAATCATGTATGTTAACTCCCACCATTGTCTCACCATCAAAGTGTCGCCAAAATATTCTCCAAAATACAGAGTTCACCTGGTATTATTTGTATTCTGGAGATATTTTTTCCATGGAAAATACTGCATGGTGGAGAAGACCGCTAATGGAAATTGACTAAAAAGCATATATTCAACCTTTTGTATGCTTTCAAAATGACATCAGGTTTGCGATAACAGAACAGTTAAAATGACTGGTACATTGTTTTTTCTCTGATTTTTCTGGCAATTAATAACTTATCATTTGGTAGATGCTTTTGGCAGGCTTCAAAAGAGATTGGAACCTACTGAAAGAAATAGGGAAACACAGTATTTATAATTAGATCTTTCCAAGAGCAACTACTACTAGTAAAAATAGGTATTTTCCTTTGGCTGAGGTGTTATTACCCCATTACTCCCCCCCAAAGAGCCTTCCTTGCTCTGTCATGCATTGTTCTAGACATTCACCTAAAGTACCTTTGGTACATTCATTGTTACTGTTTCTGTAGTCACCATTTTATATTTTGTATAGTTAGCTGTTGGCTCATTACCAGTAGTATTAACCTTGAAAAGAACTTGTAGTAGCGTAAAAAGATGAAGATGGATGTTACTGCTTCTTTTGTATGTTGACTTTTATGTCAACTTACAAGCTTTATTTATTGTGCAGGAATGCACAGTTAGTAGGAGTGTCATGTGGTAGCAATGTGTTTGCCAAAGTACAGTAATTGTGTAGTTTCTAAAAGTTCTAAGGGAGCAATGTTTAAGAAAGTGAGGTCCAATATTTGAGAGAAATAATGAATGTATGAATATATGCTTAATAAACATTTGCACACACAAGTATCAGTTAAACAAAAATCTTACATTCCAATGCAAGGCTGTGATAAGGGCTGGCACTCAGGTTTCTCCTTTTCATAACTGGTTCAGAAAGTCATTTGTCCCCTATGCTAGATCAGACAGGATGTTTCACACAGTATACTCTCCAGGTCATGCTAGAGTGCTTTTCTACAGGCTATTAAAGATTATGACTTGCTCTAAACTATAGAGGTATACCAAACAAGAATCAAGAGCTGTCCACTCAAAGCAGCATTGAGTTAAGAGCAGGTATTTACCAGGCTAAATTTAGCTTCTGCTGAGCTGTGTGACTGTGGCCAGACTGTCAAAGGTTCCCGAGCTATCTTCTTTAAAGTTAGCATGATGACTGGTAGTACTGCTGCTGAATGGTGCTGAGTATGAGCAGACATCTATACTCGAGGGTTTCTCAAGCACCATTGCAGTAGGCTTTCACTGTGAAATGTGATTTTGTGGTGGGTTGACTCTGGCTGGATGCCAAGTGCCCACCAGAGCCACTCTATCGCTCTGCTCCTCAGCTGAACCGGGGAGAGAAAATATAACAAAAAGCTCATGTGTCGAGATAAGGACAGAGAGAGATCATTCACCAGTTACTGTCACTGGCAAAACAGACTGAACTTGGGGAAATTAGCTTAATTTATTATCAATCAAATTAGCGTAGGGTAATGAGAAATAAAACCAAATCTTGTAACACCTTTTCCCTACCCCTCCCTTCTTCCCGAGCTTAACTTTGCTCCCAATTCCTCTACCTCCTCCCAGTGGCACAGAAAGAAAGGGAACAGGGGTTGTGGTCAGTTCATCGCACGTTGTATCTGCCGCTTCTTCCTCCTCAGGGGGAGGACTCCTCACGCTCTTCCCCTGCTCCAGCGTGGGGTCGCACCCACAGGAGACAGTTCTCCATGAACTTCTCCAGCGTGGGTCCTTTCCATGGGCTGCAGTTTTTCAGGAATAGACTACTCCAGCGTGGGCTTCCCTTTCCATGAGGTCACAGGTTCTGCCAGGAGCCTGCTCCAGCATGGGCTTCCCATGGGGTCACAGCCTCCTTTGGGCATCCACCTGCTCTGGCGTGGGGTCCTCTGCGGGCTGCAGGTGGATATCTGCTCCACTGTGGACCTCCATGAGCTGCAGGGGGACAGCCTGCCTCACCATGGTCTTCACCGTGGGCTGCAGGGGAATCTCTGCTCCAGCACCTGGAGCACCTCCTCCCCCTCCTTCTTCACTGGCCTTGGTGTTTGCAGAGTTGTTTCACATATTCTCGCTTCTCTTTCCCAGCTGCAGTTGCATAGGTTTTTTCCCTCTGTCTTAAATATGTTATCATAGAGGCGCTACCACCATCGCTGATGGGCTCGGCCTTGGCCAGCGGCGGGTCTGTCTTGAAGCCGGCTGGCATTGGCTCTATCAGACATGGGAGAATCTTCTAGCAGCTTCTCACAGAAGCCACCCCTGTAGCCCCTCCACTACCAAAACCTTGCCATGCAAACCCAATGCAGGTTTCCACTTCTGTTATTCTAATTTATTTAAAAGTTACCTTTAGGTATAAAGTGCCTTGATAGAAGATAACTGAACTTTAAGTGAGGCCTTGTGTTTCTGACTGATTTTTGTCAGAATTTACCCTGTGGCATGGCAAGTGCTTTCAGGTGTTTTACTTCAAAAATATAAGAAACTTAAAGAATAACCCTTCTTTTGGCACCTCTTGTTATCTAGTGCGTCTCTTTGTTTTAAATACAAACTGTAATATGTCAGTAATGGATGCTCCAAGTGGGGATTTACTGACTTTTATTGGTCTGCCAGGTTTCATGTGTAAAGTATATACAGATTTCGAGTGGGATGTGATTGCCCTCTCCAGCATGTCTGCAGTAACTTTAGTATTTATACCACAATAAACAAACAGAACAAATAAATGCACAACTCTTTGATTATTAGCTGTCCTAGGCTGTCCAGAAGTCACAGATTTTTCCCTGAATAGGAAAAGACCATGGTGAGACATCAATAATGTGCAATGAACGTCTCTCATTCCAGAATATTGATGGGGTGAAAAAACCCAAACCAGATCTTTGAAAAGGTGAACTCACCTGTTGCTCAACCAAACTAAACCAAATGTAAACCAGGAAAGATGATGATTTTTATGGGTCGGCCTAGGGGACTTTATAGCTCAACACAGGTAGCACCACAACCATAGTTGTTTTTTAAGTGCTAGATGCTGGCCATCCTTTTCCTCATTATAAAGGTATGCAGAACACTGAGCCATAGGATGTCAAACAGAGCCTCTTCTTGAACTTCTAGAATTGATACTGAAATCACAGATCTCTTCTGGGCTGCTTTTATTATAAAAATATTTCTGACTTTCAGTGAAATATACTAATTCTCTTTCTTATTCTGCAACCTAGTGACAGGCCCTGGCTTCTTCAGGGAAATAAAGGTACATTTGACTTCATCTTTGGCTGAATGTTTTTACCTTTTGGCTGCTCCTCTCCCATCTGTTGAAGTCAACTACCTGAAATGAAGAAAGAGACAGACAAGAAGGGGATGAGGGGATGGAGGAAGAATAGGAATAATAGTACTGCAGCTTGGAATGAAGAGACACAGAGGAGACACTTGTCTAGCAGCCCATCCAAGAAGGCTTCCAGAAGTTGCCAGCTGCCTTAGAGATCTGAGTGTGTTGCTAAATGCTAATACTAATGCTAATTAATGCTAATTTAGCATTAATGTTCTTAAAAGCTTATGGTGGCCTTTAACCCCTGCTTTGGACAATTCAAATCCCAGGGTATAGCATATAAAAAACTAGATAACTAAATCAGTTTGATAATTTCTTTCATATAATTTTAACTTTTGATCTGGTACCATCTTTACATTAAGGAAGAGTGCACTGCTTATTGCTCTTTTGGAACCTGACTTGGATTCATTACCCTGAGCCCTAATCCTTCTTGCATTCAAATAGAGTTGTATCAGTAATCAAAACAGAAGGATGGTAAAATAGAAGCAGCACATATGGTAATAAATCCCATGAAAAGAACACAGACTGTAGCATAAATCTACCATCTGCTCTAAGATTTACAGACTCCATTTTTGCTTACTAGATGACAAACAGATAGATTACCCACCCTGTTAGCCCACGCTGAAAGGGATTTTTCCACTGTCTAGTAATAAAATTAGCTGGGCTGAAATTTGCCTTGTACCTAGGCATGCCCATCTGAACCTCCTCAGTATATGCAAGAAGTCTAAGGTGTTAGTTCTAGAAAACAATCTCCCCTCCTGCAAACAGAGGTGTTACTCAAGAGTCATTGTAACAGCTAGTGGTTTCTCAAAGCATGGTGAAAGGGAGGGGCAGAAGTTTCTACTAATAAGGCAAATCAGCTATAAACCCGTATTTACAATTTAGAAAGGCAACAGAATGAGAGCACAGCACTGTCTTCTTTAGCTAATACTTCATCTTGCCATGGCTATTTTTTGCAACTGGGATGTCTGCACAGTGGGGCCCTTTTGTTCTAGGTGTTATCCAGCAACCTAACTTAGTTGCTTCTACATGTAAGTAAGATTTACCTCTGTGGAAAAAGTGGTCAATTCAGTGCTTTGTACTTTCCAAAACTTCAGTTATAAGTCCCTACTTTTGAGCTGGAGTTTCATGCAGCAGAGCAAGACTGGAAGGAAGCTATTTTCCACCTCTTCAGAAGTGGCAGCAATTTGCTTGCCTTTCACAGAAGCCTGCTCCATGCCCATACATTTGCTGCCAGGACTACTGGGAACATGTGGAAGAATCTCAGTTTCTGTAGACAGAATCTGAATCAGTATCTCCAAAGCTTAACTCTTCTGTTTCTCCCCTCTGCTAACTGTGATCAATTAACTAGAGGACAGGAGTACCCAGTGGTAAGCAAGTACAACAGTGTAACATCTACACTGCCTTGAGTTCTGGAACTAGCAATTGTGCTCTTAGTGATGCATGACACCCTCAAGCCCTAATGCTTTGTTCTCCCCCTGGAATGTCCTTTTAGATTAATTTTTCACCTCTGAATATAACATGATTGACAGTATTTGTATTTTGAATATCTAGTTTTGACTCCACAGTTAAGACCTCAGACATAAATGAGGCACTTCAATTCTTTTCTCTGAACTCTTGTTCCACATCACTGATCTGCATTCTCATTTGGATCACACATAGGTTTCAAGCACAGAGCTGCAGCTGCAGATAGAGGAAGTAGAATCTGAAAGGCCCAATCTGCAAAACTGCTAAGCACACAAAATTTAAGCAAATTCTGATAGAAATCTTCAAAACTCAGAAAACATAGGGAATTTGTTCACCTTCAGTAAGAAGACAAAAAAAACCAAAACAAAATGGAAAAGAGAAAGAGAGAAGGTTTAGGCACTAGGTAAAATTTTAAGAGAGATTAAAAATGCACAGATAGCCCATTAATCTGTTTGGTTGTAATGCATTTCCATAACATTTTATACTTATCTTTCTTAGAATGTTTTCTTATTGATTGAGAAGTTTTGTGCACTTTCAAACTGAAAGCATCTTAAGTAAGACAGTATTTTATTTGTTCTTCTCCCTCCTTGAAGGTTTCTGCTAGAAAGCACATTTGTTCTACTCTTCCCTTGTTTGAGAATTCTCAGGCTCATATGAAACTAGGAGACACTCTAGAAGGTGGATGGGAATAAAAATTTTCCATTCTGAGTACATCCTTTTCATCTCTAAGATACTTTTTCTATAAATGCAGCTTTAGCAGTAATGCCCTAAATGCTTTTAACTTTTAGATAAGCAGCAAGGGCATGCATCATAAAGACATACTTAAGTCAGCTAGCCTTCTCTAATATCAGCCATTTTCTTTTGGTCCGAATTTCTTTGAGAATTCACGATGCTTCAGATTAGACTTTTTTCCTCTTCTGTCTTCTGCAAATTTTGAGGCGACTCTGGAGAACTTTTGCTGCATCAGAGACTGGCTGGCTCTCTGGAACTCTCGACAAGTACGAATAGGAATGTTGGAAAAAAAACTCTTGATAATGTTTACCATGTAGCTATTAACATTGTTGCACAGAAATGGTGGGGGAATTGCTTACGTAAGGGTTGAAACTATATATATCACTTTCTTGCAGAGAAAAACAACAAGGAGTTCCATTTTTTTTTTCAGTGTGATGACTACCTAACTCATCCCTTGTCTTAATGATTGTTATTCTGTTGCAAGAAGTATGTGTAGCCATTACACTTCATGTACACAGACACTTGCTTCACTATCTAGATTATACCAATGCTTAACCAAGCAAACTACCTCAAACAGTTCTAAGGGGCGAAAGAACCTCACTGTTACCATCAATTGTCTTTTTGAAACCTACTAGTAAATTGAACAGTGCAAGGGAACACTCCTGAGCACTGAAATTCAATTGTACATGCTGTGAAATTGTGGTTCCTAGTATATTTTTGGCCCACATGAGCTTGCACTGTTCCAAACAATTTCCAAGCCCAGTTTGTGATATACTACAGATCATTTCCGCTAGGCAGTTTGTATGTGCCCGTGCTGCTTTAGAGGCTCAGATAATTTAGTAGTGTGGAAGTGAGCTGTTCTCTCCTGGCTGGCGTCAGCAACTGGTATGCAGGCACACTTAACTAAACTTACAGTATATCGAGTGACAGAAGAAAGACCACATCGTTTTGTTCATTGGCATAATGAAGGCCTAGTAGCAATCTCACTTTGTAAGGTTTATTTATTCCCCCTTTCAGAGTAGCCATCCTGAATGACCTTGACTCCTTGACATCTGGCTGAGCATCCTAAGACCAGTTGATACACGAATCTGCTTACCTCCTTCCCTCAAATCTCAACCAGATGTGTTGATGCTCACTGTAACAAAATCTTTGCAAGCTAATGCACAGAAAGTGTTGCCAGCTCTCAGTCACAGGATTTACTAGTGTGAAAGCATTGATCCTGCTTCTTAAAATGCATCTGTGAGTGCATTTTCTCACTCAAACTAGGCAATAAAAAACCAGCTAGAAGTGCAAATGCACACTAAAAATCCCAGACAATATGCATTATTGCTGGAAACATCATTAGGTGTTATGAGATAAGAGAGAAATCCCAAAGAGATAAACCAGGTAGAGTAAAAGCTATGTTTCTGAATATCAGTCTAAAACAGGGGTCTGCTCTGTGTGTACCCATTGCAGTTTAGGCCAACTAGTACAGATGCTAAAAGTGCAGACTACTCTGACTTAAGGTACGCTGAGAAGATAATTTAGTTTTACTTGAAAACAATTGCTAATACAGGGATGTAGCTGAATGAAAATAACTCATATTCTCAAGGGCAATTTCCTACTTGTTTAAATATAAAGATATCAAAGAAATTCTTGAACACATAGAAGACAAGAGATTTAATTGTTAATCACACCTGTTTAAGTTAAACAGATTCTGCAGAAGTCTGAGATAAGTAGTCAAACATTTCATGTCCTCACTAGTGATGGAAATGGAATTGCCTCTTTAAGACCAATTGAAATCTATTTTGCCTCAAATCCTAAATGGCACTGAAGCCCTAACTGAAGTCTTGAGTTCCATATCATAATTGCTAATTCTTAAGGCATTCTTTATGCATTATCCTGATGTCTTCCTACATTCTGGAGCAGTCTCATTCTTCTTCCTGGATAACACAGTGTTCTGCTTGTCACATACTATGTCTGTGGTGCTGCAGATTGTAGCTGAAAGAATCAAAGAGCCAAATAGTGAAGGTACAGAATCAAGAGTAGCTGACAGTCTATTGCCACAAATGTGGGAAGACAGGGAAGTATTTCTGAACAGTATTTCTTACTTCAGTAATTTCAAGGACTATCTGTTTGAAGATTTCAGTTTCAAAGTTCTCTTTCCTTCCGTCTAAAGGTCATTAATATACAGTATAAATAAATCTTGAATGGGGATTTCATATTAGTGTAGTGTCTGTCCATTGACAATATCTGTGTTAGCTTTTAAGCTGCTTATTATTTTTAAAGCTGCGTGTATTTCCTTCACGCACCTTATAACTAAAGTCATGCTAAAATTGCACAGGAATGAGATATTAAAACCAGCTATGCAATACAACTAATTCTTGTGGATTTGATAGAAGTGGAGGCAAAAATGCTGCAATTCTTCTGACTGCAAGTCATGTATTCCACAAATTATAATGAACACCTCAGAAAAAGTGTACAGCCACTTTTGTTAAAAGCCTTGTTTTTTCCACAGCTACTCTTGCAGTCTTTTCTCAGTTATATCTTTCCATCATTCCCAGGCTAGTGTACCCTGAATAGAAGCTATGAGCAAAAGCAGTTGGAGTCACAGATAGAAAAGACTTTTGAGATTTGGAGCAAAAGGGGAACGCCATTGCTCCTTCCCCTCATGTAAAGTGTGCTGTATAGCTCTGAAGAGATGTGCAGGAAGCTCACTGATCACCACAGGTTAAAAGCATTAGCAAGAAATGTGAGAATCCCCAGACAAAGAACTTTCAGTCTGAACATACAGAAAAGACAGTGGATGAGGAAAGCAAATGCAGTATGTAGTCACAAATGCTAATTTCTGTATATGGCTGTATGGATTCTGAATTATAATAAGGCGGCTAGCAAGTTTGTCTCGCTGCTGATTTTCACTGAGCTCTTGACAGCTGAGCTTGGTCATTATGGCTTTTTTATTACTGATGTCCATGGGAGTCAAGCTGTATATATGGCCTATGAAGTCTAATAAAAACAAAAGCAAACATCCTTCCTTGCTTTTTAAATAATGAAACACTAGCATAGCAGAATCCTAATAATTATACACTCCACTCTCATACAGAGCAACAGCAAGAGCAGGCTTTTAACAACAGTAGCATTTTGATGACTCCCTTGGAGTTGAGCTGTGACTTTTTATATGAATTCTGATATTTTTTATTTTTTTTATTTCTGATTTCCAGAGTGGACCTCTCAGGCAGTTAAATCAAGGCACTACATTATGGCCACAAAACAAACTGAGCAATAGAGATTCCACTCTTTGGAATAACAATAAACCTGATTTTGTATTACAGCCTGGACTTGGAACTATCTGCCTTATCTAACAACTCCTTTGAACGTCAGATTTACTAATGAAGTCACAGGTAAAAAAGAAATCCTTTTCACCAGTTTGCTTACAGTCCCAGTGTGTTGGCATTGAAGTGTCCTTTTTGTTATTCCATTTAAGAGATTATCTGTGAGGACCAGAGTTCATATTTTCCAAACGTTCCATTAATGTTGCTAATTTCTGACAAAGTAACTGTGAAGTAACCTAGAAAAGTATTGTAGAATGAAACAAATAATCTGAAGAATAATCTATAGGTGATGTAACTGTCAAAAATGGCAACCATCAAAAATGAAAAATGGTGTGACAAAGAGAAACTATCAACAATCTCTCAGTTTACATCAGTTAATTATAAATTCTTCTCTGTATCAATCCCAGCTTATTTTTTAATAGGAAGAGCAAGAGGTAGTTGCTTCATTGCTAAATGTGTTCATATTTCTCTTCTTCATCCTCATCTGATGGAGTATGGCTCCTTTTTCTGCTTCTGCAGATTTCACCTGGTCTCATGGTAAAGAGCTGTAGGCAATAAAGTGGCCAGCCCTTTTGGACTTTGAACATCATTCATTTCTCCTAGCTGAGCTAAAGACTTTGATTCCATGTTTTCTTCATACTATTTTACTATCAAGTTCCTGTAAAGATAGTAGGCTTAATTATACAATTAATATTTATGATTCACTGCATGAAAATTCTGTTTAAGTAGTGGATTAGTTGTCACAGAATCACAGAATTGCAGAATGGCTGAGGTTGGAAGGGACATCTGAGTCTAACCTCACTGCTCAGGCAGGGTTACCCTGAGCTGGTTGCCCCAGATCATGTCCAGACAGCTTTTGAACAGAAGCATGGAATCATTTAGGTTGGAAAAGACCTTTAAGATCATCAAGTCCAACTGTTAACCTAACACTGCCAAGTCCACCACTAAACCATGGCCCTAAGCACCACATCTACATATCTTTTAAATACCTCCAGGGATGGAGACTCAACCACTTCCCTGGGCAGCCTGTTCCCATGCTTGATAACCCTTTCAGTGAAGAAATTTTTCCTAATATCCAATCTAAGCCTCCCCTGGCACAGCTTGAGGACGTTTCCTCTTGTCCTGTTGCTTGTTACTTGGGAGAAGAGACCAACCCCCACCTCGCTACAACCTCCTTTCAGGTAGCTGTAGAGAGCAATAAGGTCTCTCCTCAGCCTCCTCTTCTCCAGACTAAACAACCAGAGTTCCCTCAGCCGCTCCTCATAAGACTTGTGCTCTAGACCCTTCACCAACTTCACTGCCCTTCTTTGGACACGCTCCAGCACCTCGATGTCCTTCTTGTAGTGAAGGGCCCAAAACTGAACACAGTACTTGAGTTGCGGTCTCAATGTCTGCAAGGAGAGAGACTCCACAACCTCTCTGGGCAACCTGTGCAAGTGCTCAGTCACCCTCACAGTAAAAAAGTGTTTCCTTATGTTCAGAGGGAGCCTCCTGTGTTTCTGTTTGTGTCCACCGCCTCTTGTCCTGTCTCTGAGCACCACTGGAAAGACCCTGGCTCCGTCCTCTTTGCACCCTCCCTTCAGATATTTATATACATTGATAAGATCCCCCCTGAGCCTTCTCTCCAGGCTGAACAGTTGCATTGTCATTGTAAACAATCACACACTTAAGATCGTGAGGACATGTCATATAAATAAGTATTTTTCACCTTTGCTGTTTTCTGAAAATTGTTTTCTTATGACAGGTTTAATTAGAGGAGTGCAAGTTTTTATAGGAAACATTTGTGTGGGATTTTTGACAGCACTAATTAATCTGCTTTCTATTGATTTCAGTGTGAGTTACTACAAATTATCTTTCCCTTTTCAAAAAATTACAGAATAAAATTTGCCCTTCTCACATTAAAAATAAATAATCTGTGATTATTTTCTCTTTCTTTAGAATTTTCTTTGCAGCAATGTGATTGAACTCAGAATAATAAAACTAAGATTTAAGATGCTCTTGAGTCTTCAAATATGTATTATGAGAGACCTGCTTGATATCGTAATTTAACAAAACCTTCACTGGCTGGGGTAATTTTTTTGAGTTAGGCAGCCTGTGCATGCCAGTTCAAGTGTGTAGAGAATTGCATAGTTTTTCAGTCTGCTTTGCAAAAGTTCACTATGCCATACAAAAATCTGATAGCAATTGTGAAATATATTATTTTGTTGGTAGAGTCCACTGTGCTCAGTGCACTATTATTTCAAACATCACAGTGAGTTCTTAATCGGGGAAATGTCTATAAAAATGTCATAGTTATTTCTGTATCAAATCTGTTTATTTTACTTTTTTTCCCCCTATCTTTATGTGCAGACGCAACTGGGATCAGAAAATCAAAGTGTATTCTGTTCTCCCAATATTCAGTAAAGATGTAGTTCTGCACAGGCCACATTTGACTGATAAGGAGTTAAATCCTTCTTTCTCCTCTATAGCTGAGCAGCTCCATTGCACTAATAGACACAGGAGAGACATACTAGCCTTTTCTTTATGTCAGATTTTCTTATACTTCAGTGAACATGACCCTGTACAATGAGGGCAGAATTTAGATCTCAGACTAATAAAATTGGTGGTTTGTACACATCAGACACTGAAGGAGCTGTGTTCTTTAATCAATATTGAAACAATACAGAATGGTAAAAGACTGCAGTCTGTGGTCCATTACAGTAGTATTCTTCCAGCATCTTTCTGCAAAGCTGCCTGGAAGGAAGACAGCTTTTGAAGGTTTTAGTTGTGTTGGTCCCATGCTCCATCAGGCCCTTGCATGGACCCTATTTAAGGCATTGAGGATTGGTTCTAGATCCAAAAGCGGTGCCAGTGCTGGGTAGGGGGTACACTAGGCTGCAGGGAGACACTTTCTTTAATCCCCATATGTGTAAAATGAGAAAAAAAAAAACTGATTTGAGGACTAAGAAACAAAAAAATAGTTTCACAGTGTGTATACGTCACCTAAACTAAAGAACATGTCTCGTGGGAACAGGAGACACATTAGAACATAATCATCCAGCTTCTACACAGAACTCCAAATATATATAGTTAATTTTTAAATAATCTTTTTTTTTTTTTTTTTTTTTTTACTTTTAAAAAGTAGTAACATGCTTTAAGCTCACAGGTTGCTATTTTAACAGTCCTGTGCTTAAGCCACACTTCATTAAGAGCCATAAAGAAATACCCAAATTAAGAGAAGAGAATTTTTCCCAATTGAGATGGAGTCAGGCTACAACCAGACTGAGCTATCTTCATGAAGCAAATTGTTGAAGAGGGCTCTTGTGAGAATCTTTACTGAATATTGGAAACAATGATGAATAGTTACATCACTTGTCTCTTCGGCAAGAGGTATGAGCAAAATCAAACTGCTGAATTTGTCTCTTCCACTAAAATGACTATGAAATTATATGAGAGGATTGTCATGTCATTTATTCAAGTTTCCACTCTTTACAAACCATTTTGAGGGATTTCCCTCTTTTTGATGTATCAACCTGTTCTACTCAATATAATTTATTAGAATAGATTCTAATAGAATTTCCTCTGTTACTGAACTGGTCATTCTGTCTTTGCATACTTCTCTTCAAGAAGATGCAAAAGGTGCCCAAGAGAGATGGCCAGCATCCAAAGTTCTGCAGTTGAGAATATTTCTTAATTCCATGAACAGGGGATTTTCCACATATGGGAGAGCATTTAGCAATAGATTTGTCTGGCTGGGTGTATCAGTGGACATGATATACAAAAGGCTGTCTCCTGAAAATTATAACCTCTATAATTTGCCTATAAAACCATTGACCTTTCCTGCTAACTCTCTTATACAGCATTGTATAGTGTTGTCTATATGCTTGCATATGTATTTCAATTTCCTCTTTTTGCCTATCCCTTCAAACCATTGAGTCACAATTCCTTAGCTCAAACTGCAGCAACCTTATTCTTCCAGTTACAAAAGTCCCCCATTTTGTCCTTGTGTGTTGAACAGGAGGCAGCCTTTACAGAGATCCCTTTGGGTTGCCCACATATGTAAAATGTTGCAGTAGGATAAATGAAAGCAGCTTACATAGGGCAGTTCAAAGGCTTGACAAAGATATTCTTGATCTATTTTAATTGCTGTTTAACTGAATAAACTTGAGTCAGTAAGTTACCTGTGCAAAATAGACATAAACAGGAGTTCAACTAATTAAAGTGATTCTGCAATAAGGTCCTTTTTATAGTTTGGTGAGCAGTAGGGGAAAAATCTAAAAGTGCTCATCTTCAGAGGCTGAGAAAACAGGAGGCCAGTAAACATGGTTTTTACGGTGGTTTTAGAAATACAATCTTATTTGGGCTACTTGGCAGTAGTACACAGGAGTAAAATATTTTCCAATGAAAAATTGTTATTGTCCGTGTTATTGTCCTTGTTATTTTGCAATCTAGTACCTAAAGATTATGTGGTTATGTTTAAAGTTCATAGTTAAAATTAAGATATCCCTGTGCTGATATCATAGGCTGCACTCTGATAAACCATATATATCACAGCTTGTCTTGACACTTACAGATTACTAATTAAGTTCTGTGTGATTCATCTAAAGCACCTGTTGTAAACTGTTTTATTATTGTAATCGTCTTTGATAGAATAGGATGACAGGGTATTTTTGTATTGGTTCTCTTCTCTGTGTACATCTGGACATCTGAATTCACTCCAGGTAAAACTGAGATTTTTTGT
The DNA here is from genome assembly GCF_047370975.1 of Nipponia nippon. Taxonomy (NCBI): domain Eukaryota; kingdom Metazoa; phylum Chordata; class Aves; order Pelecaniformes; family Threskiornithidae; genus Nipponia; species Nipponia nippon. Next base: position 8,706,884 of record NW_028262337.1, on the reverse strand, counting down.
TTGTTTTTTATACACGTTAATTAATGTCTTTAAAATAGCATTTTAAAAATCTAGCACAGACATATTGTATTTTGAATATATTACGTAGTCAAGATGAATTCATATCTCAAGAATTTGATTCATCCAGAGTTCTTTTTGACAAAATCTAATATGTTAGATTATAATTTGCCTTTAAATAGTGGCAGATTTAAGAAGTGTTAGCCAGCACCCTAATAAAGAAGCACAGCCACTGACTGTTGTGCTCTGACGTTGTTGTTTCATGGTTGCCTTAATCTGACCTAAATGCCCTTTTCTCTACCTGCAGCCACTTGTTCATAGTCCCTTTCTGGTGCAGATCTTAGTGTTGAGGTGGGTGAGCTGGGCCTGGAAAGTGATTCCGCTACAAACAGCAAAATAAACAAATAGCTTAAAAGATTAATTTTCAGCTGGATCAGCTTCCTGTTCTGATTCATCAGGTGACCAAACAAATGTTCATGTGTGCTGTGAATGTGCTGATGAGGGTTATATGGATGATGTGAGTCACCTCATTCAGTAACGACCTGCATTTATGTTGGGATTAAAGTAATATGAAACCACATTCTAAATGTACCCAACAATTTGTCTCAGCCAGCAATGGTGGACGTCTGGTTCCACTGACAATTTTTTAGAAGTGATCCTACTTACATCTTAATCTTATAATACTTTCAAGGTTGTTCAATAGATCTAAAATGGTAATGTCTTAAGCAAATCCATCTGCATTATATCCAGTCATAGCAAAATTTTCACAGAATGATAACAACTGCATTGCAGTTGCTGAGGTCAAAAGGTACTTAGGAAAGAAAACCAAGGTATGAGAATAAGCAGTAAGAAACACTGAAAATGCTGTACGAGGCTACACATAATAATTTTAAAGACTTCATTTGTTGTAGACAGGGACAAATTTTAAGTGTAACAGTGCTAAACAGTATTTATTCTTCTGGTTTTCAGGTTTCCTTGTGAACAAATGCTAATAGTCATCTGAAACATGCCTTCCACCTAGCTTCAGAAAAAATCCAGTTAGAATTTCTACATCATGATATGTGAAGGGTTGTTCAGTTCTGCATAACCTTTAGCACAAAAGGCAAAAGAAGGAGTTCTTTGCATTTCATGATGAATTTGATATCAGATTTTGATAACAATTAGTAACAATTTTTCCACAGCAACTTTTATTTATTTGAAGGGAAAAATAGAAGTATCGAAATCTATCAGTGGTGAAAAGGTAATCATTCTCTTTCTTCCATAGGCAGGAAAATCTGAAATACAGAAAATGAAGTTATTCAAACTTACACACTCAGTCAAAGGCTGTTGATAGAATTTGTATTCTACTGAGTATCAGCTACTGCATTAACCTCAAGATCATATTTTACCATATTAGGCAAATTTGGGTGGTTACGGAAAAGAGAATTTACACCTTTCTTGGCTTCCTGGCAAATCTGTGCTTTAATCAGGCACAGCCTAATTCAAACTTAATTCATGGTAGTGGTTTGAGGCTTGTTGCCCACTACTGAAGTCTAAACCCAGCTTTAGGCAGGTGTAACTAGTGCAGTTGTATCAGATCCTATGCCCAGAGGCAGTCTCTGCCCATTCACTACAAGATCTGGGTGGGAGATGAGTTGCTGATTATAGGCTTCTATGAGAAATTTTGCCAGACTTTATTTCTCAGAAAAAGAGACTACCTTATATTTAAAATTAATTGAGCAAATTCTTTTTTTTTTTTTTTTTTTTTTTTTTGATGCTGCATGCAAGAGCTGTATGGTAAAATCACCAAATGCTATGTTTAGCACCTAAAAATAATTACATTGGATTTGCTGTTTCATTGATGTTTCAGCCTTTCTTGGCATTTTGAGACCTGTTTAACAAGAAGCAGGACCAGCCCAAACCTTTAGTGTGTGGTACATATAGCATGAGACATGCCACCAGAGTCTGCAAATGACATGAGCATTATGTAATGTGACAAAAGTGGATTTGTCCATAAAAGGAAGAGATTTTCTCTTTGGCTATTCCCTCTTTAGCTTCCCCTCCCTGTTCTCTGCTTTTTCCAGCACTGGCTCTGCGTCGTTTCTATTACTTTTATACAAAATTATGGAATATGACACAGATGATTCAACCTTGCCGGATGTGTTTGATCTAGTTGCCCAATATAAACCATGCACTGATTCTCAAAGGAATCACTGCCATAGTGAGTACAAAAGCTCCTAGGAAGTTTGCATCAGCTTTTCCTGACTTATTCCCAGCTCCCCTTGGAGGGGAAATTATCAAAAACCTCATCCTGGTGCTGCCCTCACATTACAGTAGTTTTTTACATCATTATAAGCTGTAACCACTAGGAAAATTCATCAGTTAGCAAATAGAGCTTTGTTGCTTCCAGTAAAGGTTAGCATCTCTCTGGAGGTTTTCTGTAAAACACTTTTTACAGATTCAGTTTTTTTGTGAGATAGATTTGCCCTTGGTAGATACCACTTTTGATATGTTTTTATTTTAAAATAGTTAAGTATCTGGAGCAATAGATTGTCGGTGGGACTTTTCTGGATGAAAAAGTGAAAAGGAAATATTTACATAGAATAGAATAGAAATATAAAATCTCTGAAACTTTAGCCAAGGAAAATATATTAGTGCTATTATCCTCACACTATTATGTGATTTGTTGTCAAGTATACTTGGCCCCTGAAGTTTCAACATCTTCTACTTCATTCCCACAGCATTCTCCTGGAGAAGCTGGCTGCTCATGGCTTGGATAAGTGCACTCTGCACTGGGTTAAAAACTGGCTGGATGGCCGAGCCCAGAGAGCGGTGGGGAATGGAGTCAAATCCAGTTGGCGGCCAGTCACAAGTGGTGTTCCCCATGGCTCAGTACTGGGGCCAGTCCTGTTAAATATCTTCATTGATGATCTGGATGAGGGTATCGAGTGCACCATCAGTAAGTTTGCAGACGACACCAAGTTGGGTGGAAGTGTTAATCTGCTGGAGGGTAGGAAGACTCTACAGAGAGATCTGGACAGGCTGGATTGATGGGCCGGGGCCAACTGCATGAGATTCAACAAGGCCAAGTGCCGGGTCCTGCACTTGGGTCACAACAACCCCATGCAACGCTACAGGCTTGGGGAGGAGTGGCTGGAGAGCTGCTTGGCGGAAAAAGACCTGGGGGTGTTGGTTGACAGCTGGCTGAACATGAGCCAGCAGTGTGCCCAGGTGGCCAAGAGGGCCAATGGCATCCTGGCCTGTATCAAGAATAGTGTGGCCAGCAGGATCAGGGAGGTGATGGTGCCCCTGTATTCGGCACTGGTGAGGTCTCACCTCGAATACTGTGTTCAGTTTTGGGCCCCGTACTCCAAGAAGGACATGGAGGTGCTGGAGCATGTCCAGAGAAGGGCAACGAACTTGGTGAAGGGTCTAGAGCACATGTCTTATGAGGAGCTGCTGAGGGATCTGGGGTTGTTTAGTCTGGAGAAGAGGAAGCTGAGGGGAGACCTTATTGCTCTCTACAGCTACCTGAAAGGAGGTTGTAGCGAGGTGGGGGTCGGCCTCTTCTCCCAAGTAACGAGTGACAGGACGAGAGCAAATGGCCTCAAGCTGTGCCAGGGGAGGTTTAGGTTAGATATTAGGAAAAACTTCTTCACCAAGAGGGTGGTCAAGCATTGGGCCAGGCTGCCCGGGGAAGTGGTTGAGTCTCCATTCCTGGAGGTATTTAAAAGACGGGTAGACGTGGTGCTTGAGGACATGGTTTAGTGGTGAACTTGGCAGTGCTAGGTTAACAGTTGGACTTGGTGATCATAAGGGTCTTTTCCAACCTTAACGATTCTATGATTCTATGATTCTATGATCTAGCTATTAAGAAGAAGATGTTCTTAATATCCCTTGATCTGCTTGCAGATCCCAAACTGAGAACCTGTTTTCTAGTAGATGTGAAACCTGAGGTATAAAAAAATAAAATCTTGCAATAATAGAACTTTTTTATTTCCTGGTGTTATGGAAGACAACGACTTTTCTGATAGCATTTGTTACATATTCAGCTGTCCAGGTGCGTTTAAACTCCTTCTGTTTCTTTAAAAAGTTGATATCAAGTTAATTTATCCTAATCTCAGATTCTATTCACTTTTTCAGAAGTAACACTTATGGGGGAAATATTAACAGAACTTGATGGAAAAATGATAGCACCATAGAGGTTTTTATAATCATCAGAGAGTGTACAATTATTTTAATAAAATCTTTCTGAAGGGATATCTTTCTTGAGTACAAATCATAGCTTGAGTAATTTCTGCAATCTAATTTTCTGATTTCTTCCTTGAGTTCTTCACTTTTGCATTCCATAGGACTTTCCCAGGGAGCCCGCTATTACTCTAAGCAGCTCCTGGAATCATGAATCATAACAAACATCTGAATATTAAAAAACTGGCTTTTATTGCAAAAGATAAGAATTTGTTGGATCTACAAGACTGTGCAACTTTAGCCAGGCTTAATGCCAAGGTCAGGATTTTTTTCTCTTTTCCTTAAGCCAAAAGAGAAAATACATAACTTTTTTTGAGACATTGTGGACTCTCTATTTTCTAACTGTCTAGATAGGCAGGTTATAGATACACAGAAAACTCTCTTCCTACAGAACTGTGTGACAGTATGTTTTTTATGGGGCTTTATGAGCAAGAAAATGTACCAATACCTTTGGGGGAATAAGTTGTAATTGTAGTTGTCAGTCAAGGAGGTACACAGCGATGGCAATGGTAAATTCTGTGGCTGAGTGCTAGATTGCGGCAGACGGGGGTTTCTGGAGCCAGGGAAACCTGATGAAGAGCAGAGAGGACCGCCAGGAGCTGGCAGCTCTTGTGGGCAGGCTGACGTGGCTTGGGCATTGACAAGTGCAACTGCGGGAGATTTAAGTGGCCTTGGGGAGCGCTAGCAACCAGGGTGGCACCTCAGCCAGGGCATGGCATGGCAGTTCGTGGGGCAGGGCGTGCAGGAAGGGCACTGCGACCTGCTTGTAGGTCCACAGCCCAGAGGAGTGCTCTAGGTCTCTGCCGTAATAGTGGGCGCTTGCCTCAGAGTTGAAACCAGTGTTCCTGCAGAGAAAGCCCATGAGATGTCCGACGCTTCCAGCCAGATGGAACTGGTAAGGAAGGAGACTTCAGTACAGTTGCGATGAGTGCCCAGAATGTTCTGGAGAAAAGGTAAGTACCTGCATAAGGTGTGCGCAGGTTGATGATCTGTTATGTCAGGTGGCTGAGTTGCGGGAAACAATCAAAATGCTGCACAGTATTAGAGGAGCCGAAACGGAGATAGATAGGTGACTTCAGAACCATGCCCCTGTAGCGGGCACCACTGAGAATGAGGCACCTTGGACCCTGGTCACCCACAAAAGCGGGACCCGACTTCAGTCTCCACCCTCCAGCATCACAACCAAAAACATATATGAAGCTTTAACAGCTATAGACACCCATGAGCAAGGTCTGCAAGGAGAAACTGTACCAGCAGCACACAGTAGATACCGTAAAAAGAAACAAGGGTTCATAGTGGGTGACTCTCTGTTAAGGGGCACTGAGATGCCCATCTGCCGACCTGACAGGGAGTCATGAGAGGTACTCTGCCTTCTGGGAGCTAAGGACTGAGATATTGCCGAAAGGGTGCCACAACTTGTCATGAGCACAGACTACTATCCACTGCTACACTTTCATGTGGGCATGAATGACACCACAAGCCAGAACCTGGGCAGAATCAGGGAAGGTTATAAAGGCCTGGGGGTGCAAGTTAAAAATACTGGGCCCAAGTTATCTTTTCCTCCATTATACCAGTTGGAGGAAAGGGGGCAGCCAGAAATAAACGTATAATGCACATCAGCTTCTGGCTTCATGGCTGGTGCTGTCATGAGGGCTTTGGCTTTTATCACAACAGGACATTCTTTGAGAACTATAACCTGTTAGGGAGGCATGGAATCAACCTGTCTAGAAGAGACAAGGGAATCTTTGGCAGCAGGCTGGCCAACTTGGTAAGGCAGGCTTTAAACTGAAGGACTAGGGGGGCGGGGTCCGAAGTAGCAATGCTCACACCATCACATCCAACAGGGGAGTAAGCCAGGCCAATCAGAGCAGTGACAAATATTCCTTAGCTGCCTCCCAAGATGAGAACCAGAAGGCCAGCCACCTCAAGGGTGTTTATGGCTATGGTGGATCCTCTTGCACTCCTCTTGGGAAACATGCACGCTCAATTACTTCTCTGAAATGCCTGTACACCAACACACGCGGCACGGGGAATAAACAGGAAGAATCAGAGATCTGTATGCGGTCACAGGGCCATGATCTTATTGCAGTTACGGAGACATGGTGGGATGGCTTGTATGACTTGAATGCTGTCATGGATGGCTATGTGCTTTTTAGGAAAGACAGGCCAGCAAGGCAAGGTGGTGGAGTTGCTCTTTATGTGAGGGAGCAACTGGAATGTATTGAGCTCTGCCTAGGGCTGGATGAAGAACGAGTCAAGAGCTTATGGGTAAGAATTAAGGGGCAGGCTAATATGGGTGACACTGTTGTGGGTGTTTACTACAGGCCAGCTGATCAGGAAGAGAAAGTCGATGAGGCCGTCTACAGACAGCTGCAAGTAGCCTCATGATCACAGACCCTGGTTGTCATGGGGGGTTTCAACCACCCTGATATCTGCTGGAAAGACAACACAGCTAGGCACAGACAGTCCAGGAGGTTCCTGCAGAGCACTGATGATAATTTTTTGACACAGGTGATGGAGGAACCAATGAGGAGAGGTGCGCTGCTGGACCTTGTACTAACAAACAAAGCAGGGATTGCTTTGGGGATGTGAAGGTTGGGGGCAGCCTTGGCTGCAGTGACCATTAGATGGTGGAGTTCAGGACCTGCATGGAGGAAGTGGGGCAACAAGTAGGATTAAAATCCTAGACTTCAAGAGAGCTAACTTTGGCCTCTTCAAGGACCTACTTGGAGGAACCCCATGGGTTAGGGCTCTAGAAGGTAGAGTGTTCCAAGCGAGCTGGTTAATATTCAAGCATCACTTCCTCCAAGCTCAAGATTGATGTGTCTCTATGAGTAAGAAATCAAGCAAAAGGGGCAGGAGACCTGCATGGATAAGCAAGGAGCTTCTGGCAAAACTCAAATGGAAAAAGGAAGTTTATGGGATGTAGAAAAAGGGACAGACCACTTGGGAGGAATATGGGAACATTGTCAGAGTATGCAGGGATGTGGTGAGGAAGGCTAAAGTCCACTTGAAATTAAATTTGGCAAGGGATGTCAAGGACAAGAAGGGCTTCTTCAAGTACATCAGTAGCAAACGAAAGACTAGGGAAAATGTGGGCCCACTGCTGAATGAGGTGGGTGCCCTGGTGACGGAGGATACAGAAAAGGCAAAGTTACTGAATGCTTTCTTTGCTTGAGTCTTTACTGAAGGCCCTCAGGAATCCCAGACCCTGGAGGCAGGAGAGAAAGTCTGGAGAAAGGAAAATTTCCCCTTGGTCAAGGAGGATTGGTTTAGAGATCGTTTAGGTAAACTGGATACCCACAAATCCGTGGGTCCCAATGGGATGCACCCACAAGTGCTGAGTGAGCTGGCAGATGTTATTGCTAAGCCACTCTCCATCATCTTTAGAAGGTTGTGGAGAACAGGACAGGTGCCTGAGGACTGGAGGAAAGCCAATGTCACTCCAATCTTCAAAAAGGGCAAGAAGAAGGACCCAGGAGAATACAGCCAGTCAGCCTCATCTCCATTCCTAGAAAGGTGATGGAACAGCTTGTTCTGGATGTCATCTCTCAGCATGTGGAGGAAAAGAAGGTCGTCAGGAGTAGTCAGCATTGATTCACCAAGGGGAAATCATGCTTGACCAATCTGATAGCCTTCTATGATGGCATGACTGGTTGGGCAGATGAGGAGAGCAGGACATGTTGCCTACCTTGACTTCAGCATGGCTTTTGACACTGTCTCCCATAACATCGTCATAGGTAAGCTCAGGAAATGTGGGTTAGATGAGTGGACAGTGAGATGGATTGAGAACTGGCTGAATGGCAGAGCTCAGAGGGTTGTGAGCAGTGGTACAGAGTCTAGTTGGAGGCCTGTAGCTAGTGGTGTTCCCCAGGGGTCAGTACTGGGTCCAGTCTTGTTCAACTTGTTCATCAATGACCTGGATGAAGGGACAGAGTGTACCCTCAGCAAGTTTGCTGATGTTACAAAACTGGGAGGAGTGGCTGACACACCAGAAGGCTGTGCTGCCATTCATTGAGGCCTGGACAGGCTAGAGAGTTGGGTGGAAATAATGAAGTTAGTTAGTTCATTAGAACCTAATGAAGTTCAACAAAGGCAAGTGTAGGGTCCTACACCTAGGGAGGAATAACCCCATGCACCAGCACAGGTTAGGGGTTGACCTGCTGGAAAGCGGAGAAGGACCTGGGAGTCCTGGTGGACAACAAGTTAACCATGAGCCAGCAATGTGCCCTTGCAGCCAAGAAGGCCAATGGTATCCTGGTGTGCATTAGGAAAAGTGTGACCAGCAGAACTAGGGAGGTTATCCTCCCCCTCTGCTCTGCTCTGCTCTGCTCTGGTGAGGCCACCTCTGGAGTACTGTGTCCAGTTCTGGGCTCCCTAGTTCAAGAAAGACAAGGAACTACTGGAGAGAGTCCAGCAGAAGGCTATGAAGATGATTAGGGGACTGGAGCATCTCTGTTATGAGGAAAGTCTGAGAGAGATGGGTCTGTTTAGCCTGGAGGAGACTGAGAGGGGATCTTATGAACGCTTACAAATGTGTTAAAGGCCAGTGTCAGGAGGATGAGGCCAGACTCTTTTCAGTGGTGCCCAGCAACAGGATAAGGGGCAATGAGCACAAACCAAAACACAGCAAGTTCCATCTGAATGTGAGGAAAGACTTCTTTGAGGGTGACAGAGCACTGGAAGAGTCCTGCCCAGAGAGATTGCAGAGCCTCCTTCTCTGGAGATATTCAAAACCCATCTGAATGCAATGCTGTGCAACCTGCTCTAGGTGAACCTGCTTTAGCAGGGGGAGTGGACTAGATGATCTCCGGAGGTCCCTTCCAGCCTCAACCATTCTGTGATTCTGTGTAAAGGTGACTGGATTTTGAAGGTAACAAAACTGTGCTAAATACTTAAAACAGAAACACTGGGGAAACGTTTCCACAGTTGTAGTAGCAAAGCAGAGGGAAATCAAAAGAAAGATCTGTTTTCAAAGGACAACTCAGTCTTGCTCTGTAATTTTATCATTCTCTGGCAGTGAACAGTGTAGGAGATCAGGTTGGATAAAACAGAGATGAAGAAAACATCCACATATATCAGCCATGAATTTCAATCAAATAAAGGAAAAATGTGCAGAATCACATTTCTGTTAATGCGTATGAGAATTCTGTAATGATGGGAAAGTTTACTCAGCTGTGATCTAAGGAGAATAAAATTTGGTACTGTGGGTACAGATACAAGAGTGAAAATATACAATATTTTCATTGATAAGACTATAAGCAAGTCCTACTTTGAGCAGAAAGGACTTAATTTTCCACTGCTGAGAATTGTGTACAGAGAAAATGCAACTGTTCATTTTTTAATGTTCTTTCTATATTTTGTTCTTTAATTTTATCTATGCTTAACTGTCCAAGTTTCAGTGCAGTTTACTGTGTGTTCTGTCTACTCTTTCAGGCTTTGGGAAAACATTTCCTGTATATATTTCACTGAGATCTCTGCCCTTCTTCATGCCAGACTCTTGCCCTCTTATGTACTGCTGTCATAAAAATTTGCATGTTAGCATTTGCTGATGCTACAGAATCTACCTAGTTCAGTGGTAAACATTGAGAGGGAGGTCTCTTGACCGAAGGAAAAACAGACCCTGAAGTTCTCACGGGAAGAGTAGATGAAATGCATTAGCATGCAGGCATTAACTTGCTTCTCAGATCACAGAAAATACTGTAAGTTTTGTTCCTAGAGAACTATGCTACAAATATGCTTGTATAGGTCATTGTGAATGAGAAAACTGACAAGTATGTTTGGACTTTCAGAATGAGTTACATTTCTCGAGTTATAATTGTGGAAAGTTGACCACATGACTGTGGTAAATGTCAAAATCAAGGACACAGGGAAAAGACTGAAAGAACATAGTGGTCCAGGGGTGGAAAGTGGAGAGAGGGCAAGCATCCTCCCACAGATGAAGTAATTTAGTTTGAACTTGTTTGATTAAACAGGGAACTAGCACCTGTGATGACAGGATTTTTTCTGAAAGGGCCATGTCATATGTGTCTGCTCCTCAGAAAAGATGCTTGGGAGAAGACACACAAGATGGCATCTCTGGGAGTTAAATAACCCACCTAAAATCCCCAGACACACTCTTGGGTACTGGAAGGAAAAAATAGCTGTTCACCAGGAGTGGGTGTGACTCGTAAGATTCATACTCAGACTGTCTTCTAAAGATATGCTGGAGTTAGCAGATTCCTTCTGAATTTACACCTGACAAACGTTAATGACCAGGGGAAGCGTTCCTCCCACAGGCCAAAGCTACTGCCAATTCACTGTACTGCCATTTGGATTATCTAGGGCACATGGGAATAGGCCTTGGGAAAATGCTAATAACACAAGTGGAGACCTGTGAATGAATGAGTCCTGCCAAACACTGGGGCCCAACGCTCCCGAATGAGCTACAATCCACCTGTGGCATCAGCATGGTCGTGGGGATCCTGCCTACAGAAACAGAATGGCTGCCCTGTTTTGAAGAGCAACACACTGCATATGCTACAGATCTACTGAGAAAGAAAGAGGAGTAGTGTAAGTGGTTTCTCCTCCTCTATTAATGCAATTGATTTCTAACAAGCTTGATGGCCACTAATGGAAAGAGAGTTTTATTTTTATATTGCGTGTCCGGCTGTGTGTTTACTGTGTTTCTGGCTGTACAAAGTCTATTACAGTTCTGAGAAGCTGTACCTGCCTTATTCTTTCTAGTGTCCTGTTGAGACAGAAAAATATGGAGAAACAATGAGACAAATAAATCTTTGGTATTGTATCTAATAGGTTTATTTGCCTTAAGTTTCAATTTTGACTGATATTTTATTATTTTAGTGATTTCATGCAGATACAGATGGTTTCAGCAGAAAGTGATTCATCACTGAGCATGATTTCCATTGCAGAGACGATAGCACACTGGCTGAATAAATCTGTTTTAAAGAATACACACTCCTCGCCATGTGATGCATGGCATGCAGCTGTATATTATTTTTATAATCAGTACATACTGCAGAGAGACTTCTAAAAGATTAGATGCCTCTAAAAGACATTGCTGACAGCCTTTAAGTGTTGCATAGCAGGAGTGATTGACAGCCTTTAGGCAGACAGAAATTACAAACTCTGTCATTTTTCTATTCACATTTAAGAAATGGTGAAATAGTATCTTCTTCTTTATTGTTACATTTTGTATGAAGATTAGGTCCTTAAAAGAGTAATTCTCTATTACCCTGCATGATGTGGTATGCAGCAAAGTAAAAGGAACATAAAATACTGTAATCTGATCTTGGCAGCATTTTAGCATTTGCTATGTATTATTGTAAAGTAGACAGTTTTATAGGTAATAAAGAAGGAAATCATCCACAAGAAGAGAAACAGGTTCTGTATAGTACAGACTTACGTGTATGAGGTGATTAAGATTATATGTTTACCTTTGTAATATTTGAGCATGTCTGTACATACTTCCCTTTTACATTGGGCATGTATGATTTATGTAGCATAAAGACAAAACATAAAGTTATAAAAACTTGTGTTCATCCTTTTAGCATTAGCAGACAGCAGAAGTCCTTAGAAAGAGATAAGTAGTGTTTTAAGCTTTCACCAACTGCCCTGTCTTGGAGGTGAGGTAAAACTTGGGTGCTGTTAATGTTCAAACTAGTCTTGCAGAAGACATATGTATATGTGTGTTATCTATATATATGGATTTTTCAGCAAATCCACTGCTAACCAAAGTCGTAATCTAATGGCTCCATATAGCTGAAATGTGTAGTAGTCCCAAGAAAGTTGCCACAGTTTACTTCCTTTGGGCATTGTGAGATGTGTGTTGTCAGAGCAAAACCAGAAAGCTTACTGCTGTTACCTTGCTGCCTAGCGCCTTGATAGCACTGCCACCTCTGAAGCAAACCCACCTGATTGCTCATGAATCAGCTCAGTTTTCACTCAGCCTACCAAATTAAGCCTCACTTCACACAAATGCAAGCAGATGGACATGAGAAATATTGCCTATGTCAGACCCCACACCAGAGCATCTTACCTATCATCAATCATGTTCACCTAATTTCTAGCATAATGCCTAAGTAACCCACAGACTACAGATCTATTACCTTTTGGCTGGAATCACTTGTGATTCCCTGAGATAGATAGGGAATAATATAATTTCTTCTCTCACTTAATTTTTTTTTCTTCCAACACACGATTCTGAATGAATCTGATACTATTCTGAACTGGTGGCTGGAGTCTTATCTAGAAGAAACTAAAAGAGAATTAGAAAAAAACCTAGTAGGAGGTGTTGGCTAATATGTTATATCAGAGAAGTAAAGGGAATAACAATACGATTGAAGAAAAGAAAAATTCCTTAGGGAACAGAGATTACTAAATAGCAAGTAGAAACTGTTTATATTTGCATATTTAGTAGTCATAACCACGCATGCAGAAGTAAGAGTACAAAAGCAAGTGTAAAAAAGCCTCCATTACTGTGGAAATTGGGCGTACTTTAACACAGAACAGAATTCAGCTGTTGTTATGTTCCTGAAAGGAGACCTGAATGAGTGCAAAGAACTGGTCAGTGGGCTCTTAGAGCAATCATTTCAAGGAATATATGAGAGAAAGTAATTAGTGAAAGAAACTTTATTGAAATCAGAATGGCAAACTGACCTGCTGTGGAGAAAAAAATTGGGTAACACAAAAAGGGAGAAATATGGCTTCATCTGCTGTTCTTTAATGCACAAGAAAGCACAAGGTATACAAAGGTATACAAGGACAAAATTAAAAAGACTAAACTTGAGAGTAAATGGCACAAAAACCATCAAGAAACAAACATTCTTCTGTAAGAGAGAGGAACAGATAGGCCTATTCTGTAAAGAGGAGTGGTGGTTAAATAATCATGGGTGCAGAAAAGGTTGAAACATTCTCTCAAAGAGCCATTTATTACCACTTGGTTAATGTACTTTTCTTTACAAGGCTAAACAGACCATAACAAAGGAAAACAAAGCATGTGTATATGCTGTATGATTACAGGTTGCAAGGACTGGTGAAATTCAGTTTGGTTTGTTGAAGAAATCCTGAGCAACCTTGGAATCAGTAGAGATTATCACTTTGAATCTTGAAAGGATAAGGCAAATATGGCACTTACATTGGAAAGGAGCAGAGAAGGACTTGGAGAATTAAAGGTGTGTCAACCTAATGTCAGCATTGGTTACAGTGCTAGAACAATCAGTTTTGTGAGCATCTGTGGAATAACAGGGCCAATTAAAGCATCTAATCTAGATTTGTCAAGATCAAATAGTGGAAGCTAATGTAATTACCTCTTCTGGTAGGAGAACCAGTCTAGTAAATGAGGGAGAAGCAGCTTGTATGATATACTGGCTTCAGTAAGACTTTTGTCACTGTCCTGCATGACATTCTTGTTTGCAAACTAAAGAAATACAGTCCAGATGAAATAAAGTAGTCATCCAGTGGGGAAACACAATGCGATTCTCAACAGTGTGCTCTCAGTCTGGGAGGTCATTTCAGGAGTACTGCATAAGTCTGTCTAGGGCATGCTTCTGGTCAAGAATTTCATTTATGGCCTGGATGTTGAAATAAAGAACATATTGAGAAAGTCTACAGATATCACTGGACTATAGTGGGTTTTAAATACTTTGGAGGAAAGACAGGAGGATTGGAATTCAGAATGTGCTTACTATAATAAAGAGTCCAAATTGAAAAGAGCATTCCTTTTGTGAATCACATCCATAAAACAAATGCAAATATTATTCCCTTTATTTGTATATATTCTATTTTTAAAGGTTATCTTTTTCTTTAAATTCATAGCAGAAGCGTATAGACACTAGGGGAAAATATCTTAATAAGCATTCACTGATCTTTGCAGAATTGAGTCACCCTAGAATTCACTGCACCAAAATCTACAAAATGACAGAGGAAGTGTACATATTTTCTGAGGAATACATGTGTAAGATTTTCATAATTCATTGAACAACCGATGTGAATAAAAGCTATTTTTACTTAACCCAGAGAAACAAACCAGGCTGGATAGATGAAATAAACTGTGATGAACATTTAGAAACAAGCAGTCAAGCATAATCACATATAAGATACATGGGGAAAATTCATAGAATTGGATACTTTGAGGGGAGATACTAATGGGACACGATGGAAGGTGAACAGAACTGATAGAGTCAATATTACAGAACTATAGTGAAAAAGTAAATTTAAAAGAATAGCTAATGTTATATTGTGCACAACAGGCCATATTGTTACTGCTAGGGAGAAGATCCATAAACACACCATCAGGCTTTTTAAACTGGCAACACCGGTTTGTACATATGGAGAATAATTTCATCACAGCAAAACAAAGTGTTCCTGATACCTGTTTTTCTTTTGTGGTTTTTCTCTGTGGAAAAGGACTCCTGAAATGGACTGTGAACTTTTCCCTTGCTGTGTTTGGTATTGCAGGCTTTTGACTTCTTTTGTGCTCCCCCAGTGGAGCTGCGTTAATTTTTTGGAAAGCCATCAGTGGAGACTCAGGCACATCTGACCATCTGCTGTTTGCTGTGAAATGGAGGAGTACAGTCTGCAGTGGTGTTTCATGAGGTGTGACTCCAGAGCTTTCCATTATAATAAATGGGGAAGGGAGTATCCCTTTAATATTTCTAATTTCTTTTTTTTTTTTTCCTGTGCTGAAGGGATGAGATACTGGTGGAACCTTATGTACTTTCTTTATTGTAAGTCATTAGATTAGTAGAATCCTTGGTCCAGTCTTCCTGTGAGGGCTGTGGAGAGAGTGACTGGATACCAGGAAAGCTGTGTGGCTGGAAACCTACCTTCGACCACTGTGCGACACTCCTCTTTCATGAATAATGCAAAAAATAGTTATCAGAAAAAGATGACAGAATTCTTTATCACAGGATACAAAGAATCTGTTATTTAAATTAGTGCTAAGAGAGGGTAAAAGACTGGAGCAGAACATTGTCCTGCTTACACAATCCCTAACTCAAATAAAAGTTCCAGTTTATTACACCCAATCTGTACTTGAGGAGGCAAAAGAGTGGATATTAGAAGTATACTTATGTGTATACAGGAGAAGAGGTGACATCGGACTCGACCACCACCCTGAAGTCCTAAACTCTGTATAATGGGAGCTTTTTCCAGCTTTTACCGGAAATTCACGTCAGATATCAGAGTTAGTAAAATAGTGAGATAACTGTACCACTGACACCTCCTTAATGGCTGTTGCTTTAAACTGTCTCACTCCAGAGTAAGGCCATAGTTTCACAGTCATCAATATCAAATTAACACATAATTGAATCACTCATTTATAAGAAATTGATCCAAATCAAGCATGCAGTTTATGGCTGTGTTTATGCTGCTTTGGGTGGAGCACACTGTGAAATTCATGGCTGGTTTTATGCCAAAAGCCAGATACAGGAGGTCAGATGATACTTGTCTCATGGTACAAAGTCAGACCATCAAAACATGTGTGAAAACATCTCAGGCTGCAATGAATTTGTGCTGGATCAGTGCTTTTGTGTCATGTGATGGTAGTAATTTTGATCTGGTACTGGGTGCCCTAAAGCCAGACTCAATGTGTCATGGAACTACAAACTGATGGCATGGTTGCATGTATTTTCCCAAGTATATCCCAGCTGGTATACAAAATTTCCTTCTGCTTTGCTTGTGGATGCATGTTCTTATTTCTACATTGGAGTTTGTCATCATCTCACTTTTGGCAGTGCCAGAATGCATGAGCTGTGCTGTACCCTGGGCCGTGGGAAGAAAGTTTCCCCCAAAATGTTGTTGCTTGTTTATTCATTTTTAGACTGGGCAATCTCAGTGATTCAGTGATTCAGTTTGCAGTGGGACTCCACTAAGCTGTGCAAAAACAGCTGAAGGGTGATGCCTTGTGGCACAAGGTAGGAATGAGTAATCAGAAACAGGAGTAACTTAGGTTAGCTTTGTCACTTAGGGAAATGTGAATAAAACGTCACCAACAATAAAACTAAGAAGGTCTCCTGGACAAAATGAAAAGGTTTCATCTGGGAAGAGGGGGTAAAACCACACAGAACAGTTAAAATCACCATGGAAAGAAAAAAGAAAGGGCTAGTGTAACATACTACTAAGTGACTGCAGCCAAATCCTTGGCTTTGCCGTGAGCCTACCAGTTCTCAAATTGCCTCAAAAGGCCAGTACTCTGCAAACGACCCAAAAGCCTCTGCTTTGAAGTGGAATCAGCATAACTGAATTAGTGAACATTACAGATTTTTTTTTACATATTTGGAGAAGTGCTGTGTATAAAATATGCATTTATCATACCCAGCCAATGTGGATATCATTTACAAGTGATAATAGCATCACAGAATGGAAAAGGCTTTGTTAAGGTTGAAAATATACTAGGTGTCAATTTTCCCTGAAAAGAAAATGTGATTTTGAATGTTTTTATTTTCAAAATGAGTGAGTGCTTTAGTGTTCAAACAACAAATCAGGGGAAGCAGCTGAGTGGTTATGAATAGATGCAGAAATACCTCTAAAACTGGTAGTGAATATCACTGTTAAAACAAGAAGTATAGTGAAAAAATATACCAGAAACTTTTAAAGGGTTTTTCCAAACTGGGAGAGATGATTACTCTGAAAGTTAATACAGTCCTTTCATTTTTTTGTTTGAAATATCCTGCAGCTAAAAACTCTCTTCTCTGACTGTAACAAAAAAAAAAAAAATATTAGGAAGTGTAATTGCTGTAAATTAGAACTGGAAGCTGGAATAAGACTAATTCAAACTGGATGTTAAGCATGGGCTTTAACAATGAAGGTGTAAAATATTGGAACAAACTATCAAAGTCTTTTTTTTTTTTTAATGACCAAATGCCTTCAAATCAGAATTGGATAATAAATTATTTCAGTAATTATAGGGGTAATTGGCAGAAATAAAATGGCCTGTGCCATGTAGAAGACCAGGCTAAATGATCAGAAATTCCTTTGGGACTTAATTTCATCAATCTGTGGAAAAATTCCTTCTTTACTACTGCCAAACCTGCCCTTTCACTAGCTGAGGATACTGCATAACCAGCTGTTGCACATTTTCTCATTTTATGGATATTGCTAATTTCAGCAATATAGCATTTTAGCAATCCTATGCCAAAGGCTAGTAACAGCAGCCTAGTTTGGTGCCAATGTCAAACAAAATGAACAGAAGAAAATCTGGGTATGGAAGCAAAATAGATATTAACAAAATCTACAATCATACGAAATTTGTATCTGTTTAGATAAAGGAGCAGTCCTTCCTCTTCTAGAGTCTGGGCAGTTTATCACAGTAGATTCCTGAAGTGTGCAATTGTAACTGTTCAGATTTGCACATACGTGTATGTGTGTGTATGTGTATGTGTGTGAGATCAGACATCAAATTATAAGTGTAACAATGCACCTGAATTCTGCAACTACATCTACCACTGCAGTTTACAGCTTCCCAATTTGCTAAGCAGTAGACCAAACATGCCCATGCAGCAGAATATCTCCCCTTGTACTGCATGAGCTTTCCCGGGGATGCCTTCAGCTCTGGTCATTTACCACTTGCAGTTAATTCCTGTGCCTTCTCTGGGACTGTTACGAAAAGACATGCAACTACCATCTTCTGGGTGCTATGAAAGTTTGTTAGCACAGCAGTGGGCCTCTTCACACATTTCACTTCAGTGCCCAAGAGCATTTCCATTTAATTGACTAGAACAGACAGTGTGAGCTGCCTGCCTTGGCCTTTACTGTATGTGGTTGCAGAACTGGGTGCTGTCAACAGCTGATGCTCCCCAAACTGTTTAAATTGCTAATAGAAAATAATAACTGAAGCAGTAATTCAATATATTAAAATGCCTACTTGCTCTGTTACTACTTTCCTTCCACTAGGGAAACATTTTCAAATGGACTCAATGTTAGCCTAATTTTTTCCCCCTGATGTCCATGAAATTCCCAGTCCATAAATATGCAGCATCTACAAAATTGTATGTTTTACTTTATATCAAGTGTGACTCCATATTTCAGAGTGATAAGTAGTGGATACATGTAGCTAAAAACTGATCAGACATATTTCTGTCCAATTTCTGGCCATTTATCAAAATCAGCCTGGCTTGCTGAGGGAAGGTGATCCTGGAGAGTACACAGACATGTGAGCTTGCTGTCCCTTGGTTCCTCCACATAGCCAGACTCTATGGTGTTTGACCTTTATGGTCCTCCTATGGAGGAGAGATTGCTAAATAGTGATGGTTTGTCTGCTTTTTCCTTACAAGGTCCGATACTTGCATATATGCCATACAACCGCTATAACCTAGATAGAGTCATTCCATCATTTCCCTTTTAAAGGAAGGATTGTTCTTTAAACTACCACTTACTTTGATGGCGGATTATATTCATTCCAGCCAGTAATTTTTATTGTACTTCTTTCAACTCTAGCTATAAAAAGTATATAATGTAAAACCTTGACCAGAGTATTAAAAGTTGGGCTACCAATAATTTAGTGACAAAGTTCTCCCCAACTTCATTCTGTTATGCTACAAAGACTTATTTGCATAAGAGATTCATATCATAATAGCTTATATTTTCATTCATTTTTTTCAGCATTTCCACTCTATGTATATGAGGAACATTTGGCAGGTTCCCAGCTAAACAATGACTTTTAGAAGCTCAAGTCAGCCAGGACGCTGGCTTGTTTCATTCAAGTGCTGATGAGTTGTTTCTTCTACAATGTGAAAACTGTTCTTGTTCTTTCTATTGTCTTTGCACAATTGACTTCCTGAGGTCTGTAATCAATTGGTTAGGTTCCTCTTTAAATATTTACTAAGCTATATTCCCCTGGTCCCATATGCATTACTTCCAAATATCTTTGTTACTTCATCACCAGAAAAATTCCCCCAGACCCCAAACAAGCAAAAGGTCCCTGGAGAATATGATATAAACTGAGCTAATTTGATGTTTAGAGCTATTGCGATTTATTTCACAGGTACTGCATTGCTTGGATTACTTCTGTTAAAACTGAAGCAGTGTGTGAAATTCCCCGCATCGATTTCAACCCCTTTCAGTGTTTCCAGGTGCACAGGAAGGTATTGACAGCATTTCTGGGAATTCTTTATACCTCAGTGCAGCCCAGACAGCAGCTGAGATCTGGTTTAATCTTAGGATTGCTAACCTGAACTGAAATGACGCCTAAGAGCCAGCAAGCTCTATAGGAAGCTTATAAAATGCTATTTGCCAGGCTCAAAACTGAGTGGTTTCATCCTGGAACTGCTGAGGATTATGTATTACATACTCTAAGGCTTCTTGCATTTTACTTATTAACTGATTCCTAATCACAGGTGGCTGAAAAAAAAATTTAGAGATACTTGTCTGGAGTACTGTCACATGCTGGTTCATTCTGACCACTGCTTGTATAAATATATTTAAAGGGCATTCTCGCCTCCCCATGGTTTAAGACTGCATGCTCTGGTAACTCCCTCTTGCATCCATATCACCATTTGATGTATTGATCTGATTTAGAGATTTGACAGATTTATCTGTTTCCCTGAGGCAGAAACATCACTGAAATGAGTAAGGAGTACTGACCTGTGTTCTAAAGCAAACATGCAGCTATGTGCTTTCATTCAGCAGCACTGAAGTATGTAAATGCCTGCTAGTTTCAACATTTTTTCAAGTATTTCAGCTGCAAGCCCCTGTGCGGCAGGAAAACTATGATGTGGTCGCCATCATGGAAACGTGGTGGGATGACTCACATAACTGGAGTGCTGCAATGGATGGCTACAAGCTCTTTAGAAAGGACAGGCTAGGAAAGAGAGGGGGAGGAGTAGCCCTGTATGTTAGGGAGTGCTTTGACTGTCTAGAGCTTAACGACAGTAATGATAAGGTTGAGTGTTTATGGGTAAAAATCAGGGGGAAGGCTAACAAGGCAGATATCGTGGTGGGAGTCTGTTAGAGACCACCCAACCAGGACTAGGAAACAGATGAAGTATTCTACAAGCAGTTGGCTGAAGTCTCACAATCCCTAGCCGTTGTTCTCGTGGGAGACTTCAACTTACCAGATCTCTGCTGGAAATACAACACAGCAGAGAGGAAGCAGTCTCGGAGGTTCCTGGAGTGTGTGGGAGATAACTGCCTGACGCAGCTGGTAAGCGAGCCAACCAGGGGAGGTGCCCCGCTGGACCTGCTGCTTATGAACAGAGAGGGCCTGGTGGGTGATGTGGTGGTCGGAGGCTGTCTTGGGCTCAGCGACCATGAAATGATAGAGTTTTCAATTCTAGGAGAGGTAAGGAAGGGGGTCAGCAAGACCGCTACCCTGAACTTTAGAAGGGCTGACTTTGGGCTGTTCGGGAGTCTGGTAAACAAAGTCCCTTGGGAGGCAGTCCTGAAGGGCAAAGGAGTCCAGGAAGGCTGGATGTTATTCAAGGAGGAAATCTTAAAGGTGCAGGAGCAGGCCATCCCCATGTGCCACAAGTCGAGCAGGTGGGGGAGAAGACAGGCCTGGCTGGACGGAGAGCTTTGGCTGAACTCAGAAAAAAAAGGAAAGCTTACCGCCTTTGGAAGAAGGGGCAGGTGACTCAGGAGGACTACAAGAATGTTGTGAGGTTATGCAGGGAGAAGATCAGAAAGACGAAGGCGCAGCTGAAACTTAAACTGGCCACCGCTGTTAAAGACAACAAAAAAACTTTTTATAAATATGTCAGTGACAAAAGGAGGGCCAGGGAGAATCTCCCTCCTTTGTTGGATACAGATGGTAACCTTGCCACGAAAGATGAGGAGAAGGCAGAGGTACTTAATGCCTTCTTTGCCTCAGTCTTTAATAGTCAAGCTAGTCATCCTCGGGATTTTCAGGCCCCTGAGCTGGGAGACAGAGATAGGACGCAGAGCGAAGTCCCAGTTGTTGAAGAGGTGACAGTCACTGACCTGCTCCTCCACCTGGATGGGCACAAGTCCATGGGCCCAGATGGGATCCACCCAAGGATAATGAGGGAGCTGGCAGAGGAGCTGGCCAAGCCACTCTCCATTATTTATCAGCAGTCCTGGTCAACAGGGGAGGTCCCGGATGACTGGAAAGTAGCAAACGTGATGCCCCTCTACAAGAAGGGTCGGAAGGAGGATCCAGGGAACTACAGGCCTGTCAGCCTCACCTCGGTGCCGGGAAAGGTCATGGAGCAGATCATCTTGAGTGCCATTATGCAGCAAGTGCGGGACAACCGAGGGATCAGGCCCAGCCAGCACGGGTTTATGAAAGGGAGGTCCTGCTTCACTAACCTGGTCTCCTTCTATGACAAGGTGACCTGCTTAGTGGATGAGGGGAAGGCTGCGGATGTTGTCTACTTGGACTTTATTAAGGCCTTTGACACAGTCTCCCACGGCATTCTCCTGGAGAAGCTGGCTGCTCACGGCTTGGATGGGTGCACTCTACGCTGGGTTAAAAACTGGCTGGACGGCCGAGCCCAGAGAGCGGTGGGGAATGGAGTCAAATCCAGTTGGCGGCCAGTCACAAGTGGTGTTCCCCAACGCTCAGTACTGGGGCCAGTCCTGTTCAATATCTTCATTGATGATCTGGATGAGGGGATCGAATGCACCCTCAGTAAGTTTGCAGATGACACCAAGTTGGGTGGAAGTGTCGATCTGCTGGAGGGTAGGAAGGTCCTACAGAGGGACCTGGACAGGCTGGATTGATGGGCCAGGGCCAACTGCATGAGATTCAACAAGGCTGAGTGCCGGGTCCTGCACTTGGGTCACAACAACCCCATGCAACGCTACAGGCTTGGGGAGGAGTGTCTGGAGAGCTGCCTGGCGGAAAAAGACCTGGGGGTGTTGGTTGACAGCCGCCTGAACATGAGCCAGCAGTGTGCCCAGGTGGCCAAGAGGGCCAATGGCATCCTGGCCTGTATCAAGAATAGTGTGGCCAGCAGGATCAGGGAGGTGATGGTGCCCCTGTATTCGGCACTGGTGAGGTCTCACCTCGAATACCGTGTTCAGTTTTGGGCCCCGTACTCCAAGAAGGACATGGAGGTGCTGGAGCATGTCCAGAGAAGGGCAACGAACTTGGTGAAGGGTCTAGAGCACATGTCTTATGAGGAGCTGCTGAGGGATCTGGGGTTGTTTAGTCTGGAGAAGAGGAAGCTGAGGGGAGACCTTATTGCTCTCTACAGCTACCTGAAAGGAGGTTGTAGCGAGGTGGGGGTCGGCCTCTTCTCCCAAGTAACGAGTGACAGGACGAGAGCAAATGGCCTCAAGCTGTGCCAGGGGAGGTTTAGGTTAGATATTAGGAAAAACTTCTTCACCAAGAGGGTGGTCAAGCATTGGGCCAGGCTGCCCGGGGAAGTGGTTGAGTCTCCATTCCTGGAGGTATTTAAAAGACGGGTAGACGTGGTGCTTGAGGACATGGTTTAGTGGTGGACTTGGCAATGATAAGTTAACCGTTGGACTCGATGGTCTTAAGGGTCTTCTCCGACGATTCTATGGTTCTGTTTTGCTGAATCAGGAGTTATCTCTAGGCATACAAATAGTCCTACTGAGGTCCCTGGAATCACTAGAAGCTAAAGGATGTGCCTTGCTACTGTAACTGTGGGCTTTAAACTCTTCACAAAAAGACTTGCCAAAAGCAGAACATTTACTAGTCCCCTTTAATCTGCATGTTATCCCTTTTCGATGAGAACTGGTATAGCTTTTGCTGCTTCTTTGCTCTTTTTCATAGCTGTTAGCTGACTCCTGAATGGGATGCTCAAAATTTGGATTGCCTTATTGTAGCTGAGTTATATTTAAAAATTAGTCAGACTGGCAGTTTCTGATGGCCAGCTAAAATACATTTAAACACATTTTTGTTTAATTTCAAAAGATGGACTTTTTTTCTTCCAACAATGCATTGTTACCTAATGCATTCCACCAGCCCAGTTTCTTTCCAGCAAATAAAATATATTTTATCTTTCTAAAGACATGCATTGATCTAACCTAGTGTTCGAGTTTGAAATCTTGCCTGGCTCTGACTAAAAGAGCTGCTCACATCTGTATTTGGTGCAGAATTGTCACCTAATGAAAGTGGATGGGAACTTCGAATATCGGTTGAACCAGGATTTTATTCACAAGTTTCACACTCTTATGTATAAGATTTCATTTCTTTTCATGTTTCTAAGTTCTTTTTTGTTTCCTTTCTCTGACTTTTCCAGGTAGTTCATGTCAAGTGTTCAAAACAGTGGCATCTACATTTTCATATGATATTGTTTGTTGCCAATTGCTTGACATATGATGTCTTTGCAGAAAAAATAGCTCAACATTGTGGTCCTGGGCAACAAATAAGACCCTTAGTCTTAGCTACAGAAACTATAATGGCAGAGCTGGCAGGGCTTGCTCCATTATTGTTGCACATTTTAAACTGCTGAATGCTTCCTGATGGTTAAACCATCAATGCAGAAAAACATTGTCATTGATAGTTACTTGTAAATTACATGGGGATGGTCTTTGCTTTGGAAAAGAAACAGCAATGACAGAGCTTTAATCGAGGACAGTGGTCTTCAAAGCGGGGTGTGCGCACCTCAGGGGATACACAAGACAATCTGTTGGGTTGTGGGAAGAAAATATTTTTGTACCATTAACAAATAAAATAAAATAATATTTTTAAAGGTCTTTATTTCATCTTTATATTTTCCTTTTTATTTTCTATTTTTATGTGCATTTTGTAATGTGCACAATATATTAGTACAGTAGTACGTGTATATAATTTATAAATAAATAAATAAATAAACATAAATTGGAGGTGTGCAATCAAAAAGGTTTGGACATAACTGCTCTAAGACAGAATCCTAGATGGATGGCAGAGTAGTATGCCAATAATCATACAGCTGATTTTGCTTTTACTTATTTCAGTTTTAAACCAATGTGGTTCTAATTGAATTCTGATTTATTCCAGTATCAGATCATTGTCCCACCATTTGTAATTGGAAGAGTGGGGGCTTAATGCAAATGGAAATGCTACCTTAGCTGAAGGTTTGCAACTGCTGAATCATGCATAGAAGTGTCTTAGAACTCTGCAGCATGTTGTGAGCTTGGTTTTCATCTCCTTGTTGTGATCTAGGAGAAAGTGCATTGAATTATACTGGAGTAAATCTGGTGCATGGGAAAGAAGCAAATGCCTAGTCACTGTTAGGCTATCTATGGCTGAAAGCCTCTAGAGACTCGACAGAAACTGTGCTTCTAGGGATTAATTTTTGGGACTGAGAACTTATAGGACAAGCTGTGGGCTGCAGCTTGATTTTTTGAAAAATACATATCCAGGCAGAGTTAGTATCCAGTGCACAGATAAAGACCCATGACCACATACCTGCACTTAGGGAGTATTAGCTGTTTGGTCCAATTAAGGATCCTGTTGTGAAAGAAGAAGATCCCGCCTGCAGATGTCCAAAGTTTCTGCTCTCTCACCTCATGGTTTGCCAGTCTAAAATCATGAATGTGGAGACAAGTGCTCATCCTTGGCCTTTGCAACCAGGCTGTTACTGTGACAAATTGAGAGAGAGATGTTGAATTACCAAATATGCAACCAAATCTGAGGCTGCCAGGAAGGAAATATCTATCTAGTCTGGATTAATCTAGCTTTTTGGGAACACTCCCTCCTGGTGCAAAAGTGCAATTGACTGATTAATCCAGAGCCTGAAAAAAGACCTCCAACCTCAGTTCAGCAACTAGCAGTCTGTCCTTGAAAGATGTTATACTGCTTGATGGTCAAATGAACTGCCATGAAGGTGTGGGAGATCTATGGCTATTGAGAAAACAGTCATTATCCATTGCTACTGTGGATAGCAATTATCTGTGGTAACTACTGATTTTTTTAGCTTGAAAAATGTTACATCTCTACCTGCTTTGCTGTTAGGCTAGAACTTGTTTGGGTTAGAATTTAAAGGAGTTCGATTTCCAGGACAGTCTAACTCCAGTCTTCAGTAAACTCTCCCAGGCACCAAGACTAAAGAATGTGACATTGGAGGAAAAAATATTGACACCAAGAATAATTTTGTTCTAGGATAATTGTACAAATTTACAAATTATAAATCTGTAGGAAGGACAGTAATATTTAGATGAAATTACTTTACCTCAGAAAAGGCCTGAAACTGAGAAATAGCATAATTGACAGCTGGATCATTAGGATACATCCCTAAGATCTTGAACATGTGGACAGAAGTCCTCCAAACTCTGTTGATTTATAGGAGAGACTTGAGCTTAGGTCTTCTCCATGCTCAGGAGGCATCCTGGCCGTGAGGCTATTGGCTATGCTGAAGTAAGGCACTTTTCATCTCGTGGTGGAGATATTCAGCAGCTTGTTAGAGCTGTGCACTTTGTATAAACAATTAACTTGTCATAGGCATAGGGATCTGAAACCACTTTATGGCCATATGCACCAAGCCACTGAATCATTCTCCCTATGGACTAATGGATATTTATTTATTTATTTACAGAAAGTAAAATAATTTCAATGAAGAGAGAATTTGAGAGACAAATACTGACTCTATACTTTCCTTTGCTATCCTTCTACCACTTAGGAAATGAACAATCAGCTAGTATCAACAATATATTAATAGAATCATCATTATTTGAATTAGGGTGACTACCGGGTCTCATCTTCTTTTAGATTTAGTCAAATGTGTTACTTGCTGTTAATATTACCCATTAATATTAATTTTTATTAAGTGTTTTTGAATTGGGGATTTTGATGCTCTGGGAAAATAAAAGAGAATCTGTTCCAATAGGTGATAAACATGAAAATAAAATGTTGAAAGAAAGCCTGTCCTTACTGAAGAGAATGGGAAGAACTTCAATGCAAAACAAATATTGATTTTAACATGGCCAGAGCTTCATCCATTGTTTCCCCCTGAATTCTGAATATTTGTGGGGTAGCTGGCTTGCCCATGTGTCAGTGGGACATACCCATGCAAACAGACCTATATGTTTGCTGAGCATTACATATGTGCTTAAAATACTTTGCAAAACCTGCACCCTCCAGTCCCTCTGGCTGAAACAAATTTAAGTCATGAACAGAAGAAAATAATTTGTTGGGGATTTTCCTAAGGCATGAGCTGCTTTAACTTATGACTGTCTTCATCCCGTGCTCATTCCATGAACATCATCCTATGGAGAACTGGAACATCCACCTCAGGTATGAAGGAAACCAGGAGCTTAGTATAACCATAGAGGAAAGAAACTGATGAAGTGAACCTCAACAGAAGACAAATCAAAAATGGAAAAATAAGTTAGAAAAAGTGACATGTACATACCAGAACGTCTCTTAAGGTGGTCTTCATTACAATGACCCTAAATAGAGAAGGCAAACAGAGTTTCTATACAGGTAACAACTATTACAGAGAGAGCATTTGTTAAAGGCTGATCAGAATGACATGATAAACATTACAGCAAAAATTAGCAGATACCCAAAGTCAGGAATGTAACCCTAACAGCGGTGATCCTGTGGCTGAAGACTGATGGATGCAGGGTTACAGCCATCATGCAGTGGAGCAGATATTCCAGCATTGTCTCATAGAGCAGTTTGCAGTTATTTTCATGGTCTTGAATGTATGCATTTCTATACTGTCTGTATTTTAATGGAATTACAGGTTTGCATCCAGGTTCTTGTGTCTGATGATAGTCACCGTCATTTGCATCTCATTAAGAAAGGAAAGACATTCTTTATTAGACAAAAAAGATGCAACTATTATCATGGTACAGAGTAACCAAGAAACAATTTCCTTCCAACAGCAAAGTTTTCAGCCCACCTTCTTTCCCCCGTTCAGCTACCTTAAAACCACGGAATAATGGAATATTATTTACAGCACCCAAGATGTTTAATCTACACTTGGTGACCAAATGCAATGGAAACCAGTGTTACATTTTTGTCTATGCTCATGTGACAGAGCATATTCTATTTTAGCTCTCACAGACTTCTTTGAATCTTACTAAGTTCTCAGTTTTTGTTATAATTTGTGGCCACTGATAATTACATTTTGATTTAACTATCCTGATATACAGCAGCTGGGAAACCAAACCCACATCTCTCAATAATGACATTTATTCTAACCAATTTCTACTGTTCTTAATCCAGGAACTTTCTGTAGACTTTTAAGTTTAAATACTGACCATTAATTTCTATCTGCACTCATGATTAATAACATGGCCAATGCTATTACTTATTGAAAAGGCTTGAAATCTGTTTCTCTATCTAACCATCAGGAAGATGGATGCAAGAGGAACTGAATATTACACAGAAGTAGGAGTTTGCTCCAAACTATATATACATTGAGTAAGGTAGTTCAAGGAGAGAGAAGAGCTGTTTATAGAACTAGTTACTGATAATGCTCTTCTGAAAATCGAGACTAGAAGCAATAACTAAATTAGTTTCTCAGGTGAAAATTTCACATTTGCTGAAGTGAGTCCTCTTGGGAAAGAGACCTTTACAGGCTCTCTTCTCCTGGGACAATGCTTCCAAGACACACAACAGGCACTTGAGTTTTGAGAAGAGCTTGGAGAGCTAGAAAAGCTTTCCTATGATGTGAAAAGACTGGAGTTAGTCTGTTCAGACAGAAACTTATTAGAAAGATATATAAAAGGTAGATAAAGTAAGGATATAAAAGGTATTTCAGGCTTTTCTTAACACACAAATAGAAGGCTTACTAATAAAAATGTAAAAACCCATTTATAATCCTTTACACAACATATAATTAAACTATTCAACTCATTGCCAAATGTGAAATAAGGGCCAAGAGCAAAATATGCTTTCTTTTTGAACTTGACATTTTTATGACCTTAATTACATTAGGGTAAAATTGTATGCAAAGAGATATGAATAGATTCTCTCTTGTTTTTGAACATATATTAGTCATTTACTGTGTGGGACTGCAAAGTCTTTCAGTAATTTTTCCAATAAGTATATTGTGCATAATTGTCCAGTGGGGGTTTATGCCTTTGAAACTCCAGTTTGTAGCCACTGATGGATAAAGATGCATCACTTGTCTCAATGGGTCCCAGCTGCAGGTTGCACTTAGCCTACATGGACTTCAGAATAAAAGGGATGAGGCCAGATCTCCCTCTGAGTTATCCTGACAAAGCCCCTTGGACTTCAGTAATTTCAATCCAATCGACTTGACTTTTTGTAGATTAATAGAAAAAAAAATGCACTCAAGTATTGGGAAGAGCCAGACACAGTGTCCTGACCCCAAGACTTAAAAGGCAGGATTTCTGGTGACAGAAATGAAGGACAGGCATTTCTCTCTTTTTGAACCTTATGTACTTATCTACCACTTAGTGAATGATCAGACAGAAGTCCCCACAGAGGAGGATGAAGCCACAGCTTAAAATATGAATCCCTAAATGAATATCCAGGATTTGATCTGTGTAAGGTAATTATTTTAATTATTTTTTCCTGCGATCCTCTGTTGTGCTGTTTAAAGCCAGAGAGATTATTAACTTGAATAATATTGCAGACACAAAGAGTCATAAATACCATCTTCCTCAGCTCTCATTGTCTTGTAATAATCAAATACAAGTAAATTTATCCCCATGATGGCAAATATTACTCTGACATCAAGATAAACAAAAACAGATATGTGCATTTATTCAGAAAACAATTTACTCCCTTTTTTGTTTGAAAAGCCTTAGCCGGCGTAATTACATACCAAAGTCCTGCAGAAACAGAAATGGAGAATAAGCAAAACGCAATTGAATTCAGGGGTGATATCATAGTATTGGTTTCTTGCTAAAAATGGAATATGATGCAGAAGACAACTGGTACAAAGTGAACAGATACATGAAGTATATGTGTAATTTTCATGGAACTGTCTTTAGAAAAATCTTAGAATAACTTTGTTTGGTTAGTGAATAAACTATGTTGTTTCTTGGTCCACATAATCAGTGTTGGATAGGGGAAAGGAGAATGCCCCACAGGTATTCAGACAGGGAGGAAGAAAGAGGTTTTTGCAATATTCCTTTTTCATCTGAAGGAGATGGACAGAAACAGGTAACAACTGGCAGTTTACTCTCCCCTCTGGACAAGTGGAAAGGAGGAAATGAATTGCTCCTCTCAGAGGCATAATTCTATGCTTCTTTACAATAATGCAATTATATATTCCACCAGAGTACAGGTGAAAGAAAGCTTATCTAGCCTTTCATGACTAACATAAAATGTGTCTTAGGAAGAAAAACTGTGAAGACCTTGAGGGATACATGATGTACTGGATACATAAAACACATTGTGACTCTTTTGTATGAACAGTCATGAAGACAAAATTATTGGAGAGAATGGAGAGGAAGGGTCTGGTTTGTTAGAATTTTCTTAACACCTTGTTCTCAGATTTTGTTTTGTAGTGGTAAAGATACTGGTGCTACAATGCTGAGTTCTTGCATATGAGTAACTGGAGACAGCATCTAACAAAAGTAGTAAGGGCTAGCTTTGCAACTAAGTACATTACTGCAACATGTGCCTATGGGGAAAATTTTGATCCTCACAAAGCCTGCTTGTAGGTGAAGATTCCTAAAAGTTTTAGCAGGACGCTGTGCACTACAATTACACTTTACAGCCTCCATATTTGTAATGTGCCATTCAGATAGTTTTGAGGGCCTCAAAATCTGATCCCATCTGGTCAGATGAGATTAAAAATGAGGAACTGATAACTAGGTGATTTCAGGCCAACAAAACCCCATTTTTACTTATTTTGAACCTAACTGAGTGATAACAGAAACTGCAAAGAGGGAGTTCAGATGACCATTGCAAATAGAAAGGGAATAGTGAGTGTCTGTGACAGATGTGATGAAGCTCCTGAGAGCAGAGAAATTTTGCCTAGCACTTAGGAGCATATGAAGAGTGATTAATGGGATAGGAGAGCAGAGAAAAAAAAAAACAAACCATTGGGAAAGAACTAATGTCATCAAGGAACAGCACCAGCACCCAAGAAATAACACAAAAAAACCCATACTCTTACGGTGATGTTTAAGATCTGATCAAATCTCACTTAACTGTAGCTTCCTTAGCTTTGTTTCTTTGTAGTCAACAGGGTCTGTTTTGCTTATCTTGATAGTAAACTCACCCATTAGGTTATATAATGTGTTATTATCTTTGTGTTTCTAAGTGCTCTGGTTAGCCAAAATATCTATTTGCCCTCATTGTATGTTTTCCCTTGCTGTCCTTTAAGAATCCTCTGGTGTATGGACTGAAAGTGAGGTAGGGGGCAGTGACCTGCACTACTCACCTGTATCCTGGACTTTTCCGCTAGTCTATTTTCCACTGGTGATTTCCCTGGTCAATTTAAGAGAGCCCACACTGTTGCTGTGATGAATACACAGAACTAGTTATTTCCTGGAAACACCAAGTTCACATCTAAGCTCTAGCTGGATTCACAGACTGTCCAGCAGGTTTATTTTGAACTGGCCTAATCCCATACAAGCATAACCAGGAGGAGGTAGTAGTGGTACCTCCCATCACCTTATACCCAAAACCAGGATTTTTTAAACTATTTGAAGATAAACAGCAACTTCCTGAGGTTTCTAGCTCTGCTGATGGAATTAGGTATCTGAACTACTTTGGTGAGAACAGGCTAAGTAACACTCTTCTCCTTAGCATTTGCTATTGCAAGGATTAAGAAGCTGTATGCTCACTGTGCCAACTTTTGTGGATCTATTTTTTGGAGAACTCTGAACTCCATTTGTTACACAGGAATCCTGGGTGATTAACTTAACCTGAACCCTGCTAGTTAGTAAGGTGCTTAAAAGTTAATGAGCAGCAACAATGCTGAGTTGACTCTCAATGAGTCAACTATTATAAACTGACATCCAGTACGGGATGCTGCTAAAAGGGGCATTTCTACCTTACAGCAGGTATCCTTGGCCATATATGCCAGCTACCTCAAGCACTAGCATTTGTGCATGGTACAGTGATTGTACTAGGAAAACTCACAAAAAAAAAAGGAAGGGGTTTGCAGCTGAGTAATTCCTCAAGAGCACATTTACTTCCAGCAAGAAAATAAGACAACCTTCTTCCACGAACAAGGTCCCAGGTTCCTGGGAAGACATGGTGGTTTAGCACTGTGCCAACTAATGCCCCAGGTAAAGGAGATTAATAGATCAGGAAAGACAATATTCTTATGGCCTTTGTCAAGGTCACTATAAGAGCAGTCTGTGTGGGCCTCTATGACTAGATGTGACTCCTCTGTGTGTAGACAAAATAAATTGTTTTTCACTTAAAAGGATAAAGTTAGTCTGCAAAGACAAGACCTTCCTAAAATTTAATGTCTACTCATCAGCCCTGCTTTTTCCAAATTGTATTTTTGAAAATAATACTATTATATTCATTTTAATGTAAGGAATTTAAAATTAAATCATAATAACATATTTTTTAAAAATGCACTTGTATTAATATACTGATTAATGAACTGCAGTCAATACTGTTGAGCTCCAGTCAGTGTGCATCAAATAGGAGAGTTTGTATCCTTTATAAGCAATGATGTTGAAACTCTAGCTGCTGTCTTTATTGATTAAGGAGACAATGATGCTATGTAATTTACTTTTAATCTCTAGTGTAGTATTGAAGCTCTGACATGATAAAAGCAGAGGAAGTCATCAGTTGCTACACCTGCAACTCATTGTAAGATTCAAGTACCTTAACTTTATTTTGGAAAATATTGGTAAATTCATTTAGATTGGCCTGTTATTTAAAGCTGAGGCCTCTAGAAGTTTAGCTAGAGAAATGAGATGTTTCTTCATAACTTGCTGTTATTCGAGAATAATTTGTCTCTTACTTTGTCTCCTCTGAAGTGAAATAATACATGTATATAAAAGCAGCAAAAATGGCCCTTGCAATAAAAACCTTTGGAGCATAGATCTCCTTAAGCTAATATTTGAAAGTCTTTTCATGCTCATTGTATAAAATTCCTTCTCTTCTAGAAGCTAGACCATATTTGGGGGAGTGGGGGGAGTGGGGCAGGGAGAACAAAACAAAAAAAGCTTGAAAGTGCCCACTAAAATGTATCCATAAATAAAGTAACTAATAAGTGAAAAAAATAAAAATGCTTGCAAAGCTTGGAATATATTGGCAGTCCTTGTTTAAACAATCATGCAAATATTGTTTAATACCTGGAAAAATTGCTTAAGATCTAGAATACTACTGGAATCTGGTATGTATTGTCAGCAAATGCTTTAAGCCAGTTGTGTATTTTGCTATAAGATGAATGTGACTGTTAAGTAAATAGATGGAATAATCTTAATTAGCTACAAGAAAAAGCCTAATTTAACCAAGAAGCTGCTCAGTGCTAGTCAGCAATTTTAGAATTGTATAGTGGATGTTATTAAGATGATTTATTTTACAAACTTCAATTGAGAAAAAATTACTTATGAGCCAGTATTTTTAATTAAATTACAAATATCAGATTATAGCTTTTAAGAAACCATTTAACCATATTCTGGATTCTTGGGACTGCATTGCACCACACAGGTGATTCTTAACCAGCTACAAAATCTTTCTTCTCAGAGACCAGCTCCTAATGCACCAGCTCTGTGTATTGCTCTCCCTTGTCTCTGACACAGGAGATGTGCTGATAAAAACCTCAGCATAGCTGGAACATTGCTTTGTTCTCCATAGCATGATTAGAGTCGACTAAGTAGATTTTCCCAGGGCTTCTCTGGGATCAAAATTCGTGCTTAGCAGCTTAAGTATCAAGAAAATGCACAAATGGTTAAGAGACAATCTTCCAGCTCTTTCTTCATCACAGCTGCACTGCGTAGAGGAGGCACAACGCAGAAAATTTAGCCTAAAGTCGAGTTTTCCCAGAACATCAAAATTCTGAGAAGTTTCTATAAACTTATGAAAACTTATGTTTGAACAAATATGCTTGAAAGTCTCTCTCCTTCACAGAGGAATAATATTAAAGTGAACATCTTTCAAAATTAATCTTAAACTTAAAAGCTGCCCCATGATTTTGATAGTAGGCATCACTAGTAACGGTTTCACTTCAGTGATGCTGCTTGAATATACTTAACATTTATTAATTTTGGATGAGCTGTTTACCTACTCTTCTATTACTTTTAAGACTGTGAGGTGGAATGAACTATCCCCTTTTGTGGGTTATGCTGAGTTATGCTGTAATTTTCGTTACTACTGTAAGATCTTGGCAGAGAACGGCAGAAATAGCAAATAAATACTTGTATATGTAAATAATTCGTTTCTAGCTGTCATAAAAATGATGGACATGAGAGTTGCGGTAAGGCAGCTGAATGGAATGAGAATAGGACAGTGGAACTTCAGTCAGCTCAGCATTGTCTAGGATGATAGTGGCAACTGGGATACCTCAGGCAACAGAAAACATAGTTAATAACACGGGAAATGTAACAGACAGGCACTCCAGCATTCTGACAAGGTGGTTACTCCTGCATCTTTCAGGTTATACCTCTGGCTTATTGGGCCCAGATTATTGATCTGGTTCTAACTATGCAGTGAAGAGGGAACAGAAATTTGACTGGGTTCAGTGCATAGCCACCAGAAGCTGAATTAGCAGCATGTGAACCTAGCTGTACCACTCCCAAGACCTGTTAAAGCCATGAAGCAGCACTGCTGCTTTGGCATGACTGGCACCAGAGCTAGCAGATCTTTCCAGGCCTGACCTCGGGTGTCACTGTTCTGTGTTTGCAGAACTGGTAGTGTTAAGGAGCAGGTTGAGAGACGTCTCAGTACCTTGCAGGACCTAACTTAGCCCTGAAGCTGAGTGCTGTGCTGATGCTGTTACCTCTGTTAGACCCGAGCTGATTCTTGCAGAACTACTGGAATGTCTCAGTGCTGCACAGCTCCTAGTGGGCCACAGCTAGCCAGCTCTGAGCTGGCTGGACAGGACTGCATGGACAACTAGCCAGCCCACCTCCATGCCCCAAAAGGGATAAAATACTGAGATGGCACATAGGTGATCCAGAAATGGGAAATTTAGGCTTCCTTATTGTGCTATTGCACTGAATTCGTAGTGTAGTGATTCTGAGCAGACTAACTGAAGGATGCAAGGGGGATTTTTTCCCCCTCTTCGTATAAATGAGTTGGAAGTGCACAGCTTCACAAACTGGCCATAACTAGAGATAGGATAGAGGGAACAGTTCTGCTACTGGTGCTAAAAGTCATTTAGATTGCTGGTTGGTTCATCTTGTCTACAAAGACAGGACTAAACAGATTGTCCAATTTGCATTCATTTTGATCCAGAGCAGTTTGGCTGAGAGCTATGCAGCTACAATACTAGCAATGGCTTTAAACTTTTCTGTTCCCTACTTACAGCTTTTTGGTCTTTTACGGTACAAAGCTTAAATTTGTTAAAGTACTGTGAAACATTTTGTGCTTTATGAAAGGTGGGAGCAGGGATTCTGAAGTGGACCTCAGAGTGAAATGCATGTGCTTGTGTGAAAGGGATGGGTTTCAATGATACAGTCACTTCAGCCGTGAAATTCTTCTTTGTTTTTCTGTATTTTAAACTTATAGCTGTTCTTCAGAAGGTTTTTGAACAGCGTGGAGTAGTGCTAATTCCTATTGGCTGTATTTCCAAGATGCCTAATGAGACAATGCAAGAAGGCTGTAGTTGATAGGTTGTCTCCTGGCACAACTTCCCTTCCACCTGTTTGGAACTTCTCTCACAGAAAACTGCACATACTGGATCAGTTTCAGTGAACAGAAATTGTTAATTTCCTTAGATCCCTAGTAAAGCCCATTCATTTTGAAAACATTACTGGAACACAATTTATTGAATAACACAAATGCTGTATCTTATCCTGGTGAATAGTAAAAAAAAACCAAGACCCAAATCCTTTTCAAACCAAAATGTAATATGCAACCACATGAACAAAATGCTGTGATCAAATTGTACCATTTCAGTTTTACTTTTGGCAAATAGATAACACAGTCATAATCTGAGAGCATCAAGAATATGTAGCTCTCCTTTTTTTTGAAATGGGTAGAATGAAATTGCTCAGGAAAGCATCTTCTGCCACAGTTGTTAATGCTTTTTCTTTTCGTACTTATTGAGGAACCTCTTGTTTGCTGCAGCTGTGTCATAACTGAATAGCATTAATATTTTAATTGAACTTTTTAAGGTTGTGCAGTGTTAAGGTTTCATTTCCTTTCAAGTCAGCTTGGATTTTATGAGACTATGGCATTCCTTAAAGAATTTCCCTAGCTGCTTCACCTGGGTTATCTAAAGACATTAGCACATCATTTAGTTGCTTGAAAGTTTAACCGGCATTTTGCTGTTTAAATGCTTAGTAGGATTAAAGACACTATCACATCAAAAGAGTGAGTCTTCCTTTCGTCTACATCTTCTGCCTCCTACTCCCTCCCCTTCCTCCATGGTTGCCTAAATTG
The DNA here is from genome assembly GCF_047370975.1 of Nipponia nippon. Classification (NCBI taxonomy): domain Eukaryota; kingdom Metazoa; phylum Chordata; class Aves; order Pelecaniformes; family Threskiornithidae; genus Nipponia; species Nipponia nippon. Next base: position 8,671,306 of record NW_028262337.1, on the reverse strand, counting down.
CTTCTCAATTTAATTCAGAGTGAAATGACTTTCAGTCTCTGAACAAAAAATAAATTCAAAACGTAAAGCCGATTTAAAATATTTCAGTTGAAAAAGGACCCTGTCGACTTTTCCCCACTGGAATTTCTCGGCACAAAGTGTCTAGGATTGGCTTCCCTTGCGCCGTGTCAGCGCAAAACACCTCTGGAAACAGTTTCCCCAAGAGCCCTTCCTGGACTCCTAAAACCCGCATCCCCCCTGGCTTTGAAACGCTAATTTGAGGCTAATCTAATTAGGCTAATGATTTGCCCACCACCACACAAGAAAGCTGGGACAATCTCCTTGAGATTTTCCTGCCTCCCGGACTTGCACTTTCTTCATTGCATCAGGCTTGCTCTAAACAGCAAGAAGCACAAACTTTGATTTCACTGAAGGGAAAGGGTCTTTAAATCGGCAGCTTAGAAGCCAACCGTGCCGTGCATTTGAGAAGACATTAAAAAGAAAATAGGTTTTGGTAGTGAAGCAGCAAAGCATACTTAAATATCGATTACGTTTTGTTTTGTCTGCGTCGCAACAGCCTAAGTCTTCATTCAATAGGGCACAGAGCATGTAAATGTTAGTGCGATCGGCTAACAAACACAACCGGCATGCAAGACTGTAACTCTGCTCTGCTTATCCAGCGCATCTCTGCGCCTTGATCATTTACAGTAAAGATTGCAAGCCTAAAGGCGGAGAACTGTAGCCTGGTCCCCGCGTAAAGAGGAACTGGCCGAAATCCGTCCAAATGTTGTGAAGTTGTGAACTCAGCCTTATTTTTAAGTGCTGACTGGAAGAAGATGAGGAAACCTGAGCGTGTGCAAGCCAGGCTCTGTGATCCTCATCTCAAGTTTGATTAAGTTAGAATCTGGCAAATCTTCCTATTAAGCAATTGCTTATTTGCCTTTCTGCGTTTTCTGAGCTTGCATGGCACAATTACAAAGCAGAGTGAAAGATCTCAGATCGTTAAAAATACAGACCCGCAAGACAGTACAAAGCCTGCCACAGAAGTTCTGTCAGAGGACTTTCTTTTACCTTTTACGGACAGCTAGAGTTAAGCCTGTCAATAGTACCATTTTTTTTTTCTTTTTCTTTAAATGGCAGATGTTTCCCAGATTTATGATTGTTTGTTCTATTTACTGGATATTAACTGATTTGCTTATGATGTGTCAATCTGACACTCTTTTTTATTCAAGATTGTTCCCAGAGATATTTTTCTCATTTCACTTTCAGGCTCAGCCTTTCCCCCTCCTATCGGGAGGAACTGTAACGCGTTTTCTTCTTTTTCTTCCCCCCCCCCCCCCCCTTTTTGTTGTTGTTGCTGTTGTTATTGTCTTGAGAGGACAGTGATGGCAACCGTGTGTTGCACTGTAATTCCCGTCTCGGGAAGGCCGGGGAGCAATGCCGTTCTTCTGCGGGGAACTGCACGGCGGGGAGCCGCGCACTGGCGCGGAGCCCCCGACGGCCGCGGCCGCCCTCCCCGCGGCGGGAGGCTGGGGCGAGGGCATGAATCATCACGAACGGACTTTCAGCGCAACAGCACTCGTAAGCGACTGAGCGTGATCCCTGCCCGGCACTGGGCTGCACAGCAATCCCTCCCGAGACACCCAGGCGACACGGCTTGCCGGTGATCCCTCTCTCCCCGCACCCGCGGCGGCGTTGCTGGTGCTGCTCCCCGGGCAACCCCGGCAGCACCGTCCCCGCTGCGGCCGGAGCGGCGGCCGGGCAGGGGGCGAGAGTGCAGACCAGCAGAAGTCCCGCCGGCCCCGCGGCCGAGGGTGCCGGGGCGACCCCCCCCGCGGCCGCCGAGCCCTCGGGCCGCCGCCAGCGGCCTGCAGGTGGCGATAAGCACCCCCGGCGCCACCCGCCCCGGCGCCCCCCGGTCGCAGGCAGCCCTGGGGTGTGCGGTGCCCCCCGCCCCAACCGGCAGTGCCGGGCCACAGAAAGCCTCCCACCGCCTCGCACAGCCCGCACAAGCCCCGGCGCCCGTCCCGAGGGGAAGCCCAGGGCCCCCGCTGCCCGGGGCGGAGCTGCGGGGAGGAGATTTGGAGGGGGCGGGGGTGAGGGGGAGTCGCGGTGGATTTCTCTGCGGTGTCTCTCCGGCGGGGAGGGGGCGGCAGGGAGTGACGGACACCGGCGCCCGCCCGCCCGGTCCGCCGGCGGCGCCGGGGGACGACGGCGACACAGCAAGACCCCCCCGCGGAAGGGCGGGATGGAGGGGGGACGGAAGGGGAGGGGAAGGAGGGAGGGAGAAAGCGAGGGGAGAGCGGAGAGGCAGAGCAGGAAGGAGCGGCGCGGGAGAGCGGCGGAGCGAGGGGCAGCACCTCGGCGAGCGGCGGCGGGAGGGCCGCCCCCGCCGCCCGGGGCTGCGCGCTGGGCAGAGGCGGCGGGGATGGGCGGGCGCGGGGCGGCTCCGCCAGCCGCCGTCCTCCGAGCCTCGTCCGCCTCCCGCCGCGCTATATAGGGGGGAGGGAGGGGTGGCGGCGGGGGGGTGCCCGGCGTGGCCAAAGCGCACGGGGCGGCGATGCCTCCTGCCAGGGGAGCGCACAAGTGACCGGCGTCTCTTCCCATGCCCGTCTCCTGAAGCGACCCCCCCGCCCGGCATGGATGTGGCCAACAACACTACCTCCCCAGAGCGCTCCCCCGAGGGGGCAGGCGGCCCCGGCCTCGCCGAGGTGACCCTGGGCTACCAGCTGCTCACCTCCCTGCTCCTGGGCACGCTCATCCTGTGCGCCGTGAGCGGCAACGCCTGCGTGATCGCGGCCATCGCCCTGGAGCGCTCCCTGCAAACCGTGGCCAACTATCTCATCGGCTCGCTGGCCGTCACCGACCTCATGGTGTCCGTGCTGGTGCTCCCCATGGCGGCCCTCTACCAGGTGCTGAACAAGTGGACGCTGGGGCAAGTCACCTGCGACATCTTCATCTCGCTAGACGTGCTGTGCTGCACCTCTTCCATCCTGCACCTGTGCGCCATCGCCTTGGACAGGTACTGGGCCATCACGGACCCCATCGACTATGTCAACAAGCGGACTCCCCGGCGGGCCGCCGTGCTCATCAGCCTGACCTGGCTCATCGGCTTCTTGATATCCATCCCGCCGATGCTGGGCTGGAGGACGCCCGAGGACCGCTCGGACCCCGACGCCTGCACCATCAGCAAGGACCACGGGTACACCATCTACTCCACCTTCGGCGCCTTCTACATCCCGCTTTTCCTCATGCTGGTGCTCTACGGCCGCATCTTCAAGGCGGCCCGTTTCAGGATCCGCAAGACCGTCAAGAAAGCGGAGAAGAAGAAAATCGCCGACACCTGCCTCACCCTCTCACCAGCCGCCCTGCAGAAGAAAAGCAACGGGGAGCCTGGCAAGGGCTGGCGGCGGACTGTGGAGCCCAACGCCGGTGCCTGTGTCAACGGTGCGGTGCGGCAAGGCGAGGACGGGGCCGCCCTGGAGATCATCGAGATCCAGCGCTGCAACAGCTCCTCCAAGACTCACCTGCCGCTGCCCAGCGAGGCGTGCGGCTCCCCGCCGCCCCCCTCCTTCGAGAGGCGCAACGAGAAGAACACGGAGGCCAAGCGGAGGATGGCTCTGTCCCGGGAGAGGAAGACTGTCAAGACCCTGGGCATCATTATGGGCACCTTCATCCTCTGCTGGCTGCCGTTCTTCATCGTGGCGCTGGTCCTGCCCTTTTGTGACAGTAAGTGCTACATGCCCAAGTGGCTGGGAGCAGTCATCAACTGGCTGGGCTACTCCAACTCCCTCCTCAACCCCATCATCTATGCCTATTTTAACAAAGACTTCCAAAGTGCTTTTAAGAAAATTATCAAGTGCAAATTTTGCAGGCAGTGAAGCCCGCCGCTCCGGGACGGGGCAGCGCGGGCTCCTGCCACTCGCTCCATCCGCCTGGCCCCCGCCGCAGTCTGCCTCCCGCCCAGCCCCTCTCCAGCTCCGGCGTAAGGGCGAGGGGCTCCGGGACCCTCCTCCGCAGCGTGCCCGAGCCCCTCGCTCCTCCGCCCGTCGAACAAGCTCCGCGGGGCCGGGCACGGCAGGGCCGGGCAGGGGAGGGCTCCACCGGGGGCGGCGGGGGGATGCCCGGGCCGGGGGGCTCCGCGGCCGCCCTCGCCTCGCCTGGCCTCGCCGGGGCTCCGCTGCCGGGAGCCGGCGCTCCCGCCTCCCTCCTTCCCTCCCCTCCATCATTCTGGGTAGGCTTAGGGTTTGCAGGTCGTTGCTTCTGGTCGCTGTAAACCACAGTGTCTGCCCGAGTAGCATCGGTAAAAACAAACCACCCTATGCAGAGAACCGCCGTGTCGGGGGGGTTTCTTGGATGTACGAGGAGACGGCGGGGGGCTCAGAGTCCGACCGCTGTCTGGCGGTGTGGGTACGGAGGCCGAAGGCGACTCCCCGAGCGGAGGAAGGGGCTTTGGGCTCGTCGCTTCGCGGGCTGTGAAACCACCAAGTGGATTTTCTTGCGGGAAAAGCGACCGCGTTTTGTAACCTTGAAGGTACTTCCAGCAACACCCCCGCCTGTGTTACGTGTGTCTAACAGCTCTCCTGCTATGCTAGGACCTTCCAGTTCATCGGGCTTCCCTTCGTTACAGTGCGGGGATTAATGGGGCTTAAACCCCAATCGCACACCTCATTATACGGAGATTTTTTTTTCTTAAATGCCTTTGACCGAGGGTTTCCCACCAAGGAAAGGCTTGGCGCTGTGCGACTGTCCCTGAGTTCACCGCGCACGCGGCGGCACAGGGAGTTTAAGCAGCCTGCGAAGTAGCATTTCTTTTTTTTTTTTTTTTTTTTTGTAGCCGCTTGAAACTTTCTCCGGAGACGCTGCGGATGCTTCGGAGGCAGCCAGCTGCGGCACATTTTGCTTGGGGATAAAAAAAACAAACAAACTACAAATAAACAACAACAAAACGAACCAAACTGATCAACCAAAACATTGCCATGTGCTCCGTGGCAGCAGGGGAGGGGCCGGGAGCATCCGCCGGCGGCAGGCGCAGGTGGCGAAAGCGGCATCCGGGCGCAGGCTGGGAAGGGGCAGACCCTCTCCTCCCCCCGGCCAGCCCCGGCGGGGGTAAGCACGACGCTCCCCGCAAGCTGAGAGCTACGGCCAGAAGCAGGCAGTGTCACTGCGATGCCAAGGGCGCGGGGAGAGCCAAGCTCGGCCTGGCTGGTCCCCGCGGCGGCCCCGCAAGCCTCCCCCCGCAGAGAGTCCCCTCTCTCCCGTCAATCTCAGCTGCTTGGGCCCAGGAAACCCGGGGTGCTTCCCCTTCCCCGCTTGCCCCGGGGTTGGAGCAGGACAGCCTTGCCCGCCGCACAGCCCCTCTGCCCGCCCTGCCACCCTGCCTCTTCCCTGCCGTGGCCCTGGCTCTCCCGCCGGCTGCGGCCGGGACCGGGGGCCGCTCCCGGGCCTGGGGAGCGATGGCGCCGGGCCGGGTACTGGCTGCGGGCCGGCTGCCGCGTACCTCTGCGACGGGCCGCCTGAAATGAATGCTTGACCAAATATATATATATATTTTCCTGTTTATTTTTGTGTAATCTGTGTTACCTGTAGGTAAAAAGGGAATGTTAAATATGTGCGTCACGTGAATGTAAGTGTCCAGTCATTTCTGAACTTCAACCGCTTACATTAAATGACAATAGTGCTTTTAACAGCCTCAGATATATAGCTGATTTTCTGAAAATCTTATTTGACCTCATCTTCGCAATTAAAGTGATCTTTGATCTTTTCTCCTCTTTGATCACTCCTAACCACGTGTGTCCTTAAGTGCCGGAGTGTCGGAAGAGTCAGCCTGCAGCGATTAGGGATCCGAAACTTCTCCTGAGTGCTCGGATGTCCCGTGACCTCGGGAGCCCCACGGGCTGGGGATGAGGGCTGGGCAGAGCCGTCGGGCACCCGGGGCAGGGGCGGGAGCGGGGACGGGCGCGCACGGCCGCGCCGGCGGGGGACGACGCGCCTCTGTGCGGCGGGAGAGCTGCCGTGCAGCGGGATTTGCTTCTCTCGACGCCTCCTCCCCCGAGTCCCGCTGACTCCTGCAAGTGCGTTTCTGCACGTTTTGCCGTTCTTAATTTTTTTTTTCCCTTTGCAAACCTTCCTGCAAACTCCTCGGCAACGATCCCGGCTGGGAAAGCGTGGCCGCCCTCCGGCCCCGCACGACAGACCACGCAGGGTCCGTCCCTGCGCCCCGGGGACTGGCTCCCGACTGCGAGACGGGGGCCGCCCGCCTCGACCGAGAGCCCCGGGACCCCGAGGCAGGGCCCACCCGGAGCTGCATCAGGCAGGGCGGCAAGAGGGGTGCAGCTCCTGTGCCCCCTTCATCTGCTTCCCACCCCCGCGCTGCAGGGCGAGGGATGGGGGAAGCAGGGGCTCAGCCCCCGAACCCGCGCCGGGGGCTGCGAGGTGCCCCGGCCGCCCTGTGTCGCTGCCGGCTGGGGCGGGAGCCGGGGGCACTTCGGAGCTCGGGAGCGCAAACCCCTCCGGCTGGCACAGGGAGGCGAGATCCGCCTTTCCCCGTCCAGCTTTGCCGCCTGTCTCCCCGGGCGGGCGCCCGCTCCTTGCACCGACAGGACGCGGGGGCGCGGCCCCGGACCCCCGCTCCCCTCCCCCGGGCGGAGGGTCGGCGGGAGCGGCGCGGGGCACCGGCGCCTTGGTGGCCGCCACCGCCAGCCTCTGCCGCTCCTCAGCACGGAGAAGAGCTCTCCGGCGGCTCTCCGGCCCGCGGCGTGGCCAAACGGGCCCCGGACCCCAGAGGCGCCCACGCCGGGCCGGCAGCCGTGGTGTCCCGGGTGGCTCTCACCGCATCCCCCGCGCGGGATGCTCCCCGGCCCCGCGGTGCTGCACAAGCCGCGACGGGAATGTCGCCCCTGACCTCGGTGGGGACGGTGTTTCTCTGAACGATTTTACATTTCTCACTCCCTCTGTTGTCTCTTTTCTTTTTTCTCCCTTGTATTAAATTCTGCAATGTGGAGGAAACGTCCTGCTTTAAAAGATGGGGCTTTTTGTTTTCAAATTCCTAATTTGATTTCCACTAAGATTAAAAAAAAAAAAAACCCACAACAAAAAAACCCAACCAACCAAATGGAGGATTTAGTGTTTTTTAAGGGAGAAATCAATTCTATACTAAATCAATATTTGTGGTGGGTTGCAGTATTGTATTTGCTCCACTAACGAGCAACCTCCTCACAGTTTAGAGAGCTTCATTTCAGTTTTAAGGGGCTTATGGAAGCTCAAGCAATGAATAAAGAAAAATCCAAATAGAAAGCAAAAGGTTTTATGTTTTAAACAGAGCTGCAGAAAACTGAGTTTTAACAGCTTGAGTCAATTGTGAATACGAAAGATGGGCATAGTTATTATGGGCTTTAACCTTTTCTTCCTTTAAAAATGCTTCTTTAGACGGCTGTAAAATGAGAAAAAAGTTTCATAACTTCGAATTTTCTCTGCTCTGTGGCTCTAGTCCAGCCTGAATTTGGGTCTGAATCACACATCTGACAAGAAGTACTGGCAGAGCAATTCAAGCACACTTACACTGGCCAACTGTACTTATGGTTGGGGCTGGGGAGACAAAGGGGTAGGAAAAAGGGAAAGATGTGCGGGCATAATCTATATTGGATCAAACTGCAAAATGGATTTTGTGACCATGCAATTTCATCTGTGGGGAAGAAATCTTCACCATAAAATATTTAGGACTCCCTACTTTTCCCTGACTTTCCCATTCTGACAGAAACATTCTGTAGGTCTGGTAGAAACAACAACAAAATTCCCCAAACAGTGTCACCCAATCTCCTCATAGTTAAAAATCTGATCTTTAGAATCCACAGTTTCAAACATTACTCAGGGCAACATTTACATTAAAACACATATCCAAGAAATTCATCCCTCAGAGAGAAGAAGCAGAAAAGGATGCTGGGAGTGAATTTCTGTTTCATAGCTGCTCAGAGTTTTTAACAGTATGGGTGACTATTACATCTTCGGATATGGCTGGAGAAAATCCAGAATGGCTATCATGTGGCATGTGAACAGCCCTAGTGGGGCTCTGTGAAATCTAAAACAATCACAGCTCTCATACTTTCAAAAAATACTTTATCTTCTTTAGTTCTGGATCTCAGCCCAGCTTACCCTGCTTGGGTACATGTTACTGTAAGCCTCACCTTATCTTGCTGCCTACAGCTAAGCTCCTGTTCTCTTTGAGTAGCCAGTGTGATGTCCAGCCACAAAGAGGGGCAACTCCGCAGCATGAGATTCCTTCTGTTGGACTAGAAGCAAAAAACTTTTGGTGCATGATCTTTTCTATAGCAAGAATGTAGTCTAAACTATTTGACTTAATGGGGTGGCTTCTTGGGCAGGGACTGACAGAAGATTTGTTGGTGTTTTCATACCTCTCTCAATTAAGAGAAAAGGCAAATGCTCAGGCATACAGAAGACTGGAGATTCAACCTTTACAAACACTTACATGTGGCCACAAATCCCAGCCTTGCAGATGTCTGTGCCAAGTTAGTTTGGCAGGCTGTCAGCATTGTCCTGCAGAATGTAGATGAGGGACGGGAAACAGATGGATTAGAAAATATTTTAAAAATTACTAAACCTGAACAAAATTTGACAGGACTACAAAAAAATGAGAAAAAGGCACATGACCATCCAGATGGTTCTCGCAAGCTTCACAGACCTGTTGAAAATACCGAGGGTCTTAAAAAAGGAAAAAAAAATATTCTCACAAACAAACAAGCAAACAAACAAACTGACAGACAAATGAAAAAGGCACAAGAGTCTTCTAATGAAAATGCTGGCCAGCACAAGCAGAGGTCAGTATCTGCTCCAGCTGTAATAACATCTTGTTTTATTGTTTGTACTAAACAGCACTTGAAGCATCTTTTGCTATTAGGCAGAGTCAATATAATCCTTTCAAATCGACTTTCACATTTCAGAGCTATTTACACCCACTCTGCTGAACCATAACTTACACATAGGATGACGTAAGCTAAAGGTGTTATCTGTAGTCTATTTTAACTTGTTCCTACTTCTTGACATTCCCACTGTGGTTGGTTTGGTGGGCGGATGTAGGCCTAAGGGGTTTTGTACAGAACGGACTGGAGGGTATATCACACAGCACATGCTATACCATTTCACACATACCCTCCCTAGGGAATGTCATGCACAGTCCGATCTTTAAACTGAAATCTGCTCGGTAGGATGGAGTTGGCTTATACTGTAGTCTTTTGTTAAAGTGGTTCAGAGGGAAAATGTCATTTTTTGGTTTGATATCTAAGTGGCTGGTTATGATTTTAAACCGTCCAGTGACAAAAGAAAAGAGATGTAATGGTCCTCTACTTGAACTGCTATGGTCCAAGCATAAGTCTTTTGAACCAAAGTGAGTTGTGAAATATTTGGGAAGCTATTGAATTTGACATGTAAACGTTATGTCTTTGAAGTCAAGATCTCAGTAGACGTTTATTTCTAGTCAGGCTTTGGAAGAATGCTGCCTGTCATCCAAATGCTGATCACAGGCAGAGATTGCAGAAAAGTCATGTCTAGTGCAGATGAAATGCCAGGCTGGGTGTTGCCTTCAAATTGGTGGCCCTTCAGCTTCCGTCATATTCCAGCCTCTTTGTCTAGCTTCCCATATGTGGTGAATAACATGAGCAATTCCCATGGGACTGTGCAGCCAAAGGCCCTGGGGACAGCTACCAGTGATAGTTGTTGGGGTTTGCCCTGGAGGAGTTTTTTGGCACTTGCAGTCTCTTGAAGGCAAGAAAGGTGCAGTCAGAAAGTAAGAGTATTCAGGACAAAGAATCAGCTCAGCCTGCTTTCAGATAGGAGGCTTGACACTGAAGAGCAGTCTCGGAAATTTTTGCTCCTGAAATGGAGACGACTGCTCTCATCACACTGGGCAGATTATTGTAAACCTCAGGCCAGGCCAGTGCTGAGCCAAAGAGGGTCTGAACTGGTCAAACTGCCCATTGAAAATGCCTCCAGCACACTTTGCTCTTGTCTTTATTGTACACAGTCCTAAGAGCTACTGCCAGCTTTATAGAGCCAGGCAGGTAGCTTTTCCTCCTGCCTTTGAATGTTCATCCATGGGCTCTCTCCCAGCCTCTGGCTCGAGCCTTGGAACTGATGTTACTGAGTGGCACACATCTGCGAGGGGTCATCTCTTTGTCCAAAAGAACCTTGACTATTTGGGCTCCCTGGAGTGCCTGCGGTTCTGGCCAAGGAGAGCTGAAAACTGCTGGTTGTATCCACCAATGTCGTTCATGCTTTCAGAAGAGCTAACATAGGTGGGGCAGTAACAGACTTTTGGGTTGGTTCACTACTTTTGATGTTCGAGAGTGTGCAATGTTTATAGACTCTGGCTTTTTCTTGCCCTTTAAGAGGGGAAACTGTCTGTAACAAATCAGCAAAGCCCATTTAACTTTAAAATAGATGCAGAGATTGTCCTTTTTGATATGAGTTATATTTAGGACACACAGCTATTTTCTTTAATATCACATTTGTCTTTATTCCTGTGATGTTCATTTGTGGTTAGATGGCAACAGACTTGGAGGTAAAACTAGGAACTCCCAGGTTCAATGCTCTCCTCATGAAGCCTAATACTGTGTTTTACCCATCTTATGTGCAAAGGAAGAAACATCCGAATAGAGGGAAAAAAAAAAAAAAAAAAAAAAAAAGGCAGGAAACTCACTGGATCAAGCCTGTACCTTGAAGAATACTGCTGCCTTCACAAGAATTGCAGAAGGCATGAATTTAGTTTATTATCTCTTGAGCCAGGTGATATGCTACCTTATTTTGTCATAGTTCAGTGCATGCTCTTTTAATCAAAACACCATACAGGTCAAAGAGGCAATTTTTCCCACTGTACTTCAATTACAGGCAGTATTGTGAAAATCTTTGGGCTAGCTGCCTGAAAATGCCATTTTCAGTAGCCCTCAGAATTTATTTTCCCCTTCTCCTGTGGGCAAGTCAGCCAATTGCTCAAAATTGCTGGGTAAAAGTTCTCTAGTTTTTCAAAATTACTACAGTGAAATTACTGTGAGATCTGTCTTTGAAGCCTCATTTTCTTCTGCAGTTCTGTAAAACTTCAGAAAGAAATCAGATTTGCACAAATTCTAGTCTGGCTTCAGCAAGGGAAACAGAGAGTAACAAGCACTATCTGTCTCTCCATCAACCCCCTTACATAGCTGTGGCTTTTTTAGTAGAGACAGGCAAAACAATGCTTTCCTATGGAATTTAAGTAAATGTCTGTGGAATGTTTTCGAGACTGTTCCAAGTTTTCACAGCATCACAACAGAATGCGGTCTCCTGTAAAAGGTCACTGTAACAATATAAAAAGAATACTTAGGTTATTAAAATGAAAGGCAGGTAACATTTTGTCTTACCTAGATTTAATCATCTCTTTTATGAACCACTCAGTGGAGAAAAATGTTTCAAATGTTTACAGTAGCAGCTGTGTCTAGTGACTTATGACATAGACACAGTTTATGTCCAATAATACATTGCTAATATTGACACAATGAAATCCTGTGAAAATAGCCATGTAAAAGGCACTAGCCACATTCAGAATTGAGATAATATATCAATGTTATAGAATTTTACAGTGTCTCATTAAAAATACCATATACTTTATAAAAAAATGGTGTTTTGGCTAAACTGTTTTCTCCCCATCATATTACTGCCTAGACACAAGAGTTTCCGAGGCAGCAGTGCTATTTACAGGACAGATGAGCACTTCTAGATGTGTCTCTCCACTGCCCACCCCCAAAGCACACAGAGGCTCAACCCCTGCCTTTGTGAGGGTATCACCTTAGGCATGGGCAGTGGCGTAAGGGACCTGCTTTGAGAGCACAATTTCTTGCACAGTTCCCAGCTGCCAGTAGGATACTGCAGTACTTACTCACTGCTAAGCATTGGTGTTGTGATGCTGTCCACAGAAAACTGCATAACTCCCACTGTAAAGTAAGAGATTTACATATCTGGATGTGTAATTGTAATATGTGACAGTATTTATGAAAAGCATGTGAAGAGTAAATAGATATATTACATTAGGAATTGAAGTATTTTGTAAATAAAAAATGAGTAGGACTTGTTTTTACAAGTTTTTTATTTACTTGCAAGATCCAAGTCAGTCTAGTGCTGCCCTAGGAAACATTACTAGGTTGCTGAAGACAAAGGCGATAACTTGCTAAGAGAGGAAACTAGCAGTGGATTATGTGGTAATCAGAAATGCACCTGCATGGCAACAAGCAGAGAACTTCAATAGCTTTCTAATATGTCACATAGATCTCTTTTTATTTAACTCAAATACCTAAAGTCCCAGTCACAACTCACCTCTCCAGTTTGGAAACATTTTAATTTTCAGTAGCTGTATTTTACCAAAAAAGGAAAAGCAAAAGATAGTGACATATGCCTTGGAAGGAGAAAAAATTACATTTCATTTAAGAACTTCCTTCAGATTTTTATAAATAAAGAGACAAAAAAAAAGCAAAGCAACTTCATTCATAACTCAGTCAACTTTTACTGCTGTCTTTCAACAAGTAAAGATGGTTATGCTCAGCACTCTCCTTACATGGAAAGCTTCCTGTTTATTGAGCAATTGAATTTTTTCTTTCCTTTCCTTAGTGGATTTTAGGATTTATTGTAGGAAGAAGATTTGTGGCAGTAATAGTAATGTGAAATAATGTAATACAGAGTAGATTACAATAAAGAGCAAAATAATTCACATATATAATCTCCAGCAGAAGTCTTTACAGCCAGAGTAAAGAATTGCATTTTTTTTTCTTTTTGTTGGATTTGTAAAATGTACTTGTCGAGTTTTACCATTTTAGTCTTGTGTTGTAAAGTAGCCTACTGAATCTACAGTTCTAAAGCCAGTTATTATGATTATTATTCTGAAAGGCTACTGGGCTTTGGCATCACTGCTTATGAATAGAGACAGTAGTTGTTGTAATGAAAATTTGTCATTAAGATTGTAGAGTGGATCCATATCACGTGCTGCTTATTATAAACTTGACTGGTAATATCTTCTTCTGCATGTCATTCCCCAGGAAAGTGTGCATAAACATACCAGCCTTTCCAAAGGTTGTAACCTTGTCTTTGTTGTATTAGAGCCTCAAAGAAAGCACTTTAATTTAAAGAATTTGCATCTGAAATCAAGCACATTGGATTCCTCCCAGAGTGTCACACACACAGTGCAGCTCATCATTATACTCATGGTTGCTACATCCTGGGCCAGAGTGTCCCGCTCTTGAGCTCAAGGCATTGATAGCTGCACAGCTGGCTGCCATCCTTCTGCAAGGTAAATTTTAAATAAACCCAGAACATAAGAGCTATTCAAGTTAAGACATAGGTATGACAGCTGAAGTACCCTTGGCATTGAAGACTGCAAAGATCAATATTAGGGCACACGTACTGTGTGCCTTTAAATGGAAGAGGAAGGGAGAAAATGAAATATTTCTCTGTCCTTGCAACTTTGTCCTTCTTTTCCTGAGAAAGCAGGTAAAAAGGCAAAAAAAAGATCATGTCAGGGGAAGCTTGAATTCAAAATCTAAAACTAGCTACTTCTGTTGTATATTGAAATTGTAATTCGAAATTTAAAAATATGCATTTAATTCAGTCAATTTTGTTGAAAAATATTTGCATTACTTAAAAAAAAAGTAATCAGTTAGTTCTAATTCAGATATTACTTCATCACAAGCATGGTAGGACTTTAGGCCCCTGTTGGTGAAGGGTATTTGACTGTGTTGTGGGGCTGGTTAGACACTCATCGGAAGGCAGTCAGAAGGGCAAGAGACCTCCAGCAGTTCCAGCAGAAAATGGGTTTTGGCTTGAATTTACCTGAAAGCCTAAACGACTGATAAAAAGAGTGCTGTTCCTGAAGCTTGAAGATACCCTTGTGATCAGAATCACAAGGCACAGCAAGCAAGTCATATTTAATTATTTGATACCAGTAATGGCCAGGACAGTCTATGCAGCCTTCTTCCTTTCCTTCTACTTCCTTATCAAAATAGGAAAATCGACAGGAATCACAGTTCCTCTGGGTTTTGTTGGTTTGTTTGTTTGTGTTTGTTTTTTTCTTTTTTCCAGTGTGTTCAAGAGCAGCAGGAAGGAATGCAGGAGCATATCAGCACTTAATCCCTGTCCCCAACCAGACAAATGTTTAGTAAAAAATGTAGGGCAGCAGGATGAAATTTAAATGTTAAACAAGCCTGAGATATAGTCAGTTGCTGAAAGAAGGAAGAATGAGGAGGTGTAGGGAACACCTCTGTTGCACCCAGCATTAGCATTAGATGAAGTAAGCATCAGTTACCAGACACAGCATTCATGCTGGCATTTTAAAAAATCATGTAGAATCAATTTTTTAAAAACTTTTTGGCAGTGTCCTTCTCCTATTGGTTTTATATGTTAAGAATATAACTTAATAAAAATTGGGAAGTTAATCATAATGTGCATGAAACAGGTCTCACTAGTAATGCCCGAGGCAAAATGACTGTGGCTCAGTCCACTTGTAGATATACAAATTTGCGTACAAGAATTTTTGGTGAGAAGTCTCAGGAGGCAAGATGGAGCAGGACACGCTGGAAAAAAGCACCAAATCCTTTCCCCAGAACAAAATCTTTCGTCTTAACCTTTATGGCCATCATGAGTGGTAGAAGGTGTGAAATACCAGAAGGAAGGCTGTTCTTATTCTGTTGCTAAATGTTAGGAAAGGAATTATTCAGATGTGGTGCCCAATCTTCAGGCAGGGGAGAGTCACATAGTTTAGTTAAGTGCCAAATAAAGACCAAGAGCTGGGCTATCTGCCTGCACTGAACGAGGAGCCTGTGTCTCCTTAGGTTCCTCTCTTCCTGCTTGTCAGCCTCATCATGGTAACCTCAGTTTTACACAGCTATTTCTACCAACAGACCTGGGCTCTCTCTCAATCACTGTGTTGGTGAAGAGGAAGCATTGTAAAATCATATATATATACACATATATATCATATATATACATATATACATACATATATATATATATATGCATTTCAACTTATTGTGTATGGCAATTGTTACAGATGCTCATGCTTCATTTCTCCATGGGTATGGTATTCTGCAGGTTAGAATACGCCCCTTAGAGAGGAATGGTTTGTATCTGGAGCTGGATCCAGTTAGTCTTTTCCACTTATCACAGTTTGGATGAAGGCATATGACTGCAAGACTTGGCAGACAGGCAGTCAGACCACATTAATTCAAATGGGTTCAATATAAGGTTGGCTGAACTGCATGGCTATCCGTACACCAGCAGACGCAGACCCTGATGAATGTGCTACACTGCCCAGCTTTGAAGTCTTATGTTTTTAGTACAAAACTGCTGTAACTGTAAATTGCACAAGTCAGAAGCTGAATCTAAGGGAGGTGTCTGAAAAAGAAACAACCAAGGGGGACGTTTTTCCACCTAGAATGGCAGCTGAACGTAGACCTCTCTGCATTGTATTTTATCATTTGTTTGCCTGGGAAGTCAAGGCACCACGTTCAAGTAGCTGCTTCACATTGCTGTACCCGGATTGCAGCTGTGTAATTTAAAGGTTTAATACTAGTTTAAACCTCAGTGTCCCTCAGTTTTAATCCTTGGTAAGGCTGCTTTACAGTTCAGTGAAGTTCCTTTGTATGGGATTTGCAGTGTCATGTAACCACGAGTCATTTGCAAACAGCATTCATTATACAGGAGGGCTGGTAAATGGCCCAACAGTATTTCCTCCAGGAATGCTTGGTCAAATCTGGGCTCTCTGAGGTAGTGGTATATCAAAAGTGCCCTTCTATCTAAGAGAGGTCAGTTAAAATGGGCCACTTCAGTGAAAGCTGGTCAGAGTGTGGGTTTCTTCATCTGTGTTTTTCTACTTCCAGCTTTGGGGTGGAGGGGTAGTTCCCAGAGCAGGATGGTATGGAAACTGAGCATTTGTAGTACTGGCTTTCCTTGTGCACGTTCATACAGCGGTTGAAGTGAAGACACATGTATTACTGGGAAGCAAAGTTTAACTGGTCATTCTGAACAAATTATTGAGATTTTTTCAGTTCTTATTTCTGCTTACAAGCTATTAATGAACATACTCCATGCCATTTTAACACCCACCTCTTCCTGGTGCCGTAGCATTGCCACTGGCTTTGGAAAGTCACATTGGGCACTTTCTCCTAAGTGTTTGGTGAACACTTTCTGGTTTTGGGTGCTCATGAACACTATATTTTCCCGTCTCCTGTTCTTCATCTGAGGGTGCAGCTGATTACCCATGTCACTTAGTACAGGCTCTGCTTCAGGATTGGAGGAGTCTGTTTAACAGCAACAGAGGGGTGACAGCAGCAGATGAGCTTTTGTGGGTGGATATGCTCTTTTCTCAGGTGCAGTGCCTCCTGTTGTGGGATGAATTGTCCTTTGCCGAACAGTCACACAAAAGCTGCACTGATGCAGATGTTTACAAGAACTAGTTAAAGCTGGTGTAAGAGCTGCAGTTCAGAGTATAACTATTTGTAAAAAATGGTTTTGCAGAATTAACCAGCTCTATATTTCATATGACTTCTTATTTATGTCATCTTTTTGTGATATAAAACATGCTTAAAATGAATGTTACACTTCCGTATGAGCAAAACTAAAAGAACAAACAATGGAGTTAGTCAAGTTTAATTACTGTTTATAGGAATATTATCTATAAATACCTGATACCTTAATTCATGTGATGTTGAACAACCTGTTAATAATGTTCTGCAGTTGTAGCATTTCATAATTTATGGCACACCAGTTATTCACTGCACACAGATTGATAAATTGCTAGACAGGGACAATACAGGGGACATTCAGTCTTGTTTTTTTTTTTTCTAGTCTCGTGAATATATTACTTTGGCCTTCAGAAATGTGTGGCCATCAGAATTAATTATTAAAAAAGTAAAAGCCTCTACTTGCTCTGTAGATTTCTGAATACAGAATACAGAGTTATTTTGACTTGTTTTTCCTGAACAAATTCAACTGCTTTCTGCCATAAACATTAACTGACAAAATGAAGCAATTTCTCTTCTGTGAAAGAAAGCATGGAACAAATAGAAAAATCAGTGGTGTCTAATATAGCAGGAGAAACTCGTCTAGCAGCATAGTTACAGTCCCTGATGTCAGATGACATCATTGTTGATATGAAGACAAGGAGGCTTATTTAATGGTGCCGGTCTACTTTCATTTTGTTGTAAGAAGGTTATGTACAGTGTGGAAGCTTACTCACTTTGCATAATACAAATAGAACAGGCTATCATCAGGAAAAACCGTTGACAAAAATGAACCAGTACAAAGCATATAATTCTTATGCTGCAGGTATACGGTGACTTGAACAAACATATTAGCTTCATACACTGGCTGCAGTTGTTATAAAATTGGTGACCAACGTGATTCATGATTGTTAAAAGAACTGCTCAAGAAAATTGACCTTTTGTTCCCCCTCCTTCTTGCCTATTTCCCTTTAGAGCTTTGTGCAATGACAGCAGGGCATGGGCTGGCTGTGTGTGACCCCAGCCACCCGCTGGCTGCATCCTTAGCCACCAGTGATCACTCCTGCAGCTGCATAGGTCAGAGGATGGGCTTTTTTTGGGTAAGGCAGGTGGCCTGGTAGGGCCAGGGATTTTACCTGGCTTTTGCCAGCTGTGTTGATATGTATTGCTGTGACTCAACAAACATGAGGAGGTAACATTAAAACAGTGTTACAAATGGCAAAACAGATTTAGAGGTAGATGTTTCTCTTGTCTTGGGTTAGGATGGGTTATTTTTATATTGTGTCATCTTTTCAACAGAAACAAAGAAGTGAGCAGATGTTGTCCACATGAGTTAGACTTTCCTGTAGCTGGTTAGAAATGGTCAGGTCATTGCTGTAAGCCACATATTAATTTGCTTCAACCAAAGCAGTCCTATAAATGTCCGTGTCCATCCATGCCTGTAATTTAGTCCTGCTGACATTTGTATTTTCAGGTACATCATATAGTAAAAAAATCAGCAAGTCTTGCATGGGTTCAATGGGGGAAGTAAAGACTTTTTCCCAGGCTTTGTGACCCAGAAATTGAACAAATTTTCCACTTGAGTCTTTGTACCATAATTTCTCCAAGTGTTTACTGAAAATACAGCTTATGGAAGTAAAGCAGAGAGCTGCAATCTACACACCTGATATTTAAAAAAGACAAATGCCTCATTTTAAAATGTCCTGTCTGAAATGTTTTTACTTACAGCTACTGCTGCTCATCTCCTTCAATACTTTATATGGAAGAATTAGCCTCATCCTTTTATCCCTTTGCTACTCCTTTTTCTCTTGCCCAAATCCATAACAAGTCTGTCGTTTGGCTGTAGGCCAACAGACCAAGTTAAAGGGAAATTTTGCAAAGCATTTAACAGGTACCGTCTGATGTACCCCTTGGCAAGAGCAGGCACGCCTTTACTCTCCAGCTGGGCAATCTTTGCAGAAGCAAAATATTCTGCCAGATTAACAAAGAAAAGCAAGGTGATCTCATATGCTTGCCTACTCCCTTTCACCAGCAGCCTGGACTTCATCAGTTACAAGTTTTAATAGAAAGAGAGATTTCCAAACAACATAGTAAATTTTAGCTGTATTTTGAATATGGCTATCTAGCAGACTCCTAATTATTTTTCTTTAAGAAAACTAAGGTTAGCTTTTCCTCTCCTCTAGTGAATCTATAAAAATTATATATTAATTGAAAGGTCTCCCTGGTTAAACAGTTATAATGCTACGGCAGTGTGTTCTGTGCTAGGTTTTGGCAAGCCATCTATAAAGAGTAATTGTACCTGCAGGAGTGGACTAGATAGAAGCAAATCCCAATTTAGGCTAGCAACTTTCATTTGTTTATCTACGAAAAGGTGGATGCGCATGTTATTAAATGACCGTAACTGACACCTTCAATCATATCTGTCTTAAATACCTATGGATTCTTTAATATCATTGAAGCTATTTAGAAAAGACCTTAGCAGTAGACGGATAATGAATCAGGTAATAGGTGTGAATTCTTAGGTCATTTTGCTTCTCTTTTGAAAGACTGTATTCAAGGAGGGAGAGATTATGCCAAAAAATGGAGGCAATTTATATTTAGCACAAAGCTTATAAATATAAGGACAATTTATGGTTAACAAGCATCCATTCCCAGAGGATTAAGGACATAGTACAGTAGCTTTTGAGATAAGACTAAAAATAAATGAAGCAGAATGTGGATGCATGACCTCATTTTTCCTTTTTAAAATCAGGTTCTTAGGAATCTACTGTACGTTGCAGATTTAGCATAGCCAAAACCTTTTTTGCTGACGAAAAATAAAGAACCTCTTAGAAAATTCAGGGCTGAGGTGGAGCTTTAATGTCCCTTCTCTGAATATTGAGTGAGTTATCCATGAAGGAAAAGACTTAAATGAAGGGGAAATAATAGCAATTTTTTAGGTGGAACCATGTTCAAAAGGAAAAACTATCAACAGATCCTCTCACAAATGATTCCACTAAGTGAGACTTTTCTGGAAGAAAAAGGGTTAAAGATGAAGGGACATTTGGAAAGTTCTGTTTGTCATAATTGATTCACTTTTGATGTGTGTATATGTTTCCTAAGTCTGTCATAACTGAGCTAGTTAAGAGCAAATAGATGGGACATTCAAGGTGACTCAATTCAGTTCAATTGATTTCATATCACTCACTTCAACCATGACTAAAAATCAACATGTATAATCCCTAAAATTGGTATAATAATTCTTAATCTTTCAAATATGTATGTCAATAATTTATTTATTATTTAATTTATAAATAATTCATAAATAAATATTTTGTGAAAATAATCCTTTCAAAATATAATTGCATGTAATTTATATGCAATTTGACTTTTCTTAAGTAAACAAAATATTTTGCTTTTAAAATTAATCAACT
Organism: Nipponia nippon; assembly: GCF_047370975.1. Classification (NCBI taxonomy): domain Eukaryota; kingdom Metazoa; phylum Chordata; class Aves; order Pelecaniformes; family Threskiornithidae; genus Nipponia; species Nipponia nippon. Next base: position 8,651,388 of record NW_028262337.1, on the reverse strand, counting down.
TATTCTACAAGGAAAATTGTTCCAGTCATCACATCCTTCAGGATTTTAGATTGGAAAATATAGTTCCCTGTTATCTCATTCATGCAGCATAGGAGGTAAATGTGCTGTATTATCCTCCCTCAGCTCCTAATAAATTATCAATTTTAAACGACCCAGTTATTGTGATGGACTTTAAAATCAACTAAAATCAAGAAAATATCTGCTTTGAACTTGTAGAACTAGGTGTTGATGCCCCCCAAGCCCATAGGATTTAGCACTTTAACAAGCTGTGGTTGTAGACTGTTGGCAAGAAATTTCCATCAGTCCAATAAGATTACATTCTTCAAGTCTTCTTTGATAATGTTTTTTAATTAAGTTTAATAAGAAGTAGGTGCTCTAGGTCTCATGGTAGACAATCAATATTTTTAATTTAGATTATGAATAGACTGCAGGAAGTGACTTCTTTAAAGCTGGCATGGCACTGTTACTGCCAGTAACAGTGTCTTACGGAAGTACTCAGTGGTTTGTCTGGAACATGACATTAAAACTCTGTAAAAAAAAAAAATCCTTTCTACATTCAAGGCAGAATGAGGAAATAGTGGAAATCCTGCTATTCTAGTTACAATGTCATATCCATCAGTACTGCTTGTGGGATACCCAAACCAAAAGACCTCAAGGCCTTTGGAGGCTGTAAACCCAAATGGGGGCACAGAGTAAATAAGGAATCAGAGAGGTCATACAGGCAGGGAAATGAAGCGCTGGCTTCACAGGGAACTTCAAGGAAGAAGTGGGTATAGACATAAGAAATTCAAGTTATACAGGGCGTTCTCCACATGAGACTGAGGGAAGGGTAAGAAGGCAAAAAGTGGAAGAAGCAGGAGCTCTGTGCTCCTGGCTTTCACATCCCAGCAGGCTTAAAGGGGTTCATCCTACAGTGGCATTTTTCTCAAACAGCCAAACTTTTGTCCTTCCCAAGCTCTGTGCATTTCTGTTCGTGCCTTATTGTGCCTTGCAGTTGGCAATGTCTGACTGTTAGGTTTTGCTTGTTTACACGCAAGAGGAAGACTTTTTTTTTTTTTTAATATGTGATTTTTGGGCCACACCTCACCGCCCAGCTCTGTGCTGTCTGTGACTGTCACAGAGTCCTTTACAGCCTCTGCTGCATCTTCCTCAGCCCCGTGCTAACACACAGAGCCACCATCACCTGGAAAAGAGTAAATCACTTACTGTGTCTTGGGAGAAGGCAAGGGGGAAGGTTCCTGGAGCTCCCTGGTGCTGCTGGACACATCCCCCTGAGCCCAAGGGGTCATGGTCAGCTCCATGTGCCTGCCCAGGAGAAACTCCTCTCCTTCCCCACCAGAGCAATCACCACAGAGTGCGCTTCCAAAAGGCAACCTTGCTTTTATAAAGAGCTGGTATCTGCTATGTTTAATACTTGTACTAATTAACACAGCAGGAAGCAGTTACATTTTTAGGTTCCTTAAAAGCAGAATATCCCCAGGCCTCAGAACTGTTCTGGGCTTCTTCCAGCCCTGGCTGAACCTGCTGACAAAAACATTGCTAAAACTCTAACTGCGAGGTTCAGTTTCTAAATCAACACTTACCCAGCAGAAGCCGGACTTGCATCCCTGGCTCATCTGCATTTTTTGTATTTTAAACCAGTGCCTGCTCATATGGCAGCCCTTCAACTTGAATAACTAACAGTGATTCCCTACTGCTTTCCAGGCTGGTATTTGTTTGCCTCTTCTCATCACCCTCACTTCAGATATTAATTTTTTTTTGGTAGAAGAAGCAACAGGAAGGATTTAAAGACTGGTAGAGGAGAAACTTGGGGAAGGAAGGGCATAGCCCAGCTGTGCAGCAGGGAGTTGGGGCAGGTGTTGATGCTGTTGCTGCTTGAGGAGAAAGCAGTGCCTCATGAGGTACCTGGCCCCAGCCTGCTGCGTTATCCTGCAGCCTGCCGATGATCTGAGCAGGCAGGTACTGGGACAAATGCATCTGAGCCAGGCCCAATCTGGGACCCCTCTGAGCCCTTCTCTAAGTAAAATTCTCATGAAGTGTGAAAGGTCAGAAAGCAACGGCAGTCAACGGCACACTTGCCATGAGGATCCAGAATGTGTATGGCTTCCCTGCTATGTGTAAATGTGCTGTGAAATGGGGCATGGACAGATACCATCAGGGAATGTTTTTTTTGACTTGCCATGCAGTAAGCAGAGTGCGTTCCTCCCCAGTGCCATTGCTGAGAAATACTTTAAAGCCCCTTCTATATTTTGGTGGATGGTTTTTCCCCAGTCAGAAGTGACAAGCATCCACCTTGAAATTAGTCACATTTTTGTTTTCTCTCTTCTTTGAAACGTGATCAATGAAGTATTGCTGCTGCATTGTGGGCAGAAGGAGCACATTGTTATGGCAGTTTTCATTTAACTGCAGCTGCAAATATTATGTTAGCAAATCAGCTCTCTGCTCTCATTGAATTTGCTCTCTACAGCCCTACAGTTCAGGGAAAGCTGTACCAAAACGCGTGAAACACTCAAAAGCAAGAAGCCATTTAGAACAGAAACAGCAATGGAAAATAATTAACCAGAGCCAGCAAAGCCCATTATTAAATTACCAGTGATAGATCAAAGGACAACTGCACAGCTTTGAATAATGGAGCTCTGCATCTTTCTCTGACTTTCAGACCAAGATTTGATTTAAAAACTGAGGTGTCCAATCCCTGCTAATGGCACCTGTGAAAAACTGCAGCTGCATTCACTCTGCAGTTCAGGGGAATAAAAACCTCTTCTTTTTCCTAAAAACCAACTGAGGTCAGCAGTTAGCATGAATATTTACACAGAAAATTCAAAATACTCAGTATTGCTGAGTATTGTAGGAGGAATGAAATTCTGTTTGTTTTTTTGCCACAATAATGAAAAATAGGGGAAAAAAAAGAGAGGAAGTTACTATCATTTCAGCTATCTCAGCTCTCTACTATCCAGCGTAGGGACTGGTGTCCCCTTCCAGATGCAACAGCACGAAGACTCATGTTAGTCAAAGGAGGCATTGACAGTGGTTTTATGCTAAGAAGAAAACGCAGAGCACTCCCTAGCTTCCACCTTCTACAGTTCATCTGAACCACATCCATCATGGCCCTAGATGACTAAGAGCTTCAGAGCGCTGGAAGGAGTCTCCTCCACCCTTTGTGACCAGAGGAAGGGTTAGGAAATCCCTGTGTTGAGGAAAGTACAGCAGTTGATTCCTTCCTAAGCCTGAGGGACAGGGAGGAAGATATATGGAGTAGGGGAAGTGCTGATTAATGGTCAGTGAGCATATTCTGCACCCAAAAAAGGGATTAAATATTACTAGAGAAAAAAAAAAAGCCATTTGTGCAACCACACCTACAATTCTTTCAGAAAAAGTGTACAATACAAAGTTGACACAATTCTTTAACTGACACTTGCTAGTATTTGCCTTTTTAGCTCCTCATCTTCCCTACATCAAAACCCAAAGGACATCCTTCGGCTGGTGGAATTTGGCAGAGCTCCATTAATTTCAGTGGAGTTGTGACAGTTCATGCCACAGGAAGACCTGCTCTCAGGACTAATAAATGTTGCTATCATTGCTGCAGCATTTGAATGTCAAGGCTTCCTCCTTGCCCATCAGATGCTGAGCACCACTGAGCTTAAAAAAGGTATGTGCCAGCAGCCTTACTGAGATCCCAGCTTCTGCTTGAGAACTGATACCCCTTGACATCAAGTTCCTTGATTGCTGTGCTCACAAGATTACGTATCAGTGAATGTTTCAGCTAGGACTTTTTATTTACATTCTAGATGCTCTCTGTTTCTAGAAAAATTGCTGCCATTATGGTCACAGAATCACAGAATGGTCAAGGTTGGGAGGGCTGGCATTATTAATCATTAGAAACAATTTCTCTCTTGCACACAGAGAACAGATGCTGAAGTGAAGCTTTAAAGTCACTGAACTAATTCCTTTCTTGAAAGCTTTTTCTTTTTTTTTTCTTGGATACTTGCAAATTGTGCAGAAAGGAAAGCTCAAAATATATTTTAGACCATATAGGTTTACAGAATAATCCACAGTAAATGATATTCTGTAAGTATACATTTCAATGTATGCTGTAGATGTGGCTATGGGGCAGATTAACATAAATCAGAAAGCAGTTTCCTCTTTTTGAATACACATATTTGAATAAGGACCACATGCATCTATATGCCCATACAAAACATGCCTGTAGCATCAGTTAGCTGAGTAAATGGGTCACTTTTTTGGGGGCCTCTACATCATTAATTTAAAATAGGTAGTCCAGAGCTATGGGATGTGCATCAAGAGAAAAAAAACCTTCTCACTGAAGTCTCTAAGTCAAATTCTATATCTTTTGTGTACACTTTTGTACTCTTCTTGGTGTGTGTTCTTGTCTGTTATGTGTACCTCTGCATGACCGTAGCATAAAGTGAAGAGTAAAATGCTAGTGCTGGGCATTTTCCATCAGCAGCTGAAATACGTGTTTTTCTGGTTACTGAGGAAGGCTTTGGCTAATGTGAGATTAACAGACAAAATAAACCTTTTCTGCATCTGAATAGTACAGATTTCACTACTTTTTTCAGTTTTATTTCAAAAGAAATATGGACATTCATTCTAATACATAACTTGTTCTTACCTTGTAGGCTTGAAAACTATTTCAGGAAGGGGGAAAAAGTGTTTAGCTTATTTACAGCAGCAAAACATTTTTAGACAAATATTCAGCAAAGTAGACAGACACACCATAATATCTGAGTTCACACTGTATTCAGGAGAAAAGATTTGCTGTGTCAAGTTTCATAGATTTAACCAAGTATGAATAGGTTTAGCTTTCAAAATATGATGGATTCATCACAGACTAAACTTATCTGTCAAGGGAAATAAGCTAGGTAAATCCTTGAATAAAAGTAAAAGAATAAAACTGCAATTTTTGCTCAAAACTTTGAACAAACAAACAAACAAAAGATTTCTCATTGGCTGGATATTTTGATTTTTTTTTCTCATTTAAAGAAACCTCTGATCATAAGAAGAAGCAGATACATCAGATAGATAAACTGTTCCAAGGGAACTAAATACCAAGGGTTATTTATTAGATGTGGAGCACCATGGCTCATATGGCTGTATGCAGAGACCTCCAATTGAAAAGAAACTAATTTCTGATCCGCTCTTTTTATGATAAACTGTATTTGGGGGCTGATTGATGACTTTCATACTTTTCTACCCAGTCTGACCTGAAAGCCCTGGTCATTTCCTGACAGAGGCTGGAATAGGCTTTCTCAATCACCAGCAAAATGCATTTAGCTTGCTGAGAAAAAGCACTTGAGTGGTATCTTGAAACACTTCTCATTTACTAAGCAAAATGGGATGCAGCACATGAGGGAAGCATTTGAAATGTGGACCAGCATTTTAAATAGGAATTCAGCAGCAGATCATCAACTAATCAGTGCCGCTTATTTGATTACTTTTCCAATCTCTTGTGCAAATGCTATCCAAAGTCCTCTGACATCGTCGATGGCAGGATCCTTCACAACTGTGTCTTCCACTGTGAAGGCATACCAAGCAGCTCTGCTAAGGCTTCTTGTATCATGCAAATACAGATGAAGCAAACAAGCAGTAAAAATGCAAGCTTTGTATTGGGTTTGCTTCTGGCCTTTGCTCTCATCCCAGTTTAAAGGCTGATGGGGAATTTCAGCTCTCCATCCCAGGCAGAGCTAGGCTTTGAGCTACAGCCGAGACCTGCTGGGATTTCAGGAAGGCCTTTGCTGAAGCTCACAGTGCCTGAGGGTGACACTGAGCAGGTTACCAGGCACAATACCAATATGGCTTGCTGGCTGCCTGCCAGCAGCCAAGGGGGAGCAGTGCAGTAACAGGAGAGGCAGAACCACACAGGCCACTAAGGAAGTCTGCGCTGATGCTGAACTCCATCCACTGTGGTCCTGCTCTGGTTACACAGCCCGCTCTCCCCAGGCTCTTGATCCCGAGGTGTGGCTGCAAGTGCTTAACTTTCTTTTCGTGTTTCATGGCTGTGTCTTCACTCCCATGTTGTAACATGAAAATAGTGCTTGTGTCCTTTGGAAGAGAAGCATGACTGAACAGATTTTATGATATCTTAAGCCCTGTTGGTAAGTACACAGAGTCCTCCTATGACATCCAGTCCTGGAGTTTTGTAAATCCTCGTCTGAGCTAACCAGCCCTTCCTTCAACATGAAAACCAACATGCTGAAGACAGGAGAGAAAAGTGCCATTAGGGTCTCAGGACACAGAGCAGTGTGTGCTGGCACTACTAAAAGAAATAACTGTTCGGACCTTTGTCTACACCTTTGGAGACTGCAGCTGAGCTCAAGATCTCTCTTGCTGTTTTTCAGTTCCTAAGAGGTGATACAGCAGTTTAATTTTTACTGTCCTTTTTTGAATATTGCTTTATTAATGTTACTCTTTTTGTTGGTTGACCTGGTCTGCAGAGGGTCTTGGATACTAGTTTTGTAAAATGACCTGATCTACAGAGGGTTCAGGCTGAAATAAAGTTTTGATTGTAACAACTTTGTTGTGTCATCGTTCTACTGAGGTTTGCCAAAGAATCTGTCTCTCCCCATAGACATGGTTGGATGGCACCACGTCTCCTGCTTCCTCTTCACTTTCCTTTATTTGCTCTTTTTGAGCCCATTCCAATATCTGGTAAACCCTCAGTACCATTTCTTTTTACTTCACATAGTTGCATTAAACATTTTATGAACTCTTAACTGCTTCACTCATGCCTTTCTCATGGTTGGGACTTCCTGCCATGTAAAATACCCTGCTGTTCCATCAAAAACGCTTGTGACAATCCCTCTGTTCCGTAAAGAAACCCATTATCATTGAACACTGTACTTTCTTGCTCTGCCCTGTTATTAGGGAGACTGTATTATACAAGCTTTATCCTTAAGTCAAAGGGAGAGGCTTATTGTATTTACCTTCCATTTTCCATCTACAGCAAAGCATCATGTGTGCTTATGTTGCCCATAAATACCATGTAATGCAATTTTCTTTAGCAATGCTTTGTAGTGACTAATTGGGAAGGTAATTACTCAAACTCAGTGAGAAGAGGTTGAGCTGTGGCAATTTATGCATAGGAGATAATACTTGAGCTTCCATTAACTGCAGGAGCACAAAGAATTTTAGAAACTCGGTGCTGTGTGTATTGTTCATTTAGACTTGAGGCTGAGTCATAAAAACATGCATTTTGAAGAGAAAGTATCTGATTAGAGCTGGAGGGATGATCTATATGTTTAATCAGCTTGCTCTATTCTAATAAATGCCATGTTGTAGTGTACCATAATGTGTAAATTTTATTCAAACATGGAAGCTAGCTGGAAGAGATGGACCTAGATTCCCTTGCTATTTATAGGTGTGGGGTTTAGGATTAAGACTGCATTTAGATACCTCGAATCAACACTGGATAAATATTTACTGACACTGAGCAGCATACGATCTGTCCAGAGCTTAAGATCACTCATATGCATTGAGGGAGGGAGTGGGAGAAGGCAGAAAGGGCACTGGATGCTTGCCTCCTCTTTTGTGTTTTAGAAATCAGATGGATCAAAGTATTCTCTTGAGATATCTGATAGGGAGAAAATTTACAGTTCAACAACATTCTCTTGCAATGAAAATTTGATATGAAAATTTTGTTTTCTTAAAATTTGTAAGCTTCCATTGTTATACTTGCTAAGATGTACATGTTAAAAAACATACCACAGTTCAAACATGAACATTAAGTCAAGGATAGAAAATATACATCTGTAGTTCAAAGTTATTTGTGTATGCATATGACTGTTTGGCCCTTCAAGTCTGTCTCATTGTCCCTGGGCTGCTCTTCCAATAATTAACACCTGATAATGCTATCTATCTTCTGAGCAGGAATCCTTCTGATAGGGATACATGCAGGGGCAGGAAAATCAGAAGCAATTAAAATGCTCATTTTTACTATCAGTAGCACCATGGGAGATCAAGCTGCAGGCTTGCCCAGGCTGACCTCATCACCTCTGAAGTTTTCACTAACTTCAGCAGAAAACATATATACCTACTCACTTTGAAATATCCTTATATGCAAACACCCAAGGCTTTAATACACACACAAAAAAAAACAGGACAAAAAAAAATCACACTCCTCATCAATTCTTTGTTTGGACAAAATATAGAGCTAAAGAAAGGGATAAAAAAGATGTAGCTGCCACATCACTAATCCAGTATATGATGAAAGAAAAATATGGAAAGAGAGATAAAGAAAAAGGCTGGGCATACTTGGTAACTGTGGAAGGTGGTGGTGTTGGGAATTATGTGCATAAAACTAAGACTACCTCCCAAAGCAGCACAACTATTGAGGAGAAAGCAGAACACCAATTAAACAAAATTACTTGTACAGGCAACAAAGCAAGATTGAAAGCACAGCTCCTCTCTAGGCAGGAAAGCGAATAAACATAGAAGGCCAGGGGTACAGATAAAACCTAGTCTCTCCTCAAGACACACTTCAGATCCATTCAGCCCAAACCTGCAGCCTTCTTCTAAGCAGCTCCTCCCTTGCCCTGATGGACTTTCTTTCCTAGAGCATCACGAATATATGTTCTCCTCCAAGAACTTGATCTTATTTATCGTTCTTACAATGAATTATGAACACTGTGTTTTCATACAAAGGATGTGAGGAACCTTGTTGTTTAAGAGTCTTATCTGGTTTGACATTAAGGAATTAATTCCTGTTCTCACCCAGCTGCTTCTCAGTGGCTGACTGGCCTTTGCTGTTCTGGAACAATAGATCAAGACAGTCACACATGTACAGTTGAATTTCTTTAAACCAAACAGTGTCAGCTTATGAAAAAATGATACCACTGTTATTTGATGCCTCATACTCCTTCATTTAAAAAGTATTGTGCAGCTGCCAGAATTGTGGTCTAAAATAGATTGACAACAACAAAAAGAATTTTGAGTTCTTCTCACTTTTCTTGTTACAGAATCCTGACTCTGAGGTGGAGCTTTTTGGCATATGGACAATGCCAGAAAAACAGGCCATTTTTAGCTAGTGATTTTCCATTTGGTAAAACTTGAGTGTAACTTTTGCTCTATTATTTAACTCATTTTTTACTTTGAAGTTCTAAATAAAAGAGGCTGTTGGGTACATACTACCATAGAGGAAGTCATAATTAAAACTGAAGTCCACCTAAATGTCAGTTACGTTACTACTATACTGCTTAGCTGAAACCAGTATTTGGTCTGTACGTGTTTCCTGCTGTTGAACATTGTTATCAAAGGAGCCTCTGGCACATCATTCATGGGTCATGCTCACATTTCTGCGTAACAGGAATGCAGTGTAACAAACTACAGACAGTTACTGAGATTTCTGTTTGATTTTCTTTGTTATAGCCAGCGTAAGCTAGATCCATGAGCCTGTTAGTCTAATATATGCATGATGCTTTCCCAGTCTGGTGGGTGATCCTTTTCTATACCACTCACGATAGGAGGGAAATGACAAGAAAAATTGTATCGCCAAAATGAATGTATGTATTAGTAGAATTATATGAAATATATATATTTCTTCACAAACATGTTTCATAATATACTGCATTTTTTTTCTATAGATACAGCATAACTTTGCTGTACATAAGAAGATTTTTTTGGGTGGGAGAGTATGATGGAAAGCTAGCTGCTCATTAATTGTCATTAATGGCTCTAGAAAGCAACCTCTTAAATCTCGAGCGATATCTTTCTGACAGGCTTATAATCTCTGCAAGTTGTTGGTAAGAGCAATGAACAAACCTGTCAGCAATTCTGGCTCTCAATGCTCTAATTTGAAGAAATGTGCAACGTGCTGGAGGAAACTAGGAAGCCACAGATAGCTTGTTAAGTGCAACTGATAAAATACAAACTGTGGTGATGCACAAATGTCTGCCAGCAATGCTGCCCATGACTGAGAAGGTTAGACAATTTTGCTGCTACAAGTACCTTCCTTTGGCATTTTACCAAAATTGGAACAGTCACTGCAAAAGAAATGGAGGGCCTGTGCAACAAACAGCACTTGTGCTGCTGACCTTCGAGCCCTGGCAAATTCCCTTGGTCCTACTATTTGGAGGGGGAGTGACAGCGTGTGGCTGTGGGCAGGGACTGTATTGCCTACAAGGGCTTCTCTGCACCCAAGACTCTGCTGTGTGCTGTGCTCCTTGCCTCCCCAGTGGAAGCACCACATGTTAGCCCCCGTCCTGCTCTGGCCCTGCGCACCAGACGTAGCCCCTGGTAGGTTGTCAGTGAAGCAAGACAACTGGAGGTGGCTTGTGAGATCCTAAATGGAGACTACTGCACTGCATTAAAGGTCTGAGAGATGCAGGTGTCCTGGCAGGGGACCAAGTAATCAAGATGAAATCAAATGCAGGAGATCTGACAGACCTGCAGTAATCTGCATAGATGTCATAAGAAATCTATCCATTTAATACCTCTCAAAGGTTAGAGAAGCCTGGAGTACTTTTTTAGCCCCATATGAGGGCTTTCAAGACATTTGCTTAAAAAAAATCTACAAGACAAAACCAAATGGCCTTTTGAAGATCCATATAAGCAAAAAGATAGGGCAGGCTCCAGTGCCTGGGACCAGAGGCTCCAATATGTATTAATGGCCCTGAGGAGTCTCACCTGATCCTCCACCCAAGCTCCAAGCCTCTGGGTCTGGGAGCCCCATTTGAGCTCAGGTCTGGGAACCCAGTCTGTGCCTGAGCTGTGTTAGGGATGTCCCTGTCTCCAGCTCTGCCTCCTGTACCGGTCTTGGACATGCTTATGGGTAGTGTGTTTCCTGGATGGACCCTGGGCATGTATTGTAGCTTGTCTCCAGTCCTGCCTTTGTCCCTATTGGCAGGATGGAATTTGGACCCATGTTGTAGCCTTGCCTTCAGTCCTATCTGTGGCATCATCTTTTCATAGAATCATAGAATCGTTAAGGTTGGAAAAGACCCTTAAGACCATTGAGTCCAATGGTTAACTTATCATTGCCAAGTCCACCACTAAACCATGTCCTCAAGCACCACGTCTACCCGTCTTTTAAATACCTCCAGGGATGGAGACTCAACCACTTCCCTGGGCAGCCTGGTCCAATGCCTGACTACCCTTTTGGTGAAGAAGTTTTTCCTAATATCCAACCTAAACTTCCCCTGGCGCAGCTTGAGGCCATTTGCTCTCGTCCTGTCACTCGTTACTTGGGAGAAGAGGCCGACCCCCACCTCACTACAACCTCCTTTCAGGTAGCTGTAGAGAGCAATAAGGTCTCCCCTCAGCTTCCTCTTCTCCAGGCTAAACAACCCCAGCTCTCTCAACTGCTCCTCATAAGACTTGTGCTCTAGACCCTTCACCAACTTCGTTGCCCTCCTCTGGACATGCTCCAGCACCTCCATGTCCTTCTTGGAGTGAGGGGCCCAAAACTGAACACAGTATTCGAGGTGAGACCTCACCAGTGCCGAATACAGGGGCACTATCACTTCCCTGGTCCTGCTAGCCACACTATTCTTGATACAAGCCAAGATGCCATTGGCCCTCTTGGCCACCTGGGCACACTGCTGGCTCATGTTCAGCCAGCTGTCAACCAACACCCCCAGGTCTTTTTCTGCCAGGCAGCTCTCCGGACGCTCCTCCCCAAGCCTGTAGCGTTGCATGGGGTTCTTGTGACCCAAGTGCAGGACCCAGCACTTAGCCTTGTTGGATCTCATGCAGTTGGCCCCGGCCCATCGATCCAGCCTGTCCAGGTCCCTCTGCAGGGCCTTCCTACCCTCCAGCAGATCGACACTTCCACCCAACTTGGTGTCGTCTGCAAACTTACTGAGGGTGCACTTGATTCCCTCATCCAGATCATCAATGAAGATATTGAACAGGACCGGCCCCAGTACTGAGCCATGGGGAACACCACTTGTGACTGGCCGCTAACTGGATTTGACTCCATTCCCCACCGCTCTCTGGGCTCGGCCATCCAGCCAATTTTTAACCCAGAGAAGAGTGCACTTATCCAAGCCGTGAGCAGCCAGCTTCTCCAGGAGAATGCTGTGGGAGACAGTGTCAAAGGCCTTAATAAAGTCCAAGTAGACACCATCCACAGCCTTCCCCTCATCCACTAAGCAGGTCACGTTGTCATAGAAGGAGACCAGGTTAGTGAAGCAGGACCTCCCTTTCATAAACCCGTGCTGGCTGAGCCTGATCCCCCAGTTGTCCCACACGTGCCGCATAATGGCACTCAAGATGATCTGCTCCATGACCTTTCCCGGCACCGAGGTGAGGCTGACAGGCCTGTAGTTCCCTGGATCTTCCTTCCAACCCTTCTTGTAGAGGGGCGTCATGTTTGCTAACTTCCAGTCACCTGGGACCTCCCCTGTTGACCAGGACTGCTGATAAATGATGGAGAGTGGCTTGGCCAGCTCCTCTGCCAGCTCCCTCAGTATCCTTGGGTGGATCCCATCTGGCCCCATGGACTTGTGAACATACAGATGGAGGAGCAGGTCGGTGACTGCCATCTCTTTGACAGCTGGGGCTTCATTCTGCATCCTATCTCCATCTCCCAGCACAGATGCCTGAAAACCCCGAGGATGACCAGTCTGACTATTAAAGACTGAGGCAAAGAAGACATTAAGTACCTCAGCCTTCTCCTCATCCTTTGTGGCAAAGTTACCTTCTGCATCCAACAAAGGAGGGAGATTCTCCCTGGCCCTCCTTTTGTCGCTGATATATTTATAAAAACATTTTTTGTTATCTTTAACGGCGGTGGCCAGTTTAAGTTCCAGCTGGGCCTTCGCCTTTCTAATCTTTTCCCTGTATAACCTTACAACATCCTTTTGCTCCTGACTGAGCTCCCTACTATGTCTGGGACTGTTGATGGACGTTGTCACTAGCACCCATCTCTGCATGATGTGCACAGCCCCTGTGGGCCTGTGACCCACGGGTAAAAGTATGTTCTGTGCTGGGGTTGCCCTTGGCTCCTGGCTTGCCTGTACTTATGGAGCAGCAGCCCTTGCTGCTCCTTGCCATGCACCTTCAAAGACTTTTATACATTGTAAGTGTAGCATATGTCCTGAGTTTGCACACACAACTAGTCTGATTGCATAGGCAAATTATATTTTGGGTATTGAAGCAGTCAGTTAGGAATGTAAGCCAGCCATTTGAATGCTCCAATAACTAGTCATCATATGCAGCATTCGGTAGTTTGCAGGAGACCTGCCAATGTCCTTGACATTTGAACAGTGGAGATGGCCAGGTCTATTGTTTCTGGTGAACATGAAAGGTGGAATACTTCCTTTTAGTAGTGGCTTTTTTCTCCTTGCAGTACTTCATCCTGTTGTCATTTCTATGTTGGAAGACTGCAAGCCTTAGTGTATTAGCTGTAGTCTCCACAGTACCCAGACTCTACCTCTTTCCCATGGCGGTACTCTGATACTTGCAATCAGCAGGCAGTATTACAATCAGCTGAGCTGTTTGAACTAAAAAGCTCCTCATAAACAGAGTGAGCTTGTCTGCTGCTTAATACAGCTGTGGGCTCCAGACTGTGTCAGGATTTATTAATGAAAATTAAGAGATCGCACCACAGTGAGGAGTAGACATCATGGAAATTGTCTCTTTAAATTTTGAAAACCAAAACAGAGCAAGGAAGGGCTCTAGATGGAAATTATACAAAGACTTATAGGAATAAAAATGCTTTTTTTTTTTTTTTTTTTAACTTTGTAACTGTTTTACCTAATTTCAGGCTAAAATTACGTTCCCTGCAGTTTCTTGGCACCCTCACATGACAGTGTTTGAGTGCTTGGTACTTCAATAACTGAAGGAGGTTTGAGAACAAATTAATTGCCTTCAAGAAATACATTGAATATTTGGAACTTTCTCTGTCCACATGCTTTTGTGACAGAAAATGCAGTTTCTAACCATATTTTTTTCTTCTTCCAGCCTCCAGCCTGGAAAATTTCAGTGCTGTCAACAGTTTCAACTTTCTGTTACAAAATGTTGAAATAAAGCTCAGTTTTGAGAAACTTTTGGGTTGAGTCAGAATAGTTTGCTGTATAGAAGACCTCAATTTGGGCTTGGTCTGTAACCCCCATTCCCATTGCAACCTCCATCTCAGTGCAGCAGGGCTCCAGGCTGCCAAATTTTCACAGCTTCTACTCAGTGTTTTTCGGCTTTCTCTGTCCCTTTGTGAGTGGAGTTCCCCAGTTCCACACTCTGACTAGCTTGTCTGCTGCAGCCCCATGGATCAGCTCCTGGACTGGCTTTGAAGGGTAGCCCCATCTTGGCTGGGTGAAGGCAAATAATTTGGCTGCAGCCCCCTGCACAGGGATGATCCTTTGCAGGTGCATGAGACCAGCAGCTGATCAGACAAACCTCGGCAACTGTTTCTGAACATGCTTATAAACCATTCATCCTGGTATCAAATAATGGGCAAAAATGTTAATAAACAAATTAAATCCATGTGCTCTGAGTTTGCCTGCAATTCACCTGCTTCCTGAGACTGAGTCCAGCAAGTCCAGTTGTCTCGGGAAATCAATATACCTAGATGCACCACTGAAGAGCACTTCTGCTTAGGTGTGTAGTGACAGACTGTTATTTGAAGCAGCTAGGTTTGGAAAATTTGGAGGAAATGTTAGTTCTCTTAATCTTTTTATCCTGGCTCAACTCATCACTGACAGTTGCATTGCAGGAATGAAGGGTGAACTGGGAAAATCCAGTTTATAAACCCTCAGAGCTTGATTTCAAAGGATTCATGAAACAAGAATAATCACCACTGATGAGGTATTATAGCTTTCACATATTGTCTCATTCTTTTTCACCAGTCATTTTTTTTCACCAGCCAGCCTCTTGTTTTTAAAATAACTCAGAAAAATGCAGAAGCAAGTCAACAGGAAGGGGCAAGTATTCTGCAATAATCTGGTAACTCTTTTCTGTTTTTTTTTTTTTTTTTTGTGTGTGTGTGGTTTTTTGGTTTTTTTGGTTTTTTTTGTTTTGTTTTGTTTTGTGGGGAGAAAATTCCCTTGCCATAGTACATTATTGATTTTAACCAAGCAAGACCCACCACCCCACACCCCATCCCCCTCTTTTATTTTGATATTATTTGAAGGATTTATAAAGCTTCTTTTATAAAGGTTCTTTTTTTCTAGGGGGGAATGGGGCACCAAATTAGGGTAAAGATGGTGTTAAATTGCCTCTCAACTCTTGGAAAGGTACTACCCATGTCTAGGCCATAGATTACAAGTCAGTTAAGTGGGAACATCTGGTCTTCAGTCCTGTAAAAGCCTGAGACTAGCACTGGTGCCTACAGAGTAATAAAGCTGACAAGCAGTGACGTGCTATGGAGAAGGAAGATAATCACTGGAAATTTGTTTCTCATCGAGGTTGTACTTTGGTATTTGGAAGAATGATTCCACTATTACAAACGATGCTTTGAGAGGCAAAATGATTAATTCATTTCCTTAGAGCCAAGGTTTTCCTGTTTTCCTGAGAAATGCAGAAATCCTTCAACAAGGGAATTCGCTTAGTCAGCAATGACTGGCCTGATGTAGTCTTTGTGGTAATGTTTGAGTAGCAACTGGCCTAGGTGACCTTCAGAGGTCCTTCCTTAATGTTTCTATGATATTGTTCTATACTACCATTTTAAAAGGAATTTACTACATTCCTTCAGTGGAAGTAAGTCAGTCATCTTCCCTGCACCATCCCAGCTGACAACCCTCTCACATCTCATGTTGTACTTTTTAACTGAATTATAAAATAGCTTGGGTTGGAACGACCTTTGAAGTTCAACCCCCCTGCAATGAGCAGGGACATCTTCAACTACACCAGGTTGCTCAGAGCCATGTCCAACCTGACCTTGAATGTTTCCAGGGATGGGGCATCTACCACCTCTCTGGGCAACCTGTTCCAGTGTTTCACCACCCTCAGCATAAAAAATTTCTTCCTTATATCTAATCTGAATCTACTCTCTTTTAGTTTACCCCTTGTCCTATCGCTACAGGCCCTACTAAAAATTTTGTCTTCATCTTTCTTATAAGACCCTTTCAAATACTGAAAGGCTGCAATAAGGTCTCCTCAAAGCCTTCTCTTCTCCAGGCTGAAGAGCCACAACTCTCTCATCCTTTCCTCATAGCAGAGGTGTTCCAGCTCTCTCATCATTTTTGTGGCCGTCCTCTGGACCTCCTGTCCAACGGGTCCATGTCTTTCCTGTGCTGAGGATTCCAGAGCGGGATGCAGTACTCCAGGTGGGGTCTCACCAGAGTGGAATAGAGGGGCAGAATCACCTCCCTCGACCTGCTGGCCACGCTTCTTTTGATGCAGCCCAGCATATGGTTGGCTTTCTGGGCTGCAAGCGCACATTGTCGGTTCATGTCCAACTTTTCATCAACCACTACCCCCAAGTCCTTCTCCTCAGGGTTGCTCTCAATCCCTTCATCCCCCAGCCTCTATTGATACCGGGGATTGCCCCGACCCAGGTGCAGAACCTTGCACTTGGCCTTGTTGAACCTCATGAGGTTCACATGGGCCCACTTCTCGAGCTTGTCCAGGTCTCTCTGGATGGCATCCCATCCCTCAGGCGTGTCAGCTGCACCACTCAGCTTGGTGTTATCTGCAAACGTGCTGAGGGTGCACTCAGTCCTGCTGTCTATGTCATTGATGAAGATATTCAACAGCACTGGCCCCAGTACGGACCCTTGAGGGACACCACTTGTCACTGATCTCCATCTGGACATTGAGCCATTGACCACTACCCTCTGGATGCAACCATCCAGGTAATTCCTCATCCACCAAACAGTCCACCCATCAAATCCATATCCTTCCAATTTAGAGAGGAGGATGTTGTGGGGGACTGTGTCAAAGGCCTTACACAAGTCCAGATAGATGACATCCATAGCTCTTCCCTCGTCCACTGATGTAGTCACTCCATCATAGAAGCTCACTAGGTTAGTCAGGCAGGACTTGCCCTTGGTGAAGCCCTGCTGGCTGTCTTGAATCACCTCCCTGTCCTCCATGTGCCTTAGCATAGCTTCCAGGAGGATCTGTTCCATGATCTTCCCAGGTACAAAGGTGAGGCTGACAGGCCAGTAGTTCCCAGGGTCCTCTTTTCTACCCTTTTTAGAAATGAGTGCAATGTTTCCCTTTTCTGAGTCACCAGGGACTTCACCTGACTGCCAGGACTTTTCTGCTGGTACCAAGGAGCTTGCTTATACGTAACACTCGGCACAGTTTTGCAACCTCCCTTCTGTGGTGAAACTGAACTTATCCATGGCAATTTTAGCCATTTCTTAATGTTAACTTCATTTTCCCTCTCAAGTAGCTTATATACTTATAGACATCAGTCACCTCTTTTCTCTCAGCCTTCAGTCTAGCAGATCAAGTGGTCCAGCCTCATTTAGTCTTATCTGCATGCCAGTGGCTTTTCACGGTACCTTTCCTTGAGTTAATCTTCACATTCGTGACAATACTGTAGAGAGAATTCAAGAAATGCTGCAGCAAATGTCTGCTACAATGACACTAATAATTATCTCAGGAAATATATTTCCTGTTGTATCCTAGGAGAACATTTGGTTTGTTTCATGGCTGTGTTACACTGATGGTATAATAGAGAGTCTGACATCAGCTAACATGCCCTTGTCATTTCCAAATGATCTTCTGTGAGCTTATAGAAGTTCTAGGCATTTGCTACATTTCCATTATTTTGCACCTTGCATGAATTCATTTAATCAGCCTGTATTACCCCTGACCTTGAGGTCATGTAGTATTTTCTGCATGATATTTGAATCTTCGTGCATTGATAATGGCTCCTAATATTGTATCATCTGTACTTTTCATTAGCAGATCTGTGCTCTCAGCTGAGGTCTATAATGACCTTGTATTTTCTGGTTGTTCTCACTCATTTCCTACTTAGTATTTCTCACAAACACTTTGCTGGACACTTTTTTCCATCTCACTTCTAATGAGTATCTTTCTCCATTCTATTTGCAAATAGATTATCTTTACATCCCCACGTTGGTGGGCCACCAGCTGTTTGGATGTGCCCTCCAGGCAATTTCCAATGAAGGAAATAGTGCTAATAGCAGAGGAGAAAAGTTGAGAAAGCAAGCAACAGCATTTCCTTCCCCTTCCTCCACTCAAGCAACAGCCAAGCAAGAAGTACGAAAAAGTCAAAGTTAGCTTTGTGGTCACACATTTGTGTATGCTCAGAGGCCTGTTTGGGGATCAAAAAAAAAAAAAGGCAGTCGGAAAAAAAAGTGATACTGCTGCTGTTCTGTTTTCCCTGCTTATCTGCTGTATCCCTTTCCTCCAGCACTCAGCCTAAGCTACACAGTTCGCAAGCTGCTTGAGATGGGAACATCTTTTACTGTTAGTGCCTGTGTTTATGCATTTATTTAGCATGGTCTTGAGAGGTGTCTTCCGAAGATACTAGAAGGCAAATTAAAAAACATCTCTCTCCTTTTCCCCACCCCTCAATTGTTAAAAAAACCCCTTCCTTAGAGGAGGTTGCAGTGTAGCAGCAGCCGCAGAGTGCTTGGAGGAGGAAACCTGCTTTGGTTCTAGCACCTAGCCTGAAGGCAGTCCTCCCGGATTGACATGTGTGGAATGTTGTATCGAGAGGTTCTCTCTTCACTTAGGCTCTGACTATGGTGAGGTGATGAGGAGATTAATCTAGTTTAAGTCTGTGGATATTCTAGTGTCCATGCTAATTAAACTATAATAGAGAATTGTTAGTCTTATTTTAGAGTTTCAGTGAGATCAACAAAACAAGTAATGCAATAATTAAAAAGTACACCCTCTGCACTGTTACTAAATTGCTCTGGATTTTGGCTTGTTTGTCATAGAAACACTCAGGTTGCAAGGGAAAACCTGAACGTAAAAGTTGCATGTGGCTTGAGAAGTCATATATGCAACATATATAATGTAGCACGCTAGCGTCAAAATGTATCGAATACCTTTTCCAGGTGGAACTTAATTGCTTCATAGAAGCTAGAAACAGCAATTTATTAGTTTTTTTTTTTTTTTTTTCCTAACTGTTTATTGATGGAGGAACTGCTAGCAGCACAGTAGCATTGACAAGCAGTAGGCTAAATCAGAACTCTGGGACATGTCTGTTAACTTGGGTCCAGGTTGTTCCCTTGGAGAATTTGGCAATTTTTGTATTTATAGGAAGCCTTTTGTCATGAAACACTTGTAAAGTTCTTGCTGGGAAAATTCACATGATAAATTTAAAAAGCTTCGGTCTGTCTTCCTTAAGGATGAAATACAGCTTCTTCTTTACTAGGATGGAATCTTTCGCTGCAGAGAGACTTGATGAAACTGATACTAACTTTCATTATTTTGGTTCTATAGAAAGAGAACATCACTGATTTCAGTGGAGTTGTCACTGAGTTACACAAAGGTAATGAAATGGAAGTCAGTCCTTCTGTAAATTTCAAACATGATCAATGAGCTATCACGTTAAATAGTTCAATGAAGGAACATGGGTGCTATTAGACTTCTGTAGGGAATGCCTCTGTGAATCATGCCTAGTGCTATTTGAAATATAGTGGGGGTCACCTCTGCCTGCTGCTCTGGAAGGAGGGGACAGCACTGAGTGCAGCCCAGGGCCAGAAAGACAAGGCTCCCCAGGAGCCTTTCTGCTCCTAAGAGACCTAGACCAGGCTCACTGCACCCTCACTGATCTTCTGCTACCTTGAAAGCACTGCTCACTGCTTCTTCAGCAGCAGGATGGCAGAAGGAGCTTACAAGGGTGTCGTGGTTTAACTCCAGCTGGCAACTAGGCCCCACACAGCTGCTTGCTCGTTCCCCCCAGTGGGATGGGGGAGAGAATTGGAAGAGTAAAAATGAGAAAACTCATGGGTTGAGATAAAGACAGTTTAATAGGTAAAGCAAAAGCCACATGCGAAAGCAAAGCAAAACAAGGAATTCATTCACTACTTCCCATCGGCAGGCAGGTGTTCAGCCATCTCCAGGAAAGCAGGGCTCCATCATGTGTAACAGTTACTTGGGAAGACAAACGCCATCACTCTGAACGTCCCTCCATTCCCTTCTTCTTCCCCCAGCTTTTATATTGCTGAGCATGATGTCATATGGTATGGAATATCCCTTTGGCCAGTTGGGGTCAGCTGTCCCAGCAGTGTCCCCTCCCAGCTTCTTGTGCACCTCCACCCTACTCACTGGTGGGGTGGTGCAAGAAGCAGAAAAGGCCTTAACTGTGCTCAGCAATAGCTAAAACATCCCTGTATCATTAAGACCATTTTCAGCACAAATCCAAAACATAGCCCCATACTAGCTATTGTGAAGAAAATAACTCTACCCCAGCCAAAACCAGCACAAAAAGTGACTGAACTTGTAATTAGTCCATGCGAAGCATGGCTATCATGCAGCCATACTGGCAGCTTCTTCCTGTTGGAGTAAAGAGGGTGTTTGTTCTCACTGCACTGGCCTGCGAAAGCAATGCACTTCTTTTCCTAAAGAGGAATCACGCATCAGTGCTGTGCTGTCTCTCATACCCGTAATGTATTACTCACTGTTTGCTGAATCGAGCCCTGGGTCTCTAATGAAAGAAATTTTTTTTTTTTTTTCTTTTTTCCCCCTAGTTTGTTGTGTAGACAGGAAGCTGTTCTTCTTTACCACGTTGAGCAGTACTTGTTCTTTACCAGCAGGACTGCATGGACCTTAAGACCATACAGACCAGACATGTTCTTTGAAGTTATGTGAATCTTTCAGGATTCAGTTCTTAAAACTTTGTATAAACAGGGATTGGATGTGGAGGAGCTGGACCAGCCAGAGGACCTGCAGGGAGATATGGAGGACTATGGGGAATCATGAAAGGACATAACACAGGTGGCAGTTCCCATTGCTTAGTCTTGGGATTCTAACCATAGGTGCTCCCTGTTTTACAAAAGAGAAGGTCTGAGTACTCCTACCCAGGTACCTGCTGAATAACACTTTGCTCAAGGATGAGGGTGTGATGTTGTATTGGTAAATATTTAGGAGCCTGAACTCTATGGAGGTGTCTAACTGGTGGGCTGCAGCTATGCCACAGCCACTATTGCTGGAGAATTCTTGAGTATATTCTTCCATTTCATTAACTCAAGACACAGAAGAGTGATGTAACTGTTGTGATTTGCTTTAAAGGGTAGGATTATTCTCAGATGAGAGTTATTACAAGTTTTCCCTCCAGCTACTCATGTGAAGGCAATTTGGACAAAGCTTTGAAAAATGAGAAAGCAGTGTAGCACAGAAGGAACAGAGGGAGGTTATGTACATAAGCACTAAACAGTTCAAATTAAATTTTCGAGGAGGTTAATGCATCTAGCCAAAGTCAATGTTCTATACTCCATGTTTTCTTCCACTGCGGATGATTAGAGTATAGGGTGAATTCAGAATTCAGATGAGGTGAACCTTATTGTATTAATTTTGTAACTAAACATAGCTTAATGGATTAAAACTGTTTTGAGGAATGAACGTGTATTTGGATGGATAATTCACACACCATAGAACTATTCGTCTGCCTAACAGAATTTATAATAGATAAGATTCAGGACCTCATTCTACTTGTATTAAATCAATTATAAAGCTGTCCTGAACTTCAGCAGGAGCAGAATCAGGGCACAACTCATGAATATTGCAGTCTAAAATGAAAAATTTTTAAAACTAGGAATGAGGCAGTGCAAGGCAGGCCCCTGGAAGCTGATAGCCTGTGGCCTGGGCCATTACACGGGCTGCTCTGCATCACTCCCATCCAAAGGTGACAGACTGTGTTGGGAAAAGGCCCTTGCACTATTCCCCATGACCAGTTTTTCTGATGGGTGAGCTTTCTTCTCTGAAATGTTAAAGAACAGTTTGTGGCTTTACCTCTCAGGGGTCGCTCAGCATTTGGGAGAAAGGTGAAACAGGTGAAAGAGTGTCTTGCTGGTTTTAAATCCAGAAGTATATACTTTGCAAAGGATTTGTTAAAAGTAGAAGTCACAGAGACAATATTACTGTGTTTTCAGGGCTGGAATCAGTAACCTATAGCCAGTTATGAGAGCTGACAGACACTTGCTGCAGAAATACCCCAGCAATTCTGTCAGGGATGCAAAGATGTGCGCAAGTGGAGTGAGTGTTTGCTAGAGATGGGAGCCCTGGCATACGGCCCTGCAGGCTTGCTTCAAAATGCCTGCAAACTTGCCCATCTGTATGAAGATGAAAAGCAAGCCTGCAATCTGCTTGCTATTTGATTCACTTGTTTTATCTGTAAGCCATCCCTTAGGGAAAGGAGGGAAAAAAAAAGACTTATAAACCTAGAATAAAAACTCCTCTGTTTAGAAACTCTTTCTCTCCATTTCTCTAATTGTTTTATTTAAAGACCTCCCTGCACCAAGAATGTTTTCTAAAAATCTCAAATCCCCTATCAAAGTAAGATTTATCTGATGTTCAGGGCAGTATCTGAGTAGGACAATGGAGAAAGTGCCAGCAGAAATAAATGTAGTCTTGACTTTCAGACAGCTGAAGGCAAAAAAGCTCCCAAAGGATTTTGTTAAAAAATATTTTCAAAAAATAATGAGAAATAGGAAAATTACACAGAAAGACACAGAGTGTCAATTAACTCAGTGGTTTTTGCAAGCTTAGTCCGCAGTAAATAGCACTTGCATGCTGAAGACTGATCAGAGGGTTGGTTTACTTTATTTTTAATGTATGGGAGAAAGTGACTTTAAAGCCTCTGTATTTTAGAAGAGAGAATGCTCCAAGATTTTACATCTCTTACCAAGGCAGACAGAGAAGGAAAAGCAATGTGGATTTGCTTATAAACAATCTAGAACCAGAGGGGCAGTTAAAAGAATAAATAGGAGCACTTGGAAATGTCATCTAAAACTTAAGTAGCCATACTGTGACAAGATAAGGGTTTTAAAAAATATTTTCACTAAACACTGCTAAAGGGAAAAGTCAGTTACAGCCACAGTGTAAAAGAGCAGATTGTCAATGAATAGGTTTCTAGCAAAGAAGTGACCAGACTGTGCATTTTTCAGACAGGTCCTGGGGCCACATCATGATAGCCTAAAACAAATGAATCAGCTCTTAACTGTATTGGATGGTATTTGAAAGCTCCATCTCTGAAATTAGGAAATTAGGAAAAAAACCCACAAGTGAAACAAATGCCCTCAGCACGCTTCTTCAGAAAAATCCCTGCAAGACAGAAAAAACAGATAAGCACAGAAGTTCAATGCAATACATTAGGGAAATAAGACAACTTTGTGACCATTTTTGGAGGATTTTCTGGGAAAAAAGAAAAAGCTCTGAGAAAGCTCAATGCCACTGCTGTGGGAAAGACCCAGCTTGTTTTGTTCTGTGGGAATCCCTGGAGATGGAAATGTTTCAGAGCTTCCCATCTGTCTTCTGTTTTGGGACAGGGATTCCTCATGCCAGGATGGCAGGCTTTGACAGAATGGCTCTGCGCTCAGGTCCTCTCTCCTCCATGGCCTGGGCCCAAGGGAGGAGTTCGGGACTGGGTGTAGAAGATGTGGCACTGTGGATCCTCCTCCCTCACATACAGCTTTTGTTCCTTCTTAAATGCCTTGGTCTATTGTAAATGCAGTAAGATTAGAACAAAATTTGAGCCTAAATTCAGATTACTAAAAATTATAATGGAGAAGGCAATAGCATTCATAGATCTAAATGAACAATGTCAACATGCATGATTTTGAATTGGTATATTTAATTTATTTCATAATTCATCTTAATATCTGACTGCCCCACAGTACTACCGAGAAATAGGGACATGTATGCACTTTACAAATACTTTTTGTGTTAAGTAGCTATTTCATGTTTTAATCTGAATAAGTCTTTTAAATCTCTCCTGTAAATTATGTATCTTGGTGAGGTTTCAGGTCAAGAATTAATCTTCTACATACAGATCAGAGGTCTCAATCCAGCTCTATATTAGAAATGTTTATAGGTATAAAGTATATCATGTTTTCCGTAGCAGCCAGAGAAATTTAAATCCATATGCTACATATTTCTATAATGTCTCTCCCATCAGTTTAACCTCTTTGTTAGTTGTGTGTGATTTACCTGGTCAGCCTCCACATTCTTATAATTTTCCTGGCAGGATAACAGATTATTTAAATTTCTTTCTGCTTACTGGCATTTGAAATCTTCTCGCTTTTATTGCAGAAATAACTAACTTTTATTATTTCACTTAGAAGGGTCTTAAATGTCCAGCAGTGATTTTACATGCAACTTCCAAAAACATCAACTGTAGCTATGTTGGCAAATGTTACAATGGAGTCTTCTGTTCATTTTGCCTTATTTTATTATCTATTTTAATAGAAAATGATGCTTTTGTCATGTAAATGTAAAATAATCAGCAGAGATCAACCAAGTAGAACAGAGTGTAAAGGCATCAATCACACTGCATATTGACCAAGGAAGAAAATTACGAGCTACAAAGAAAACAAATCCTTTATGACAATTGTACTGCACAAAAAGATGGAAAACCTGATTACGGTCTTGCTTATTCCAGTAGAATAGTAATATCCCTGAGTCTGAAAAAGGCATGAAACTGATGTAAGACCACAATCACATCCAAAGGGAAATTCAATATGCATTGATAACAGAACCAAAAACAAGTCAGGGGAAGTAATATAAAGTGATTATCATATCCAGCAGATTATTTAATTTGTGTTCATTATCTATTTTTTCTGTACAAGAAGCATCAAGTCAAACACTTTAATAAAAAAGAATAGAGACATTATAATTCTACAGAACAATTTCCAGTGAAGCTACACATTATTTAAAGCTTATGTATACTGAAACTATTATGTGCCTCAATAAATCAACATTTTACTTCAAGTCAATATTTTCTTTTGCAGGCTGTTATCTTGGAGACCAGAAGAAGTCAAGCATACATGTTTAAAATTATATGAAAGGGCTAGAAAGTCCTGCTGTTAAATCCCTTGTAGAGTCTCACCCATTGTCATGTCCCATACCACCCTCCTGTTGAGAAATGAGGACATGACAGATGAGGGCTTGGAGGTATTTTGCTCAAATTCACATTTGCTATGTTCCATGCAAATGGTCATTGTGTGTATCCAGTTCCTCTCTCTTGGCTGAAAAAGCCACTCCAAAATGATATCATAGACCCCCAAGTTCTCAAAAGTGTGTCCCATGGGCTCAGGAGAGGGAAAGGTGAGTGAAAACATTTTGGAAAGGAAGGAAAATTGGCCAGGAGGAAGAGGCATGACAAAGCCACATTTTAGTCCCTCATTGTAAATTAGCTCTTGGTGTTAAAGTCTTCAGGGCATATTTTTCAGGCATCAAAGACAATTAAAAAATATTTCTACTTATATTTCCTCAGGAAAAGTCATGGTCCTTTATGTTCAAATACAATATTTTTTGATGGGGTCCTAATTACTGTGATGTTCAGCCCATCATTGATTTTATGACTGCATGATACACATTTGTACTGTCATAATCCTACAGAAAATTTTGAAATGAACCAATTTTCACTTGTTTTCTATTTCTGGGCTACCAGTCTAGGGCCAAGACAGTAAATTTGCATATAGAGTACCATGCAAAAGAATCTATTGAAATACGTGCAAGAAGAATTCCAATCAACACTGCAGTCATCAGCTTTCCACCCACCAATGCTGCTTAAATGTAATAGAGAAGTTACAATGTCCTCTTTTGAAATGAGCAAACCTGATTATTGGTGGGAAGAAAATTCAGCACAGTGATACCACTATTTGTTTTTTCAGACTTGTGTAATCTGTGCACAAATCCTTGCTCCCCCCCTTGCCTTGATTTCCTGTTAAATATTGTGTTGCAGGATGGTCTGATTATCTCTTTCTATGGGCTAGTTAAGTTAGTTATTGTACTAAAATGGCAAGATCCTATTGAAAACAGTTTCAAGAGTTTAGGCAGGCCAGGCCAGCAGGATGCTGCTCTGGGATGCCTGATTCTGCTCTCGGTAGGCCAATAACCACACAAGCAGTACATATTGATTTTTTTTTTTTCCAAATAAGTGAGGTAATAAGTTGCATACACTGCACACGTACTCCTGAAGGAGTGTGCCTTTAAACATGATCCCTTAAAGGACAAAACAAGCACCTTTTGAACAGCAATTACAAAGAAAATATATTTAGGAGAAGAGAGAGCCTTTCTGCATGGAAAACTTTCATTTGCCTTGTAATAAGAAACAAGGAGATACTTTTCTGGGAATAATTTGTCTGACAAGAAAGCATCTTTTTCTGGCTACCAAAAGCTATGCTACAAGCTCCCATGCCTCTCTCTCTTATTCATTTATTGCATTCTAGATTACTTGGAATTTTGTTTTCAAGTCACTGTGACTCATTTTCTGTAGGGACGGGATGATCACAGTTACGTTGCTAATTGTGAAGCTAATAGATATTTGCTGTGAAACTTGTGAAGTTTTGAAACATGCTCAACACTGAACACAGGTATGAAAGTTGTAACATGGTACCTGTTATTGTACTCCATTAAAGAGTTCAGTAAGGCTTGTGTAATTAAACCTTGAGACCTAAATTTCTGCAGTTTCACAGCAAGCAACCACTATTAAAGTTTTTTTAACCTTCCAGTAAAAAGAGGAAAAAATAAAGAGAAAAAAAAATCTGCATTCCAAAACAAAAATTTTAGCAGGTCTTTCTATTTAACAATGCCCTTATTTTCTTTTGCTTTAGCTGTAAACAATTTTAATATGGAAAAACAAATGAACGTTGTCTACCTGGACTTCTCCAAGACTTTTGATACTGTTTCCCACTGCCACCCCCTGGAGAAACTGACGTGTTATGGCCTAGACAAGTGGTCTGTGCAGTGGGTGAGGAATTGGCTGATGGGCCACACTCAAAGAGTGGTGGTAAATAGCTCTTTTTCAAACTGGCAACCCGTCACAAGTGGAATCCCCCAGGGATCGATATTGGGCCCAACGCTATTCAATATCTTAATAAGTGATCTGGATAACGGGATCAAGTGTAGCCTGATGAAGTTTGCAGATGACACCAAACACTCTGGAAGGGAGAGCTACCCTGCAGGAAGATCTGTGTAGGCTGGAAGAGTAGGATAACGTGAACCTTATGAAGTTTAACAAGGACAAGTGTAAGGTCTGGCACCTGGGAAAACATAATCCAGGAGTGCAGCACAGACTGGGATCCAGCTGGCTGGAGAGCAGCTCTGTGGAAAGGGACCTGGGGGTCCTGGTGGACAGGAAGCTCAATATGAGTGAACAGTGTGCTGCTGTGGCCAAGAAAGCCAACAGGATGCTGGGTTGCATCAACAAGGGCATCACCAGCAGAGATAATGAAGTCATTATCCCAATCTACTCAGCGCTTGTCAAGCCACACCTGGAATGCTGTGTACAGTTCTGGTCCCCGTTATACAAAAAGGATGTGGGCAGGCTGAAGGGGGTCCAGAGAAGGGCCACCAAGATGATCAAAGGTCTGGGAAGCCTGCCGTATGAGGACAGGCTGAGAGAGCTGGGTTTGTTCAGCCTTGAGAAAAGGAGGCTTAGAGGTGATCTCATCGCCATGTACCTGTACTTAAAGGGTAGTTACAAAGAAGATGGAGACTCCCTTTTTACAAGGAGTCACATGGAAAAGACAAGAGGTAATGGGTACAAGTTCCTCCCAGGGAGATTCCAATTGGACATGAGAGGAAAATTTTTCACAATGAGAACAGTTAACCATTGGAATAATGTCCCCAGGGAAGTGGTTGACTCTGCTACACTGGACACGTTTAAGACTCAGCTGGGCAGGGTGCTGGACCATCTTGTCTAGACTGTGCTCTTGCCTAGAAAGGTTGGATCAGATGATCTT
Organism: Nipponia nippon; assembly: GCF_047370975.1. NCBI lineage: Eukaryota > Metazoa > Chordata > Aves > Pelecaniformes > Threskiornithidae > Nipponia > Nipponia nippon. Next base: position 8,623,600 of record NW_028262337.1, on the reverse strand, counting down.
TGAGGTCCTTTCCAACCTGGTATTCTATGATTCTATGATTCTATGAACCATTTGACAGTTTTTTATACAGTATTAAAATAAAAATAACTAGGCTTTTGGGTAAAAAAGAAAAAGTTGACTGAAGTGAACTGCATCTTTGAAAACAGAACAAGAAAATCACTCACAAAGTGAAGAGAAAGGGTGCCTTTAACTGCAGACTTTCTCAGATTAGCTCTATCATTTGTTGTGGCAATCAAAGGTGTTTTCCTCCTTGGTTGTCTCCCCTGTCCCTCTCTCTGAGGCACAAGGAAATGTGCACTTGCATCTTACCCCCTCCCCAAATCACAGTCCTGTGTTCCAGCTCTGACCCACTTTTATCATGAGCTTAAGCTAAGAAGGCAGGCTAAGATACATATATACATTTCTTCAACTATCCCTGCTGTGTGGGAAGTAACCTCTGGTAAATACACAGGATGAGCAATTGGGGGTGGTAATATCATAAACCTTGACAGCAAGAACAGCTAAGGCTTGTCTTTCAGGGTCCCACTGGCAGCAGCACTGCTGGCGAAAGACTAGCACAACATGCAAACCCAGCTACTCAAAGATTTGTCAAACCCTTTTCAATATTAGGTTCCTTAAAGGATTGCTTTATGTCTTTCTGGTCAGCAACTCACAGTAGTGTTGCAGAGCATGCGGCACCACTGGAGCAAAGCTTTTATTGAACAGCAGGAGAGAAGCAATAAGAAGTGGGAAAGGAAAAAAAAGTGAGGAATAAAAGTCCCACACTTGAAATATTATTTATGTTGGTTCTAGGGGTGGGAGCAATATTATGTGGAGACTACTTTCTGGCTTGGTTTGGTCAAGATCATGAGAGTGAAGGCCCTGAGGCACTGAACAGATTTCAGCATCCTAGAAGACAGTGGGATTGAGAAAGCTTGCTCCATCCTGCTCTGTCCTCTTCCAGACAATGAAGTTGAGTTCTGGACTGTGGTAGCAGTAAGTCATACTCATAATTTTGTTTGCCACTTTTAGGCTCATTTCCAGACAGGCTACCAGGGTGTTTTGATTTATGGTCCCACAGTTCTCCTTGCAAAATGAACAGGATGTTATCACCATCCATGGACTATAGAAATTCATGTTATTGTTTGGACTAAGTCAGCTTTTCTGCCTAATTTGCTGACCAGACTAAGCTAGTTTATATTTTAAAGTACACTGCATTTTTGCTGTTTGAGCAATTCATACACCACTGTAAATAAGCCAATGCCGAGCAACTTTTGAAGACAAATTCTTTAAGTATTTACCTAAATCATACATTTGTGAGGCCAGAGTTACAAAAAACTACCCAAGGAGCAAAATGTAAAATTACTTGTTAGAAATGAGATCTTAGGGTATTACTAAAAGCTAGCAGGACCACATTAGAACACTGTAGCTTTGAACTGTAAATTAATTTAAAGAATTTTAGCTGTGATCTGCAAATGATAGCTTTGTGTAGGAATAACATCATGTGTAACTTCAGGGCATTCAGACCAACTGGTTGGACTGTGGCCTTAATTTTTTTAAGGTAAGGATTTCCCAGCGGGAACATGTTGTATTACCAGAAGTACATAAGATATTTCAAATGTCACAGGAACCAACGCAGAGAGGGAAAACAGCTATGATCAATAATGGTAACAATCAAGACCTTTGGTGTTGCTAGTAGCACTGTTGCTACAATAAAAAGATAGTACGAAAAAATGTGAGTCTCAAGTCTAATGAAAATACTGTCACTGTAATTACCACTTACATAAAGACCCTCATCTTATAACATAACCCTCAAGTACAAAATACAGCCTTTCATATGAAGTCCCACTGCATTAAGTACAAAAGTGCTTTCCAAATATGTTACAGTAATTTCATTTAGAAGAAACTTCCTTTATAATCTCTTTGGTAAACCACCCTTCAAAACCTGCATCTAGATCTCCCTGCCTCTGTTGTTTTCGTTTGTTTTTTTTTTAACAGGACAAAAAGCTTGAACTTCTTACCTGCAAAGGAAGAATACCTCTTTTCTACCTTGAAAAGGGAATTAACACTGCAAATCAGCTGTTCTCTGTCCTCAGTCCATTAATCCTTTCCAGAGCTCACAGACCAGATATGTCAAAAGCTGGTAGCCAATTGTTATCCAATGTTGCTTTCAAAAGAACCAGGAAATAAATAACAGTACTAGTACCATCTTCTTCCTTATCATTTGTACTGAAAATAATTAACAGCTCTACAGTTCCACTGTTTCTGATGTCTTTGGAACAGCTAGACACTGTCTTCTTTAACTTACTTTTTTGTATGAAAAGACAGGTTTTATTTTAAGTGTTCATCTAGTAACCAGAGCTGCTTTAGTTCTACTATCCTGTAGTATTCAGGTTTTTCTCCCACTTTTTAGTCAGATATTTTGAAGATATTAAAATAATTCTCTGATCTCTGGATTACAAAATCCAATCTCAATAAATTTGTGTAGTATGATACGAATGTTGAGGCTCTGAAAGTCCCTGTGTCTCAGTTTTCTTACTTTATTTTGTCTAATCCTGGTTTTGGTTATTGATCCAGAGCTTTGGCTGGAGAGTTTCCTTCAGCAATTGTCTGTCTTTACTACAGCCTTGGTGAGTTCCAGTTCTAAAATAACAAAATCTCACTAATTTGTACCCTCTCTCTTCTTCATCTACAAAGACGACCTAACAGAAGTACAGCTGAGATAGCATCTATATGTTTGATAAAAACAATTACGTAACACTTATTATTCTGTTACAATATATTATAACTCAAAGTTAATTATGTTTATCTAATTTACGGACATCGTTCACTCTCATGCAGTATCCTTGTCTTTGTACAGTTTTTTAATTACTTACAGTGGGTTTCCTGGTCAGTCAGTCAAACTTTGCTTTTTTTCAGAGTGAGGACAGCATAAAGTCATCCCAGCATTGGCCCTTAGGTACAGTGAGCCTTCTCTGCTGACTGAGAGCCCTTTCAAACTCAACCTCTTGACATAGAAGAGGCCAGTCCCTGCTGTGCTCCTGCTCCAACTCATATGAACAAGGAAAAACATGCACCAGACAGCTGTTCCTCAGGGAAGTTGTCAAGGGGTAGGTTCTCCTATTCATTCATGACAGTCAGGTGGTCTGCTGGAAATCCTCTGTTCTTCTCAAGGTCCCCTCCAACGCTTCCTTTTCATCAGCTGCTTCTTGTCATTACACCTGTTACCTGTGGGAAAGTATGTCTATTTATTAAGAGGCTCAGGGGAAGAGAGAGGCTCTTCCCCGTACTAGCTTGCCTTTTTCTGATGATGGCAGGGCTCCTGCCAGGCTCCACAGTTCTCCCCAATGTAGACAGAGTGAGGCTGCTTTCTGCCTTCTTTTTCCAAGGCAAGCTATTAACCCTTTTTCCTCTTATTCATGTATAATGTCACAGCGCTGAACAAGATAGTAGGAGGTTTGTTTCTCGATATGCTTGTTTTCCATCAATTGTTAGGTACTTTTCAGGCAAATGGTGCCATTATATACAGAAGCCCTTCACAAAAACCAAAATTTGATCTAAGATGTAAACAAAGACAGAAGGTGAGAGGGGAGGGAGGGATCCTCTTAAGTAAGTCGGTCTTGTTAATCAAGTTTTATTCCTGTGAATAACAGTAATTCTTTCATTATGGATGCAGACAATGTTCTCCCTTGTGGAGAAGGAAAGGGTCATCTGTAAGCCAAAGTGTTTAGCCTCTACTGTACACAGGGTCTATTCTGTAAAATATAGTCTTTCTGGTTTGTGTTTTCTTTTCTCTGTCTGTAAATCAATATACCTTCTTTGATTAATAATGGTCCTTATATGTCTCAAACAGCACTTTCTATGAAAAGTAGTTCTATTGACTTATGTCTTAGAGTGTATATTAATTTGCTTACCTGTATTAGTATACTACCTTGTAGTTAGCTCCTTTGTAGGTAGTGTTACAAATGCTCAATGGATGATTTTTCAAGTATTTGCTTTCACCCTCTCTCTCTCCCCATTACCATGTTCTTATTCACAATGTAATAAAGCTAATGGCATAAATCTTGAGGAATTATTTTTACTTAGGGTTTTTTCTGTTTACTTAGTATTTTTAAACGGCTTGCCCACCTGCCTTCAGTTTGTACATAGTCATTTTGGCTGATTATTTCATATACGGTACCATATTTAGAAAACTCCCCTGTAACCATGGTAACTATTTTTGCTTAGGCAGAGTTGAGCACGTGGGTTCATTTTAATTTAGCTGAAAAAAAACAGAGAAATGCTCTTGAAAGCTCCTAAGTCATTGTGATTATTATTGGCTTTCATTTCAGGTTCAACAGAGATAGAATTGCTCATAGCCTCTCCCCTTCTTGCTTTCAATGATTTTTTTAAACTTAGTAAGTGTGGGCTATAAAGGATTTATATAAAAGTTTTGGGAGGTCTTCCATGGGCAACTTGCCTTCCTGAAGGTAAAAACGTATGTACGATAAGATTTGCTTAACCAGGAACAACACTGCATCATTCTTGTCTTCTTTATTACACCAGAGAGAATGTGGCCCCCTGTAATCTGATTTCCCTTATACCTTGTGCTGGCTTGACCCCAAATCTTTGCAAGCCAGATGGGATTGGGCTGTAACAACCTGAAGAAGAGCCAAAAGGGCCAGAGGGAAGAGAAATACTGGTCCCGCTTACCTATCCTTTTAGCTTTATGGAGATTTTGAATAATATTTCCTGATGTCCAGTTGTGTAAAGTGTTTTCTAGGACAGGCATATCCAGAAAGCAGTCCTGAAAGGACTTCCTTGGCTAATATCTCTCTGCTGTTGATACTGTGGTAGTTCAGCCACCCTAGTGATCAGAGAGAGAAGAGAAAATACCCATTTCCTCCTGAAACTATTGATTCAGCATACAGCCAGGAAATGACACAGTCTCATTCTGATCCAAAGTTCAGAAAATCTCTGGGGAAGGGAGAGACAACTAAACCCTGAAGATCATCTTTGTTGCAGGAGAGTAAGAGCCATCCCCTGGTAATATCCTTGGAAGACCTGTGTGCATGTCCACCGCTCTAGCTCTTATTCAGGACAAAGCTCAGGACTCCAAGGTAAAGTTCACAATCACACATTTTTATTTTCCTGTGATTCAGAAGTCACAATGCAAGCTAATTGACATCCAGCTGACCACAGCCTGCCAGCTGGGATGGGTACTAGAAAAAAGTAATCTGAAATACTCCTGGCTGGTGGTGAGTCCAGTGCATGGGACCTGATAGTCTCCATCATCAGAGCAATCAGGGTTGAGTTCCCATGGATTTCTCCTCAGTAATTATGCCATACAATGTTGGTGTCATTACTGTAATTAGCTGAATAACATTTGGGAAATCTGTCAATATTTCTTGCTTACCAATTGACAAAGCACATGTAGTGATTTGACTGCTTCTGCAGATGGTTACATAGTACGTTTTACAAATGTTCTGGTTTGTTGGGAATTTTTTTCTGTCAGAGCATTATTTATTCAGTCAGTCTTTTCAGTGTTCAAATAAATCTAATTATTATTCCAAGCATTAATAACAATATCTGTTCCTTGCTGTCTGTTGCAAAGGACAGTGATGCTTATCAACCTCTGTGGTGCCTAATGTTGAACTTTTTATATCAATAGGGGTTTTACTGTAGAGAAAAATGCATTTCCCTGCAGAAAGATGATGTCTCAAGACAGCCTGAGGCTAGTTTTGTCCCATGCGGTGGTTAGCAGTGACCAGTTGCAGTCTCTAATCAGTAGTACCTAATTTCTGCTATTGTCTCATTGCCTTTGGTGCCTGTAAAGCACCAACTGCCTGAAAGAAGTCCTCCCTCTGCCTTCTCGCCTTTGTATACTTCACATAGCTGCTGCCTTGCAAAGGGGTGGGGAGAAATCAACAACTCTTCACTCAGTTGTGACTATTTTGCTTCTGCTGAGTGACAAGTGATTGATTTGCTTCATCTCCCACTCAAAGGCAGCCACAGCTTTTCTATTCATATTGTACGAAGGGAAAAGAAGAGTGGAAAGTGTTATATGAGAGGCAAATCTGAGGGCAGATGTCAATCTGCATAGTTCATCACTTGAAGTGGCTGCTGCTTTAATGGGAATGTCTAAGGAACTCCCAGTGAACACAACCCGTACTGTTAGCTACAGAGCTTTGTCACAAGATTTTTATTTTATCAGTTCTGAAATGTGTATACATGCTCTTTTATCAAAGCCTATAACTCCATTGAAAGGATTAATTGGTCAATACATATTGGTTATTGGATTCCCTCCACTCATTAGCTTAGAAGGACAAGGTAATTGTCAACATATTTGAGAGAATGGAATACTTTACTGAAAATGGAGAGGCATTACAATTTCTCTTTATTGAAAAGTACAGGTTGAAGATGGAAACAATATTACATCTACTACATACGCTACATAGTGTGCTTTTTGGAAGCTGTGTTTTGCTTATTTTTAGTAACATACTGCATGTTTTTTTGTATTAGCCTTTAATCAAACAGTTGAGTAAAGTGTTGCTATTAGAAATATACAGAACAACGACTAGAGAGAATTTTTTTCTGGGTCTAAAAAGACAGAAAAATGTCATAACAGATTGGAGTACTGCTTAGTAAGTTTATTATTGTACTTTTATCAGAGTCTGATGTTGCCCATAAAAATAAAAGCAACTTTTGGTACCTATTTTTAATATTCTAACACTGTCTGACTCTATAATGGTGTGTTTTTTAAAAAAGGGGAGGATAAATCTTGATATCTGGTAATACAGTTCTAGGTATTAGGACAGAAAATAAACAAAAAGACAAAACTTAGTAGCAGAATTAAAGAAATGCATATTTTTATATGCTGAAAAAATCACAAGGGGCTGAAAAAATCACAAGGGACTGAAAAAAGTCAGATACAAGTACTGGGAGATTATATTAATTTTCATTGGGATTCTAAAGAGTCAATATATAATTTTCTGGGAAGTACAACTTTCCAAATCAAAACAGTGTGATTTTGTTAGAGATGATTGGACTATTCATAAGTATGTACAGTGAATCATTTACTGGAATATTTTTAGAGTTATCTTAAATTGTTTGTAAACACAGTGCGACTGGAAAAAGTTACAAACATATTACTTTTAGGCTAAGATTTTTCTTGTGTGGTGTTCTTATGACTTTCATACAATTACTTAATACTGTATTTGTATGGCTGTAGCTACTGACGATGCCATCATTTTGAGCAGGGTGTGCTCACGCTGCAGGACAGCAAGCCATGTGCCAGGGAGCTTGGAGTGTAGGTGTGTAGTGAGACTGGAGGTGCAAGCTGTTCATTGCTTGCACGATGTTTGGGGTCCTTCCTGTCGTTGCTGGCACAGTGGTGACTGAACCAGAGAACCAGTCTTTAACATAGGTGTGTGCAACAAGGAAGGGTCACTAAATGCACTGTACTCTTCCGTTATTCTCTTACATTTTCTGTTCCATAAGCAGAGACACAAATCTTGTTCCTCTTCCTTCTTGCCAGTACTCTATCATCTCTTCTAAGCTGCCTGTCCCCCATAGTCAAGTTGTCCATGCTCTCCTGAACAGGGTCTGAGTATACTGTTGGTGAAGTACCAAGGGGTATGTCGGAGACCATCCACTGCTCAGGAATGGATTATTGGCATGGTCTTTCTGATGGCAGACCCCCTTTTAGGCCTGGCTGGGTTAAGGTCCTACTGCTTGTGATAAGTAGGGCCAATGATGTCCTGGTCCTGCTCCCTGAATGTGTCATTGGGTATGGGGTTGCCTGCATCTGCCCAACTGCTCTGTGGGGCCCCATGCAGCCTTGTGTTGTGCAGAAATTTCTTTAGTTGCTTGAAAGAAAACTGCTTTTGTCTCCTTGCTTCTAACAGCCAACTTTTTCTGTGGATTGGGCAGAGAAAAGGACATATTAGCAAACAGTTGTAAGTATGTACCAAAGAAACCCTTCCAGCCCCACCCCCAGCAAAGAGCAGCAGTGAGAAGAAAGTACACATTTTATTTGGAGAACTTAGTGAATAACTTGTATTATTCACTTATCTGCAGGTTGTAAAATTCAAGCAGTACAGAGTGACGGTAAGAATGACGGGAATATAAACCTAGTGCTGGCAAGACAGTTTTGTTTCCTGTTTCGGCCATGGGCTTCATCACTCCATCTTCCTACATTCAGTTTCTCATTGCTTTTGGTCTTTGGAAGGATATTGTGAAGATAAATACTCTGCAATATTTTGAGTGCTTAAACTGAAAGGAAAATTCACACCATAAGTGTTAATGCCTGAAGGATATTATTATTTACTTCTGATTATTTGGTTTTTTTGATAATCATCATATCAATACGAATGGTGCTGAGATTTCCAAGAGGATGGAAAAGAATCCCATAGGATTTCAATAGTAATTTACCAGTCATTGGGACTGCTTTTCAAATGTTACAATTTAGGTGTTTGGGTAGGTTTTTTGGGATTTGTCTTGTCCAATTGCAGTGGAAACCAGTCTTTCAAGACCCAACTGAAAAGTTTGTTGATTCAACAGGACTAATTCCCTTCTTTTCAGTGGTCACTGAAACAAGCTTTTAGGAAGAGATGTCAGGTATTAAGTGTTAGTACTGAAAACTTTTATTTACCAGGCATGAACTTTACGAATGCTTAATGTAATAAATAACATCAATATGGATAGCCGGTTGTCTCAGTCTGTACTAATAAGCCTTGGTAGCCAAAATGTTGCCTCTGACCTCTTCTGCTCACCTCAGGCAGGCTGGTAACAGCCCAGGGGACGGCAAAGCATGGATAACAAATACCTGCTGGCATTGTCCTGACTCCTGCACCTGCAGGAGCAGCTGCTGAGCCACAGTGAGGACAAGAGAAATGAAATAAAACTAGGCTGGAATCAGCTGCTAACAGCTACTGTTTTTGGCTCGTCTCCTGTTTCTCTTGAAAATTCAGTGGTTTTTCATCCTGTGGCCCACAGAGCCCATCAGAGGCAGCATCCCTGGAGCAGTGCTAATGAGTCAGGGAAAAGCAATTAAGGAAAGAATCTATTGGCATTGCCTGTGTGAGCTCCTGGCACTTGCTAAGTGGTGGCCTCCAGTTGATGAGAAAACCTTAAGGTGTCCAGAGATCAATAGATATTGGAAGTGTTTTGTAAATCACTGCCAAAGCTTTCCCAAGTCAGAGCATGCTGTGTCAGGTTCTCTTTCTGATGAACCAGAGCATTATTTTTTTGTATTCTACAGAATTGCTTCCAACATAAGAGAAAGTCCCTGACAGCGCTGAGAGTCACATCGGCAAGCTGGCTATCAGCTTGTTGTAGGCTTGAAGAGTCTTCCCAAACTTGGAATTGTTTTTGCCCCTTTGATTCCCCTCCGTATAGGCATGTCTTTTTGGTTAAGATGACACTCAAAATAGCTGTATTTTTAGACACCAGTTCTGCACTAGTGGAGTAGTGGCTGGATCCCATTTAATTCGGTGTGCTCAGGACCTGGCCTTTATTCCACTTTATACTGTAACAGCTGGGAACATAAAACTACTTCTCTGGTGGTGCATGTATTTTATAAATATTTAATATTGAAAACAATTCTCTTCTCATCAGCAAGAATAAGGGAAATAGTGGATACATCAAATACGGTCTTCTTTTTGAGAAGTACCTTTTCTGAGTGCCAATTTAAATTTTATGTACTTTGTAAAGTACTGCTGAAAGGCAGCAGATTTAACAGTTTAACATTATGCGTGTAATAAAATGGAGAGTATCTTAATGTTGGTTTGGTATAGCTGTCCATCTAATAACTTTAAAAAATCACTTTTTGATGTGACTACTGCCTTGATCATAAGGAATGCAGAATGTAGAAGTTATTAAGGTCACATTTTACTTGGGTCATGAGAGTGTGTTTTTGTTTCAGAAGTTTTATGTTCAAAACATGCAGAAGTAATTCCTGGCAGTTCCCATCAGTGTCAGGTTTGAGGTTGCCTCTGTAATAAAATTCTGCTGTCAGAAGATTTGTGTTGGACCTTCCTTCCTGAGTGATGAGCTATGGAATTTCCTCTGAAAAAGATCTCTCATTGCTGCAAACACATATCTCCAGAAAGAACTGGCAAAGCTTTCATATTTCAGTAACAAAAAAATATTACTCTGACTCTGAAATTCCTACTTGGCTAAGTTTTAGTTGGGATATGTTGTGAGGGCTGTAATTTCAGCAGGAATTGACTAGACCAGGGCCTATGAGACAGCAGTGCAGCTGAGCTGGGGCATTGAAAAATGTTAAGGACTGTTTGCAGTTGTTAAACCTTCCTAAAGAAATATGAGAACGTGAAAAGGTTGATTTTTGTCTCGTAGAAATTCTTTTAAACTCAAAGGATAGCATAGACACTTCCAGAAAAAATAACCTGTCTCCTTTTAAACATTGTCTCATGTTGACATTTCAGGAGGAAAAAAACCCCCGTATTTTATATATTTACAGTGATGAGGATAGGAAAGGATCATTTTCTTCTAATTGAAGCATGTGCATCATCATCATAAACTGGTATCTCTTATACACTTCTGTTAAGTGTACTAAATAACCAGTGCTGAACACTTGATTTTAATGTAAAAAGTTTTTAGAGAGTGACATGAGTTCTATTACACAGACTTTGGCCAGATACTCCATGTGGTGCAGGTCTGATTTATATTGCTTGACCTTTTAATGAATTGTGTTCAGATAAATGGGATATCACAAGTATCTTGCTCATAAGTAGTCTATGAATCTAGGAATTGGTAAATATCCATATTATATTAATTGGAGTACCTTCATCTATGCAAATAGACCTCTTCAGTCCTTGCTAAGGGTAATCCAATGAAATATCATGCTCAGGTATACATTTCCTCACAAAAATGTTTGTTTCTTTCTAAACTCTTCATATCTTATTCTTCCCTATAGGAAAACTGAGTCTGATTAGAGCAAAAAAATCTGACAGCCAGGATGAAAGAAGTATTTCTAGGGCCTTCACAAACTTGCTTCGGGACTAAACTCTGTCTTCTTTCAGTTCCGTGACTGTTCTTAAGTGTTAGTATTGGGTGCAGGGCGTCACATGAAGGACAGGGCAATTTTTTTTTTTCTTCTAAGTCATGAAATACTTTTTTATTTAATCTTGACCTAGGTTTTAGTTAAAGTACTACCCTGTGCTCATACAAAGTTTGCTAAGATTGTTGCACAGACAATATTGCAGGCAGAGAACACATTTTTCTTATACTAATGTGCACATACACAAAAGATTATTTATTTCCCTCAAGTTAGCCACAGCAAAAGTAAGTTTTTATGGGACCACTCTCCAAAGCTTTTGCTTAATAAAAAATTTGTTGGGAAAAATAAAAAGGATTCCAGGGAATTAAGAAAGATCAGATTTTAAATGGCAGAAATTTTAGGCATTATGTAAGAATTTCAGATTAATATGCACAGGGAAGTTAAATTGTTACAGATTTTTGTCAGGTGTGATCACACAGCCAGTGGCTTGTTGAGCCACATTTTCTCCAGATTAACTGTGACATCAGGAAATTGTGGGGGACTTTTAAACTCTGCCCTGAACTGAACCTCCTGAACAATGAGGGAGATCTGCTTTCTGCCATTGCATGTCTTCAAAAGAGGTGATGCTGACAAGAGCTGGTGTGTCAATCCATGAATTAATAGGGCAAATTGAATAGTGTAGAAAACAAATCCTTACTGTCAGCTACATATCTCATCTTTGTCTCAGGTATCTTGGATCCCTTCAAATGGGACCTCATTTGTATTCAGAGCTGCAACAAAACCATGTCTTAGTGTATGTGATGTACTACTGGATTGGGCTGCAGCTAACTCCTGGATGGATCCAGAGCTCAGCTGAAATGGGTCTCAATCCAAAGGGTCTGGATGCATTTGAGGAGCAAGACTGCCCTGGCTGGCTGGATTTGGACCTCGATGTGCTCTGCACAGCTTTTGTAACAGCAGCTCTGGCACCTGTGCCACATTTGGAAACAGCAGGGCAACACTGGGTCTTAAAGCATCTGCAAATCTTTGCTTTTCTCAGACATCCTGCCTGCAGTCACTTGGGGGTGGGGTGGGGGGAGAAAGCATTACTTTTCTGAAATATGTTCCAGCAGATATATTGGGGAATAATGTTAGTCATACATAGGCATTTTGGAACTACAGGCACAGAGGACATATAAGGCCTCTTTGCTTTCCAATCCCCTCTCTAGAAGTACTTTTACTGAATTTTTTTAGTCTGGACTTATTGTATGTGTTATGCAGACCCTAGCACACATTTGATGTGTTCTGACAGAAGAAAAATGATCAATGCCAAAAATTAACAATGCCAACTTCTTCTGTGGAGTTGACTCACAATAGTGTCATGCTTCTTTTCTGTGAACCTGGCCCTTTTGAATGCAAATGCTGTATTTGTTTTGTTCGTGTGCTTGCATATATACACACATATTACAAAGAATGATTTTAGAGTAACCTTTAAATACTAGCAACCACGTTGCATATTAGTGCCCTTGGAGCAGGAGGCAGAAGTGGCTGATGTGCTAAGGCAAACAAAATGCTGTGAACTAGTACAGCCGTTTCCAGCAAGCTGGAAAAGGAGTACCATTGTTCTTGTTCCTCTCCAGCCCAGCATGGGATATTCCTCCGAAACGTTCCCCTCATGCTGGTCTGTGTACTATTGGGCAGAGGAGGGTATTGACTGACTCAGCAGTAAGCACGTTGCCTGTCTCTTCCCCAGGTGACATCTGGGGGTCTTTTCTTGCACCTTGGGAGAGTAAAGACAAGGGATGAAGGGAGAAGCAGCAGCAGCACCCAGCTCAAGTGAGCACATTCCTAAAATTGTGGCAGCTTTGTCCCAGTAGCTCCAAGAACGAGGGCATCTGCACTGAAGAGGGTCTTGCAGAGCAGAAGCAGATGAAAGTGCTCGGGGGTGCTGATGTGGAAGGAAGAAAAGATGGCAGACTAGAAGGTGGAGAGAGCACGGGCAGCATGATTCGCATGTCTTGTGGGAGAAGCAGTGAAGAAAGGGAAGGCCAGGCAGGATTTTGAATGTGTCAGCAGAAGAGAGAGGTGGGGCCTCTCATCTTAGCTTGTTCCCATCCTTCTCCAGTTTCAGTCACTGATGATTTTCTGCACCCAGACACCAAAAGATGACTATTTAATCACATTTTTGGTATGATTACCTCTTTTATCTTATTCGTGTTTGGAGTGATTAGTTTATATTTACAATAACATTTGCTGCAGCCTCTACTCTAGGATGTTCACACACAGACAGGCTTTAAATAATAACTTTAAGTCCTCAGTGAAATGACAGTACAATGCTCTGAGAAGAACTTTACAGTCACAGATGGTGCTGAGGAAATATTTCACAACGAATAATTTATCCATCAGACAAATGTAATGTTCCCAGCTAGTTCATGAACAGATCATGAAATTATTTGTTATTAAAAATTATTCACGATTTTTTCCAGCACATGGTCCTCTGCATCTGGTACATTACCAGTTTATTCCAATAACTGTGTTATGCATTTTTTTGTTCTATTGGGAGTTTTATAAAATACTAACTGCTCTTTCTGTTCTCAGTCAGTTGGGTGGTGTACTTACTGCCTTGAAATATACTGTGTTGAGAACCTGTCTACATGATATGGCCAGCTGAAAGGAAGATTAGATGGGTATGAATAAAAAGAGGAAATGAAAGAAAAACCCACAATAAAAATGATGAGACTACTTTCTAAAATGTTAGGTAAGTACGATTTTTAAAACAGATATTGTTTTCATAATGCATTATGTAAGAAAAATCAGTAGCCCCTGGTCTTTTCAAAATGAGGAGCATTGTTGAACCAGATCATTATTTATTAAGACAGATTATCTCAGTTTCCAGAAAAAGACTTGATAGGCTCAAAGTAATTCTATGCATGTCTGGCTTCATAAGGGAAATCTATTCAGAGTAAAAGACTTATTTTAAAGTGAGGTTCCCAGAAGGATGGTATGTATTCTAAGAGTAATATTCTATTTCACTGACTACAATTGTAGTAATCTGTTAACCTCTGAGGTAGCACAGCAGCGGGACCTCATAAATAAAGCTGCAAAAATTGATGAAAACCTATAAAAATAATAAAAGCCTCACAGTCACTGATGAAAAACTTGTTGAGGAAATGGAAAGCTCTTTTCAAGGAATGTGAAGAGAAAGATAATGAAGCTTGAATTTTTGTATAAGTACAGAATAAAACCATGTATTGAAAAGGAATGGGTGAAAGCTATAAACCAACATACCCTAAATGATATCTGGGACTATGTTTTAGTAATCCATGGCAGCTTCAGTCTGCCTCAGTCACAGAATCTGTCAGATCTCTCAGCAAGGCCAAAGTATATACTTCTGCAGTGGCTTGTTGTCACTGTAAGGTTATGTCACTCTTTTATTTGCATGGTGTCTCTAATGAACCCTCTGTTCCATCATGCAAATTTATGAGAATGTAATGCTACTCTACACCTGGTTGAGCTGGTTTGTTCAAGATTTTAATCTTAGCTACTTAGTTTCAAGTGCTAGCTATGCCATCTTCTTGGATAGGGAATCTAGATGTTGCCCTTCTGCTGTAGTTCCCTTGTTCCTCTGTATGCCAAAGAATGGAGATACACTTGCACCATTTGACCGGGATTAGAGGGGCTCTGCTTCACACCACTGTGGTGGTACAGCCAAGGAAATTCTTGTGTCTCATGAGTATGGGAGTCCTCAGGGTACTTCTGCACCCAGATAAGCTGTGCCATAAAAGTATGTTCCTTGAAGTCAATGTTTCTTGCAGAGGATTTGTTCCAGCTGTATCTACTCACAGGGATCAAACTGAGCCCTCCTAGCTGATGCCAGAATGAGAGTGAGGTGTTTCATTATGGCAGTGAGAATCTTCCAGCTATTTTCCACTGCTTCAGCTGCTGTACCCAGCTAGAAACAAGCTCTGGGAGCTGGGGAAAATCCCAGTCACGTCGTCATAGCATCAACATATGCATTCATATACAGAATGCAAAGGAAGCTGTTTAAAAGGAGAAGCACATAAGCCTCCTGATGGATGACAGTCATATTTGGCATGTGGAGACCGAATTGTTTTCTCAATTGGTTCCTAATAAAGCTTTTAATAAGGCAGAATTAGCAGAGGGCTCTAGCCAATGACTGACTTTTCTAGCTATATATCAGGCAAGAAAGGTTATAATTTGAAACCTCTTCTGTAGAAAATATCTCCAAAGTAAACCTGTTAATTTTAGTAATGTTTGGACTACATGGACAGAAATTTAATAGGTAAGAGCAACAAACTTTTATTAGAAATAGGGATTTTTAAAATGTACCCAATTTCAAAACAGCTGTGTCTGGGGACGGTGCATCTCTTGACATGTCTTTTGAAAAATTTTTTTTCTCCCCCAAAATTTTGGACGACAAACCCCCAAACTCTCATGCAAAAGGTCTGGTCTACCTGCGTCTTTGTACTTCAGAACATGAGTTTGTGGGCTAGTTTTATTAAAAACAATTCCAGGACAAGGATGCCTTTGAGAAATGTGAAGAAACAAGACATAGCAGACTGGGGCAGTAGATAGTAGTTCAAAGCATCCAAATCTGAAACTATGTCTTATTTTGATCTGAGGGGGAGGGAGGGGACATCCTTAGCAAAGAAAAAAAAAAAAAAAAAGGCAAAGCAATTCCCAGGTGGGTTGGAATGGATTTTAAGGTAAAAAACAACAGTGGTGGGTACAAAATGGTAATAAATGAGGTGGGGCAGAAATGACAGAGGACAACAAAAGAAAATGGCTGTTCTAATTTGGGGGCATGAGGACTTGTATTTTGCATTAGTGAGTTCATTTATGATTTCTTACAAAACTGCTGAGCTCTGGTCTGTTTGGAAGCCCAGCATGGAACAACCAAAAACAGATTAGGAAGAGACTAGCATTTCATCTCTGGTATGACAGATGACACAACTGTACAGAAAAGGTAATAACTCTGTAGTGTCTGGCAGTTTAAGCTGATTCTACTCTCTCTGGCTGAGGAACATTATGTGTGTACATATCTGGACATACACCTGCACACCAGGATTGCATCTAACCTAATTGTAGCCTTGTAGCCTGGTAAACATGGTATTGCTACTACAAGTAAAAAGGCAGCAGGCTTCAAGCTAGCCCTGCAAGGTCACAGAGACTGTGAAGCTTTGTCTGAACTTGGGCTGCCTGGAGCTTTGCTTGAGCTTGTTTAGCCGTAACTGCAATTTTTCTTCTAATGGTCAGGTGGCTATTTGTATTGCTTAATTTTTTACTTTCACTTATAATCATGTGATATAACCATAATTTTTATAAACCTAGTAACAAGTAGTGTTCTGTGTAGAATGAAATATTTATGTCCATAGCATGACGATAGTATATAGAGGAGTACAGGTATGGTGTGACAGCAAATGCCTTGCAAGCGGGGACGCAGTGGAAACAGCCTGCGCATGTGGGGTGAAGTGATGGGATGATAACCAAGGAAGCACAGCAGGGAAGTGGCAAGTCCAGGCTTCTTTTGTCTTTTTCTGTAATAATTAGATCTAGACTAATAATTCTTTGAGTTAGTTATTCAGCTGGTAAGATTTAAATTACATGAACAATAAATTTTTGGCTTGGTGTTTCCTTCTCGCCCATGACAATAATTTAAGCATAGCAAAGTAGCTATGTCTAAACCTGAGCAGAGCTTAACTGTGCCACTGATTTAAGCCATTTTTAATTGAGCTCTCCACTTATGGCTCACTTCGATTACAACCCCACTACTTTCTCAGAAGTCCAGGCTTGTCAGCTCTGCTGCACCATTTTACTCCTTCCAAGACAGAATTTTCAGGCTGCTGTGACTTGGGCACATCGCAGGGGTGTAGGGTAGGAAATGGGGGACAGGAACGTGCTGGGCTGACATGGTTAGCTGGTGATAGACATGACCCTGCCTGGGATCCTTGTAGACACGGAGGTTGAGGTTTTAACCTTTCCCACTGCAAAAGTGCAGAACTCCCGTTTTGGCAAGCACATAGCTTGGGGGCGGGGGGGGGGGCAGCTGTTGGGAGTGATGGGGGTGACAGGGTCATTTGAGCTTGAACATCTGTCCCTGTATTAGCATGACAGTGAAGATGTAATATACAGGCCCATTCTACCAGCCCTACCCAGAACATGTCACAGACTGAGTTACCAGAAACAATTGAGTTCATTGGCTTTGGATTAGGGGGCAGATGTCTTTATTTTGAGCAATGCTGGTGAGAATGCATCATTGCAACTGCAAATACGTAAAACAGTAACTCAGATCAAGAGGTTGCTCCCAGAAAGGCTAAGCAAAAGTTCCTCCTAACTTCTGTGGGTACACCATTAAGCTCAATAGCCTAGCAGATGTTGATATGCTATTAACTATTTCTAGATGCACGCACACATCCTGACTGTATTCCTAACAGGAATTCTTCAGGAACTACTTTACACATGAAAGCAGTTTACATATTTACTGGTGTCATGAAATAGCTCAGCATACTTTGGCCACCTAAGCACAAAACCCCCAGCATCATTGTGAGAAAACTAGTTCCCATAAGTGGACAGGTGCAAGGAGAAAACCTCAAAATTCTGCAGCTTGCCTGCTGGTCAAATTACAAATGAGAAGCTTTGCCAACATTTATCTTTTTAAACACTGTTCTACACTGGGGGAGAAAATAGCTTTAATAGCTGTGAAGTGTAATCAGAACATGGTAATAAAAATAGGCCAGCGTTGTACATAGAAGCCTCCATATTTACTTGCAATATACAAAACGTGAAATTTGATCTATATTTAGATAATTGCTCTTGATTATGTGTCATGAAGAATTGCTAAATAGACAAAACGAATGCAAGTCAGGTGCAAAAATATTATTACCTGAGCTTTAGATTTAAGTTTATAAAGCTCACTGGAATGAAGTTTTATTGTGGCAAATGCTGGAATAGAGCATGCGTGGGGTAAATGAACTGGTGACTTCTCTATAGAGGAGACCAATGGATTTGTGACATGATGCAGCCTTATTCAGTGCTTTTCCACTGAATCTTCTCAGCTAATCTTTCGCTTCTATTATCTTAGAAAAAGAAAAAACTGAAAATTGACTATTTTTCTTTGCTCTTATTAAAACATTTAACTTAAAAAAACAGCAATATTTTCATCTTTATCAAATTGGGATATCAGTCTTCACAAATTTCAGGTCCTTTACAGACCATTTGATTTAAATATATTCTTTGGGATTTTTTTCTTTCACCTCGCAGCCATGATTCCAAATATGTGTGGATGTTCCCAGGTAACTTGCCTACTTTTGGAATGCATCAGAACTTCAATACCAGCACTGTGGTTGGGGTCACTGATCTTGGGCAGTCGTGCGTTCACCTTGCTGAAGTGAGGGTACCACATATGCCATTTCTAAGTAGCCAAGCCCCCTCATCCCATCTTACCTTTAAATATGCAAGAGACCTTGACTGTTCACCTCTCCTGCAGCATGTAAGAGGGACATGCTTCTCTTGACCTCTGCAAGCAACACATTTATGCCTCTGGCTATCAGAACTGATTGTTTTTACCACTATCTTTCACTGTCTTCATAGTGTTTAGATAGATGGCAGATTTACCTTACGAAGCCACAAGCATCGACAACTAAGTAGGTGAGTGGAACAAAAACTGAACCTTTGAAATACCTGCACATTGCAACTCACTCCATGGGTGAAACTTTGGCTTATTGGAAGGAATGAGCTTTGCCATCATTTTCAACACCTGACAGCTTTCCTTTTAGGAGAATCACTGCCAGTGGTCTCCAGACAGCCATCTGTCCCACGCATACATTGATATCCTGCTTGGCCTGATCCTCCTCTCTTCTTGGTGCGGCTCCCCATGAAAATGAAGGTCCTAGCCAGTCCCTGGCAGATTTGCCCAGATAGCACATGTACTGTCTGAGTATCCTAGATATGTGTCTAATCTATATTGCTTACATGGGACAAAGCCTTTTTCTCTTTGCCTTCACTGTCAGTTTCATCTGCACCAGCGAGATTAAGCTGGCACAGCAAAGTGGTACATGTCACAATTGAAGCTTAATTTTGCTAGATGCACATAGCTTTGGGCATGAGGCTGTGTAACGTATGGGTTACTGGGCTCTGCATTTTGAGGCCTCATCCCCGGAGGCAGAAGGAGTAATAGGCACATCCTTTATGGTGAGCCAGGACCCTGTCTGGCAATGGGCAAATCTTTACCAGGGCCCAATTTTCAGCAGTAAGTGCTCAGTGCTTCCTGAAGGCAGGTGTTTCTACAGTGCCTCATACTAGGCAAGGCAAAATTAAAAGAAAGACAAGCTGCTTTCATAATCTTACCCAGCCATGGTTTACCACGTCTTCTGATCAGGGTTTAGACTGTTTTGCAATTTATGAAATCTATGTTATGGTTTCTGAGTTAGTAGTTTCACTTCCATTTACATTGTACAATTTCTTGTAAAGGGATGAGAGCAGTGGATTTGTTTTATGGCATCCATTTCTCCAGATGGACTATGGACAGACTGACACCACTATAAAGCCTCAGCAGCTTTACAGCATTTGCATGTGACCACCAGCCTGGGTTATAGAAAGTATCAGGTTTGGCCTCATGGACAGCTGTAGTTTCTTCAGAACAGGCACTGCTGCTCACCTAGACCACACATTTAACTTTACCGAATTTGATATGTGACACTTTTATTTATTGTATTTTGGCAATGGTTTTGAGCAATCATTCTGGACCAAGAACTTGTTTTGCTGTTATACAAACAAAGAAGGTAATTCTGATTCTGTTGCACCCCAAAAGCTTGCAGTTGAAATAGCAAATGAGGTAACAGGTGGAGACGAGATAGTTGTGGGTGTACAAGGAAGCAACGAAAAAATAATAGGCAGCATGATAAACAGCCTAATAATTAAAGGGATTTTATGTGGAAATAATGGAAAGGCGGGGGGGGGGGGGAGAAGATTAATGAGTTAATTTTAACATCTTTTTCTAGGAGCTTCTCCTCAGTATGTGCACCAGTGTTGGAGAAAGAACAAAGTGCTCCTGAAAACATAGCAAGTGTCAGGTAGTGCCTCACATTTTTGGCCCTTGTGTAGAAATGAGGAGAGAGCTGGCCTTGTGATATCAAAATGGAGGCCTACGGGACTACCTAACCAAAAAGGGACTTGAAAACAAAACAGAAACACAGTTCATGTGACAAAAAGAAGGAATAATGGAGAGATGCGAAGAGAGGAAAGGTACACTCAAGGCAACTGACCATCACAACAGCGTTCAGAGTAGACATGAGCAAGGCAAAAGTGCATCTGCCAAGGTCAGAGAAAAGGTTGCTGCAGAATTGGAAAGGCAATTAGTATCAGCTATCGGCTTGCACCAGTTGTATCTGTATGGGTGGAGACAAAAGGCAGTGCACAAATAAAATGCAAGGCTTATGGATATCTGGGAAACGAGAGAGACACGGAGGGAGGTCTGAGTCAAGGAAGACACCGTTTATGGGCAAGCAGGACTGCATTGTTGTCCTGAAGTATCAGGGTGGATTGAAGGCTGCCCCTTAGCCGCATGCTGTTTGAACTGGCAGCATAGTATCCATGAAAAGTGTCAGAGAGGCAGACCAGGATTTCAGTTTGTGCAGAAGGGAACAGGTGAGGAGCAGAGAGGTAGCTCTGTGAGCTGTCTGTGCTTGTGATGAGAGTGTTTCTGAGATGAGTGCAGTGGAGAAAAGGGTGGCAGGGACAGAACTCCCACTGAAAGCTGAAAAGAAGTGAAGAGGAGCCTCTGAATAATATGTCACAGGAGCAACTGGGGAGGCAGGAGGAAAACCAGGAGAGGACAGAATATTGGGCACTGAAGAAAAATAGGGTCCCAGAGGAGCTTGGCTGCTGTTGTTGCAGGCAGATGACAACTCAACATCAATGAAGACAGAGTACTTGTGGAAAAATAAGTCATTAGAGCTCTTCTGTTGATACTAGTTATACCTGAGTACAGTGGAAAAAAGTTTGCTTTGCAGCAAGCCTGAAGTTATTCTTACATTCCTTGATGTGTCAAAATTAACAGTGAGACCAGGTGCTTTACAAGTGACAAAATTGGCAGTAATTTAGAAGTAGTAACCTATTATTTTTGAAGTAAAAAGTAACTTACTTAACTCTTAATTTCCATCTCTGCTTTTGCAGGACAGTTCCCATACTTCTGAATTTTATGCAACATTTTATGTGGGGTTATAATTTTTGTTTCTGCCTCTACAATGATGATATACATCAAATATTCATCATAGAACTTTAATTAAAGTGAATAATCCCCCCCCAAAATGTTTATATCTATTTTAAATACTCAGAACTTAATTAAGAAAGTTAGAGGATTAAAGGATTAAAATAAAGTTTCATGGGGTGGCCAAAGGGTAAAATTGTAAGAGTAAAATCGTCTTAAGCTTTTATACTGTTAAGGCCAGGATAAAAAAAGATTGTTAAAAATAGAGAAGAAAGACTAACTAAAAATAAAGTGTCAGGTTAACTGTTGTGGTTTAACCCCAGGCAGCAACTAAGCACCACACAGCTGCTCATCCCACCGGGGATGGGGGAGAGAATTGGAAGAGTAAAAGGGAGAAAACTCATGGGTTCAGATAAGAACAGTTTAATAACTGAAATAAAGTAAAGAAGTAGTAGTAGTAGTAGTAGTAGTAGTAGTAATGATAATAATGATAATAATGATAATGATAATGATAATGATAATGATAATGATAATGATAATGATAATAATAATAATAATAATAATAATAATAATAATAATAATAATAATAATAATAATATACAAGTGATGTATGATGCAATTGCTCACCACCCACTGACTGATGCCCAGCCAGTCCCTGAGCAGTGGTCCCCCTCTCCTGGCCAGCACCCCTGAGTTTAAACACCGAGCATGACGTTACATGGTATGGAACAGCCCTTTGGCCAGTCTGGGTCAGCTGTCCTGGCTGTGCTCCCTCCCAGCTTCTTGTGCACCTGGCAGAGCATGGGAAGCTGAAAAGTCCTTGACTGGTGTAAGCACTGCTCAGCAATAACTAAAACATCGGTGTGCTATCAACATTATTCTCATCCTAAATCCAAAACACAGCACTACACCAGCTACTAGGAAGAAAATTAACTCTATCCCAGCTGAAACCAGGACATTAACATAGAAATTACACTTGTTTATTTACCATCTAATTTATGTTATTTTTTGGCAGACTATATTTGCCTACCTAGACATTCTTGCTTGCAAGAGTAGTATTTTCAGTGAGAATAATACCATTGTCTTCAGTTAATTTTACATTAAGGTCCATAAACAAACAAAATTTATTTAGAAATTTGGGTAGATTGCATCCCTTTAAGAACAAAGGCCAAACTTGCTACATTTGATGTGACACCCAGGTGCACAAGGCTGACCTGAGCTACAGTTACGTAGCTTGTGCTAGAAATTAGTGAGGTGATGCTGTCTGAATTATCCTAGTGAAAAAGTTTATGAAAAACCTTTTGCAGTTAGAAATCATGGTTATATTTTAATTAAGTAGCAAGGCATGTATGCAAGGATGTGTAGGAAGAACACACTAGGAGATATGGCTTGTGTTTAGCATGTTATTCAAGATGAACCTGTGACACCAGTGCATCAGTGGCAAACCTGCCACTGATTCACCAGGGACAAGAATTCATTCTCCAAAGATATTGTCTGAAACATTTAACTTCATGATTATGCTAAATGCTCATAACTGCTTAACATACAGTTTTCTACTGCTGCTTCTAAATAACTAGCATTTAGTCAGCCCCTAAGGTGTAGCTCAGGGTTTGGCACTCTGTAAAACTTTATTAAAACTGCTGAAAGTATGTATTACAGAAATAGAGACTTCACTGAAGAGGTCACTCAAGGAAGCATATGGAGCAACAGTTTTTCTTATTTACCCCTGTTAGAATATCAGAAATTTTGATTCAAGAAATTGGGCTTGTCCAGAAACCCACTATTGCTATCAATAGAGCGCTCTACTGCTGCTCGCTTGGGTTGACATGCCCAACTCTAGAAAGGCAGAACTTTGGTCACTGCAATCTTTCACCTTGAAAACAATCATCCTTCAGTCCCTCAAGAGAGCACCACATTATGTTTTACTATCTAATGAGCCAGTGGTTGGTTAACCTCTGTTATTTTGTTTGCAGCTTTAATAAAACTGAGACTTCCAAGCCTCACTTTCTTGCACTGAAAAAATCTGATATGCTGTATTTTTGTAAGTAGAACTTTTCTTCAATACTATTTTCCACTGAAATCAATTCCAAGGCTCTTCAGGAAACTAACACAATGGTTTTGAAGCCATGATGCACGATTTTATTTAATACTGCTCCTTTACATCAATTACATCTCCTACTTTGCCTGAGCTGCCTCTTCCCTTGGTGAAATCCCACTCATCAGGACTTAAGTGATGAGATTCCAATTGCTTATACCATCAAATGACAGTGAAGTTTATAGATAAACACTCTACAACTGACAGCAGAATCTGGCCTTCGTTTTTTGCGACATAGCTCTATTTGAGTCAAAAAGGCAATTTTCAGAGCTTAAAGCCATACTATCAGATAATGGCCAAGCAGTTTTCATGTAGTCACACCAGTGCTCCCAGAAGGGTTTTGAGACGGGGAACTCATTGTGAGCTGCTTTATTGAAAGGCTGTGGAAAAATAACAGCAAACAAAACAACAGCAGAGCTATCTGAGCAAGATGTATTGCACAGCCCCCTCAGCTGTATGAACATGGCTGCCTGCTCCTGTTGCAGCTGAACCTGAGAAAAGATCACTAAATAGCTGAGCAATAGTGTGTTTTGAATACATAGCATGCTACTTTGGAGAAGCTCATATGAATCCTCTGACATAGCAGATACTCCTTGTGGTAAGTAAATAGTTTAAATTAATAAAGCTTTCAGGGCTTTTGCATATTTACTTTTTTTTTTTTTTGTGAGCTCCTATTGGGAATATTGGGAAATCATGCCTGTAATATTCTTCTAGTTGAAAAGATTTCTGTGGTTTTAAAAGTTAGATTAAAATCAGTTTGGTTTGATTGGAATTACAGTTCTTCAAAGTCAAGTGCTTCCTTTAGACTTATAAGGAATAAGGACAGGTTTTAGCTGTGGCATACGGCACTTGAAACAGGGGCTCTATTTATTCTGTCATCATTGCAGGCATGTGATTTCCATTAGTTTCAATGAGACTGATGTGTTTCCATCAAAGAAAATACTTTCTTTATAGTGTTGCCTTAAATAACTTGGAAACTAATATTGGAAAATATATCTGATGCCTCCTGTCCTTAGAAATCGATGTCAAGCCTCAAAGCTTGCTGAGCACGATACAGAACATGTCCTGGCTCTGCAACATCTAGGAAAAAGACTGTGACTCTGAAAAGGGACTAATTTTCCAAGTGGATTGTTCACATGGGCTGCTGGTTCCTTGAGTCCTGACCCGGATTCTTTTGTGACACAGTTTATATGTTGTCTGGGATCAAAACTGTTTCTCCTTGTTTGCACAAATGATGTAATGTATCTTTGTCTGAAGTGAAACAAACCAAATTTCATGCTGCAGGGGAAAATTTGAGTGAGTTGCTGTGCTCACCCCCACACCCAGTCCAAATGACCAAGGAGATAAATTAAAGATTCATTTCTGCTTCCATTGTCTTCAGTTATTGGATTGAATTAGAAGTAACTGTGATACTGTGCTTATGAGTCTGGGAAGTGCATTGACATCTGTGGCTCCTTAGCATCTCTCAAGATGAGATCAGAAGGTTTTTTTTGCAGAACACATGAAAGAAGAATCCAAACTGTAATGGATCCCCGATCAGATATTCTCCCCCTCTTCTATGTCTAGTGAAAACTCTTGGACTCCTAAGAAGTTCTGGGCCAGCATCTGCAGTCCTCAGTGAAGAAAACTACAGTTGACTTGCTGAAAAATTGTCTATGAAAAGACTCAGTTGAAGCTGGAGGCACAGGCACAGGCTGTGCTGTGCTGGAGGCACAGGCTTTGGTAGTGAATATGACTAAAGTGCTGGATTGCTAAATTAATCATTCTATAGAAAAAAAATAATGTTTTTATACTCTATATGATGCATATTTAGAGACTGTTCCTCTGTTACTTTACTTTGGATATGGTGATTTCTGTGAGTTCAGTTGTATCCTGGAGGACTTTGCACCATGAAAAAGTCTATTCTGATAATAACACTGCAGAGGGCAAGGGAAACCACAAACTGAGTGTTTCATAGAACCAGTATGCCATACATAGAATGAATAATGTTTTGTCAGAGATGTGATTACTTATGAACCCTGCTCCTGATTTGGCCTGGAAACAGCATTTTGGGTGAATTTATGCTGATGAAGTTATTTTTTTAAAAGCACAGCTCAGTTTTGACTTACCAGTTTTTCTCATGGTAAATTAATATTACAGGCTAAAGACTTAAGAGCCTAGCTCTTCTATTTATATGGCTTCAGATCAGGATTAGTTCAATGGAATTAATTGTGTATTTCAGTGGAAAGCTGACACAAGAGAGGGAAGAAAGAGATGTGTTAGTAAATCACAACAGAAAATACATTCTTAGTAATTCTGGTCTGCTTTTGCAACCCAGAAAAGTGTGGATAATTTTGATTAGTACTTCAGTATTCCTGGTTTGATGTAGTGCAAGCTGCCTTTAAATTTTGGAAAGCATTTAGGATTTTCTTGTAGAACAATTTTTGTATTAACCAAAGCATACTTCCTAAAACAACTTTCAGCTTGTTAACATTGAAAAGACATGAAAGAGAAAGCAGAGCATTTTCAGAGCCTTGAACCTTGGTGAGGTGGTTATTTTTCATTAGAGCAATGTTGCCCAGACTGCCTCTTCTGATTTACATATAGGTAATAAGATCGCCAGTATCTGCCCCAAAGTTTTACAGCCCCAAATTCTGAAGGTCTCCTGCGGTGATCGTCAAACACACAGTCTGATCTGTGGCTTTATACCTGTATGTTTCAGCCAAATCAATGGAGTCAGCCACTCTGGTGGAGAAGTGCTGTACCACCTGGGAGAGGCTCAGAGAGTTGTACCAGCTCCAGCCACCACCTCTCAGGAAAAGCCCTACTTTTAAACTAAACCAAGACACAACACAACTAGTTTTTTTTTTTTTTCCCTTAAAACATTGTCTCAGTTCTCTTGTTTGTGCAGAAATGCTCTTTAATTCTGCTATGCTGAAGTTATGCAGACTCTTAAATGGTGGGCTAGAGAACTCAAATCCTGAGCTTTTGTGCATCTGACTGGGGATACATCATGGCATAATAGTCTGAAACCATAGCAAATACCAAAACATTTTGCTTAGCTCAAAGCAAAACTACTCCTGATTGCCATCTAGTGAACCAGACTAGTACACTCCCTACTACATTATTACTGCTCTGATTATTTGCTTTCTATAAAAACCCAAAGGGATGAAATGTGTCTCCCCCTCTCTATGCAGCCAACAAAATTCAGGCAGAAGAACCTCAGTCTCCCTGTCAGGGGATGAGGAACAAAGGGGAGAAGAATCAGGGCCATGACCCTGCACTACTTATGAACAAAACCACAGAAAAGGACAAATACCAGCAATCAACATGCACCTCATTCTGTAGATATCTGTGGTGAGGAGCATATTCCCCTTTGTGCCAGGACTATCCTTAAGGAGAACTGACTGAAACTTTTTCACTGTATCTGGACACTATTGACTTTTAATGGGTAACTACGTTTTTATAGTTGAAAGCTCTATGACCCCTAACAATTCCTTTTGTAGAAAAATTCTTTCTTATTCTTTTGCAATATGTGCTTAAAGAAAGCAGTTTTTTTCATAGAAATTTTCAGATCAGTCTTACGCCTTCACAGCCCCTTAGTTGATCTTACCCACAGTCAATCATTTCCTTTCACTGCTGGTCTAAAACACTGCACAGTCTAGGAAAGATTATTCCCTCTTATGCATCTATCTCCAGGGTTCCTAATTCATTCACTGAATCATACTGTGAACTAAGAATAATAAAGATTTAAATGCATTTTAAAACCTTGTTTCTGTGTAACACGGCGACCAACCTATCATTATCGGATAGATTGGGTCACATTAGTAACAAAGAAGGAGCACAAATGGCTTCTTCAAAGTCATGGTTCTCAGTTTCTAAACCAGCTGAAGCCAACCCAGGTGCTGTGACTTGTATGCTCAGCTATCAGATCGTCCTGAGGCACTGCACTCCAAGGTAACTCACCAGAAATAACAGATGACATTTTATATTCTGGATAGCTTTTTAGTGGATATTTTTTTTATAACTCTCCAAAGAGATTAAGCAATATATTATGCAAAACTTTATTATAGTTTTAGGCAAAGTAACTTCTGTCTTCCAGAATCTGAGGTGATTTTTAAGGCTGTTTTCCAGCTTTTATTTGACATTCCACAAGTCTTTTGTTTTACTAAAATACCATCACTGCAGTGACGTCTCTGCCCATATTCATTGTTGTCCTGAGACTGAAATATTCATGGGGTTACTCAGTCTGAATAAGGGTTGCGAGAGTGGGAAGTTATGATTCAACTTATACAGTGATGAGAGTTTATAAGATAATAAGATTAATTAAGATAGGTAAACTTTATTAATCTATTATTTTTAACCATAAATGATGGAGCAGCAATTAACATTTAAAGAAGCAGAACCCTGGCCTCTTTGGAGAAGGGGGACTAGCTTCTGTTTTTCTGCAAATCCACGGTAACACTGTTAGTTGTGGTAAAGTTACCCTGACTCATAAAAGGTAAAGATCTGCTCACAGTACTGCAGAACTGTTCTTTCAGTAACAGGCATGGGGCCAAAATCTGCTTGACACCAAAGCTAAGTCACCTCAATGTCTTGAAGAGAGTGTAAAGGGTGTAAGCAGGCAGAAACTGAGCCACAGAGTGGTTAGGAATAGAATAATAAAAATGTCAAATGTGAAAATATTTGGGCTTGGCCACCTGTAAGCACTGACAAAACAGGTACATGTCGAGCTGCCAGGTGACTACAGCATGGCTTGGGTCCTTGCCAGAGTCCCATATGAATGCTTGCTGCTATTCCTGCCACCAAAAGGAGAGAAAAAGGGTGAGGCTCTATGTCTGTGTGTATTTGAGAAAAACAGCTTTGGCAATACCTCTGAGGAGCTGCAAGATGACTAGCTATTTCTCTGAAGACAGCTGAATCCTTTGTAAAGCAGGGGCATCATTTGAATGGTTGCGATCCATCCTGCTTCTGGATGAGCCGGAAACTCTTGAGTAGATTTCAGGAGGGAAATAGGAAGAAACAGATATTATTTGACGAATGCCTAAAAATAAATAAAAAATACCTTCAGTTCCGGTTAGAGGTAGGGGTAGAGAGGTGAAGGGGATCTACTTCTAACAGTTAGCTTGTACTGGAGGCCAGCAAAAAGTACATATAACTAGCAGATGCCTTTGGGAGGAAGCTGTTACTGATATTACTCATGAGCACTCCCAGAGACTGATTTAGATTATCTTCTGGCCAAAGAGTTCAGACCTGCCAGTGTTACTCAGACTTGTACTTTGTTTCAGCTTTATGTACATGCCTCTGGGCAGGAACCAAGCGATTTCAGCTCTGTGCTCTGGTCAGAGGGAGGGGTGACTTGGCAAAAGGCACCCTGAGCAGAGAGCAGGGTTGATGTGCCCCAGCTCAGGCATAGCTAGTTTAAATCTCTTTATGGAGAAGGTGAGGATTAGATAAGCAAGGTAAAGCCCATCTAAGCTGCTTGCAAAGCCACAAGAATAACACTTGGATTTTCAATTATTAGCAGCCACTCTATAACATCAATTTCCTGTGCAAGGAAAAACTTGGTTCTTTGAGTGCTGCTTTGCAGCCTGAGGACAAGAAAAAGCCTACTGTGCCTTCCAGCAAAACAAACATGAGAAAGGACCTCTCTTTAAACATGCAAACCAGCAGGGAGCCAAGTGAGAGCAGAGGCAAAGGACCGGGCTGTTGTTCAGTTTCTCTTTCTGCTTGAAGTGTGGTGATAGAAACAGAGCTGCTCAGTAGGTGTACGCAGTGTTATCCCGTTCCCTTCGGGGTAGGTAGAGTCATTTTCCACAAGCTCAAAGTGAAAATATGTTTGTGCTTTTTCTCCCTGACTGGTGTTTAAGTTGCAGGTACCCTAACTTTGATGTAGTTAGCACCTACTTTTCCCTCATGGTACCAGGAAAATGCCTGCTGTGGCCTTAATTATTCATTTATACCCACTGCTGAGAGGAGTCCTGGTTTCTGTTGTAAATTTGTAATGTGTATGTGTGCGTGTGTCAGATTCTACTGGGGTGTAAGATGATACAATTTTACTTGATAAAATAAGCATAATTTGCAAAGGCTGGGAGTTGACTCATGTCAGAGTGGTTTGGGTAATGAATCTGCTTCTCTGTATTATAGTAAGTGCCTTTGGTTTATAATATAAATAGAAGAACAACCTTTATGTTAAAAATTAAAGTGTTTTCTTTGCTGGAGGGAGTGCTGCAGCTTACTCAAAGTAAACCTCAATGCTTCTGCTGTAACTGTGCTTTTGGAAGGTCTTAATGCAATTAAAGTTCTTTCATTCATAATAATGTAATGGCCTGCAGTTTAAAAGCAGTTGCTTACTCTGAATGCAGCAGAGAATCACAGAAATCACTCTTGCAAATGAAATAAACTAGAGTCTGTTTCCAAGGTTTGCTTAACGGACAGCTGAGGTGCTCAGGACCTTTCAGGATTAAATGCTATGTCAGGCTAGGCTGGATAATTTCCCTGTTCTGCCTTCGTCTAATTCAGACAGCTGGAAAGCTAGCCCCAGACACTGAGATAATATTTGCTGGACTAAGTAACTAAAGCGCATTTTTCTCAAATGTGGTTTTAAACAATTCCTACTGGAACTGAGAAGAAATTCAGACCCCTGTACTACTGGTACAACTGGAAGAGCTATTCTCATTTCCACACATGATGCTGGAGCTTCCAAAGGTGCCCAAAGAGGTAAAATCTACTCCTTTTTGTGGCATTTATGTGCATAACAGCTTGAGATCCCCTCAAGCTAGACATTAAGCACTTAAGTGCCTCTTTGATGTAGGCAGAGTGAGTCTATTTTCCGAAGTGACAAGCAGCTCACTTCTCTGCTGGAGGTGCACACTGTCTCTCTGTGCTTAGGAATCATGACTTCAGACACCCAAGTTTGAAGATGTCAGTATCAGTTTTTGGGTGACCTTCTAAAATTGCTAATGGTCCTTCTTTTGTAAGGCATAGGACTGCTTAGGGGGCAGCCTGGTTCCATCAGTCTCGCTCACTCCCCTCTCTGTAGCCCAGCTCCTCCTAGCTCCAGCTTATGCTAAGGCTCCTGAGGGTCCCCTGTCCTTGACAGCAGCAGTGGACTGTATGTGGTGCACCAGCCCTCACTATGACCAGGAGGGAAGCTGCTTGTCTTCATGCATATTCTTTCTTGCAAGTAATGGGGGCACCCTTTCTTGCCTTCAGCAAAATTCTCGGACCTCGGGAATTAAATCAAGTCCCATCTCCAGCTTCAGTGTCCTGAAACAGTAGGCTACTGTCACAGTATGATCAGAGCAAAATTCAGTCTTTTGCCTTGCTGACTTGCAGACTGTTGCTTTGGTGGTTTTTTTTTCCAGGCTCTATGTTTAAGAGCATCAGTTTTTCTAAGCAGAGGGACTAAACCCCAGCACACATCACTGCAAGGGCAAGATCTCTTTATTTGCACAGTATACTATTGTATTTATTGGCTTTTGCATAGCATAGTTGCTGAGAGCTGGTAAAATAGAGAAATCATCCGGTAGGTTGTCATGTTCTTCTGCACTGCTGCACACCTGAATGTGCTATGATAAACCTTTCCCATTGGATCAATAATCTAAAGGTTTCTGAAACACCATGGGTCTTCTTCACAATCTGCCTTGTGCCTGTTTTCTTGTTCTGAAGTGTGGAGCTGCTGCTATTCCAGGCATTTCAGTCACAAATGCACCACTGTCAGGAGCAACTACCAGGGCAAAAAGGAAATATTTCCAGGTATATTGGTAAAGGAGACAGGATAAGATGGAAAGGCTATAAAGATTAGGTCAGCAAGACTTTGGCTTCCATTTGTAGCTTCCATTACTGCCTACCAAAAAAACCCAACAAAAACCCCCAAACAATCAAAAAAAGCCCACCAAACATTAACAAAAGGAACATCCCACAAAGAGGGAGGTGCATCTGAAATGTTACAATGAATTTGCCATGCAAATAAATTACGCTCTTCAACTTTAGCTTTTCTCCTCAAACTGCTCAAAAGATAACACTATAAATCAGAAATCAACATATTGGGTGAGCTGATAATACCATTTTTCTACACTTATTGAATAGATCTGCCAAGTGACTGAGGCAGACAGCATTGACAATATAAGAAGTCATTGGCCTCAGCCTTGAGAGCACAAAACATCTACTCTGAGCACAGTGCTGCTGGAGCTGAAGGCTGCAGAGTTGTTCACTTGTGTGTCTGTTGTCTACTGAGGACTTCAAGAGAGCTTACCACACTACAGGTGAGTTTGGGTCATAGCCACTGCTCAATCGCCATGGTCTGTTCATGAAGCCTTTTGCTCCTTACAGATTTATTCACACACAAAAAAATTATTATGTAATATGCTACAGCAGCATTCTAGCAGAAAACAGTGAGAAGCTTTGTTTGCTCTTCAGCTTAGAGGTTTTCCTATTTTCTGTGTTTAAAAACTATTTTTGGTGTGTATTACTTAATGAGCTCTCTGGGCACACACTGCTTCCTCCTCATATGACCTCTTAGTACTCTGTGTCATTAGTCAGTAACATTCACCATTGCTCAACGTTAAATCTTCTGCACAACTATTCTTATAAATTTTATATCTGTGATGCTTCTCCTCTGAAAGCAAGGTGTAAATACACAGCTCTCAGATCTGCAACACACAGCACATCCACATCAGCTGGAAGAATGGCAGATGCTGAAGAAGGCTGTTGAAAGGCGAGATGACTGTCACTTCTCTGGTCACTTCTTTATGTTGGGAAAGGACTGAAACTCCTGAGTGTGGACCTAAGAGGGGAATAACAGTTACCAAGTGGCAGAACCAGAGTTAATGTCACCATTTCTCCACTTGTGAAAAATTAACCCCTGTATATAAATGTATCAGCTAGAACTGAACAGAAGAGAATTATTTTAAACAGTGAAATGCAGGTTCCCTAGGGATGATTTAGGGACTTCTCTCATTAGTAATATTGTAATAATATGTAAATGAAATTACTGGAAATCATAGAGTTTAGCAATGAAAAGAACTGTCAGTTTTCTCAGATTTTTGTTTTTTGCCTCCTGATTTTCCCCTTGCAATAATGGCAGCTCTCCCCACATCATCTCAAACTTCTCTGTTGCAGCTCTCCTTTGTTCTCTCTGCATATCCAACTTCATTGCTGCTTCAGTACCTTAAAGGGTCTCTTTCCTTCACCCAGATTACCAATCTTCACAAAACTCCAGTGAACATAATGTCATGGAGACTCTATCCCTCTCTGTCAAATTCGAATTAAATTGACCAACAGATTATAAAGCTGTTGGGGAGAGCTGGCAAACAGAGAGAGTGATTGCATAAGCCTTATTTTCTTAGGACACCAAGCTAGAAGGTAGTAATATATCAAAGACAGATAGTTGGTCTAAATGTGAGGACATGACAAATTATTCTGAACATTGCAAATACACTGGCAGAGATTTATATTTCTTAAGAACTTGTGCCAGTAGACGGAAACAAAATTTTATATAACCAAACAAGCTTGAAGACAAACCAACACAGGTCAGACAGAATGTTGGTTACAGTGAGTGGACATTTTTCATAGAAAATGCTGAAAGACTGTAGAAATGAAGATCAGCATTTATGAATAAATGTTAAAGGAAGATAGACAGGGATTAAAGTGGCAGAGTTCTCAAGAATCACTAGCCTTATGCAAGCATGAAAGCAAGTGTATAACATTTGACATAAAAAAAGGCATTTAACACAAATAAAATAAGAGAAGTTGCTTTATAAGGTATGTAGTTGAATGGCATCTACAATACTATGGTTAGTGTTTTTCCCTTAAAGGCAGTATATTATTACAGTACTATCAGGTTAATACTAAGCTTTAAGGATATCCTTTGTAAAAGAAGGCTAAACACATAAAAGTTGTGCATGTAACCTTTTCAGAATCAAAAGTATACTCTGAGCAATCTAACTAAGCATGAAAGTGTGACTGTAGTAACAATACTATGTAAAAATGGCAGTAACTTCTGATTCAGCAGTTCAGCTCCCAATGGGCCAAATCCCAATCTCATGATACAGTCAGAAAATACAGTCCTAAAATGCAAATTTTGAAAGGACTATGATCAATCTCTTCTGAATGCTTGCATAATGTAAGTCATCAAATTTTACTCAGTAATTCCTGCAGAGAGGGTTATTATTTTCCATGCTAGGTAATTAAAAACTATCAGCTTCAATAAATTGTGGCTGAGTTATAGCATATCTTTCAGAAGGACATTCAATTTAAAGCTGATGACTAATGAACCAATGATTTGTTACAGTCACTGTTAAGGAGTTGGATTATATTTGCAATTTATTTTTATTTCAAACTTCATTTTTAGTCATGGATTCTTGGAATGTATTTGTCTGCCAGCTTAGAAGGTTCTCTAAAGTTGGACACCTGTGCAGATATTTGGAAACCGCGTTCAAATTGTCTGCTAATCTTTTTCAGCCACTGATTTCAGCAAGAAGATGATTTGATAGTCCAGGTGTTTTGAGCTGTGCTTACCTGAAAATAGGCTTGGCAGAGCTGTGCTTAGCTGAAAATAGAAAAGAATAAACCAATACAGACTCTTCTTTACTTCTCAGAGTTCCATAGAGCCAAATTCTGCTATTTTCCTTTCAGGTTATGTTGCTTGTGAAAAAAAGGTTCCAGCTTAAAATTCAAATCCAACTCTGAGTTTTATGTCTAGTGGTTACAGTTTTCATATGAAAGACTACTTCAATGTAAAAATGTACAACTCTATGTTCACAGGTAATGTCTTAGAGTATTACTAACAAATGGGAAATTTGCTGGCAGTATTTCACATACGGAGTAGAAGTTTAAAGCTGAACAAATACTAGGAAGCACTTTCTATGCATATTCAGTAGACTGACTTTTTGATTCATCTATGACCGTGAACCTTCTGTGTTCTGCTTCTGAGAGTACCAGCATACTCAAGCATTGCTGTGCAAATACTGGGAAAATGTATACTTTTTTTAAGCTTAAATGTGTCAATATTTGCTGAAAGCAAATGTTAACAAGAATATTGCAGTGTGAAGTTCTAGATTCATGTAGTATTATTTAGTTACAGAATTTGCTTAGGCAGAGCCCATTAAAAAGAAGAGCAAATTTCTAAGGCAACAAACACAGAGAGGACAGATTGCCTACTGCATTTCCATTTTATTATGCACTGCAACTAGATGTCTCACCTATAATCAAGTCTAAAATGAAAATTGTGAATCCAAGGATCAGAATTACCGGGGAGCTGGGGTAAAGGCTATCTGCTTGGGTTTTCTTCTTGTGGAGACAAGGATGGCATCACCTAGGGCAAAGAAAGAAAAGGTACACTTAAAATAGAGCAAGTTAAGATATTTTATCCTACTTGTTTCATACTCAAATACCATTTCTCATACTAGAAGACAAAGAGTTCACTTCTGTAAGAGGTGTGAGGGGCAGTGGTTTTGTGTTAGTCAGGCACTCTTAGAAAACTCAAGTGCTCATCTCACTTTTAAAAGCCATAAGCAAAAATATTTCAGATGTTTACACAGTTTTGTTTTCCCAACACTCAAGAACAGAGTCATTTGGTCAACAAAATACTCTTTTCTGAGATGCAATACATCCTGACCTAGTTAGACTTCACACAGTTAATCAAAACACCTCTTTCATGCGGTCAGATAAGTTAAACAAGAAAGAAAAAAACATCCATCTGTGAGAATGAAGCAGCAAATCCATACAGTTCCTGTTGAAGTGGAAAGTGTGATAAGGCCACTGAGCTTCAGATCTTATCGCTTATTGTATGAAAGCATATCTGCAATATGCATCATAGATGTGGGTTTTTTAGAGCAAATATTGTGACATAGGTATTTTAAAAAGTGGAGCTACAAAGTCTTTGGCAAAAAATACAGTTATACAGCAAACAGTGTTCTTTCTATGGAAAACTTATCTTCATCTGTGAATTGCACTGTGATCGAGAAAAAAGTTAAACATTAGTCACTAGAGTAATAGGCTCCTAGTACTACTAAGATGTTTAATGCAATCCTAAACTTCTTTCTTTGGCCAAAATAGTTTTTTCCTACATTTCGCCACTGAAGGCGACGAGCTCAATTAAAAATAAAACAGAACAAACCTGTGAAAATTGAGTACATATATATTTAGCATATGCTAAAACAACAACAAAACAAGAAATGGGAAGGTTGCACCGTGAATGCTGTTCCATTTTCTGCCATTCTTCCAGGCACACTTGTGTTGCTAGTACCACCTAGAAAGATATTGTAAATGCAACAAAACTGTTAAATACTTCCAAGGCATTTGTAAAAAAACTTTAATGACAACCTCTGCATCTGAGCAGATGTTGACATTTCACTTGATTGCTGGATTAACCAGCAATTAACCAGCACACTAATATAATTAATATAATCAGACCTTGAACTGTAGACATGCACAGTTAGAAGTAATACTCTTTTTTAAGACGAATACTGTTGCTTCTCTTTTTGTGTTATCCTAAGAACAATAAACATTCATTAGCTGTTGTCTGTGGTAGAATTTGCTGTAAAAATGACCATGTAAATAACTTTTTTAAAGTGAGAAGCTGTTATTTTCCGCAACAAAAAAGAATTTTTGGCTGTGATTTTCTTTTTATAAGGAAGAAAATAGCAGACCGTAGTTTCTTAAATGTATGCCTCATTTTCCTTGCATTTTCTTTTCCAGTGCCTGGCTCCCATCACAGCTGTGGTCTCTTCCTCAGGGAAAGCTAGCACTTGCTGCAGGTAGTGTGGGGATAGGTGTGCTGATGAGCCAGACAATACTTATTAGTTGAGTGGCCATCAGCTACTGCCAAGTGTGTGCCACTGCTTGTTTTTCAGCCTATTCCACCCTGAAACATGGATTGGGGTTTTTCTTTTCCATCCAGGTACTGTTTTTCACAGAATTAATGTGAAGTCAATAATTTTGAAAATCTCTCTCTCAGTCTTTCAAACTAACTTGAAAATGGTCAATTACTGCAGAAAAGAGCAAAGAGAGGGTCAGCTAAAGCCATGCAGGAGGTATGATTACACAAACTGAATTTATTTAGAAAGCCAGATTGAAAACTGCCAAGTTATGTGGCATTGGTTTTGTTATTATCTTTCTATATACTTTTTTTTTTCCAGCTTTGATAGCATTGTATCTTAGTTGATACACAATGAGGAATTATCTTTCAGAAAATTTTTATCAACTAGCCTTTATTTTTTGTCCTACAAACTACACAGATCTGTCTGAACTTTTTAGAGCTTCATCAGTTTTCAGCCTCTGACAACATTTTCGATCGTTGCTTTTAATAAAAATTCCACTTCTCTTTCTCCCTTCTATTTTTTGTGCTGATGTTGAGATTTTTTTCCCATGCTTATGGTAATAAAGCAAAAATTTCAGTGAATTCCTTATTACTGTAAACAATGCCCTAAATGAGCAGGTAAATTTCACTTCTCTGTGTTTTACTCTTTGGCTGCCTGGGACAGATGTGAGTGGAGCTGATGTATTTGGGGAAGAGAATAACAATTTCTGCAGTGATATGACATGCATCACTCACAGAAGAGGCCATTCTTGGGGTAATCCTTCCTAAAATTTGGCACTATATTGCTGAACACGCTTTTTTTTTTTTTCCTCAGGATATGAACATTGTGGATATAAGTGTAGCCATTTTTAAGTCCTTAGGAGATCTGTGCTTGACTAAACATGGTGGTATTCTACCCTGCTTAGATGATAGGCAAATGTTACCCTGATGCTCAAGCTGAAAATACTTGAATAGTCTCAGCTGTTACTCTTGTTTCGGATATAAATGAAAGAAAGGAAAAATGAACAAGTCTGTAGTCCCTCTTGAAGTGTTAGAGGAACAATTGTGATGTGGACAGTGAACCTTATGAGCCTTGGAGCTGCCAAGGCACTTCCAAGCAGTGCAGAAGCAGAAGCAATAATAATATATTTCTCTCTCATGCTCTATGAACAAGCTATGTTGGGTAAAAGTTGCTATATACTTGTTGGGAGGCTTGTGGCAGTAACTTGTACACGCTAGTGGAAGCATACCTCCTATTTCTTAATGCGTGAACTTAAAGATTTTTCATTGAAACTAGCTGGCAGTCTCTTAGGTCACATAAAAGGGTCTCAATCAAATGCCTTTCCAGGGCATGCCATGACTTGTGTACTTGACATTGCTTAAAGGCTATGTTATGACTTCCTTTGGAAATTAACAAATAGCTATCCTGATAAGCTATGACTAGGCTGTGTGAAACTTAACCCAAACCATCCTTTGTTGAGTGATGAAGTTGGAGGTTGGTGGTGTAATGGGCACATCAGCTTGTTCTCCACAAGACCTTGATGGCACAGGAATGCTATCTTAGTTTGACTGAACAGTATTCAGAGGTGGATGCTAGTAGTTAAGATTAAACCACAGGTACAAGTGTTTTCTTTTTAATTCAAAGAAAGTAATATACCATTTTCAAGACTCAGACTGAGTCTTTCCAGGAACTTAGTTTAAAAAGTCAATGTTGAACATATGGTATGTAGAAAGACCAACTGTGATCCAAACTTTGTTTTTTGTTAAACTCACTTTTAATTTGGGAAGCACCAATTATTCCATTGTACCTGAGAAAATATCTGCAAACCAGAACTGCAAGTACCAGTAAATTAGACTTTATTATAAAGCATTGTATTTGAAGTGACTTATCTGACTCATGGTGACTTTTAGCAAG
This sequence comes from Nipponia nippon, assembly GCF_047370975.1. NCBI lineage: Eukaryota > Metazoa > Chordata > Aves > Pelecaniformes > Threskiornithidae > Nipponia > Nipponia nippon. Next base: position 8,585,621 of record NW_028262337.1, on the reverse strand, counting down.
TGTATTTCTAATTTAGTGCAGTAAAGTGGCATGAAGTTTTGAGGCTGGATTGTCCTTAACTGCTGCCATAGTGTAGCTTTAACACAACAAATGAGCCAAAAATCATTGCAGTGTTAAAAGCAGAATTAAAATGGTATAAGCTGAAAAGCTTTTGTTTACTGTAGTTGGTAACACAGGTCTCTTCTGTCTATGTAACAGAGGAACAGAGCTCCTGTTGCCACAATGGAAAGCAAGGAGAGAGTTTCTAAATGAAAGACAGTACTTTGGAAGAAATTTCAAGTTAGTGTGTATAAAAAAGCTGTTGAGGGTAAGCTTTTCTGGTTTTACTCAGACAATTTTGCAAGCTCTCTGTTATTCTGTGCTTCTTTGTAAAATGACTCACCCACTGTTTACACAGAGAGAAACCTTAGAGCTTGCTGAATCTGACGGGCTGTGTATCAAGACTAAGGTGACAGCACAACTGGGGTGACACAGTCAGCCACTTGCAGGGTGTAGTTCTGCATTGATTCCCTGAGTTCTGCATTCTCCCTCACCGGTAACACCTTGTTCCCTCCTTTGTGCTATGCTGGGCACTATATCCTCAGTAAGGACTGGGTTTAGGAGATAAAGGCATTTCATATATTAAACTCAAACACTTCGGATTAATACCAAGAAGCATGCTGGTGTGTCTACAGATGTGTAGATGTGTCTGTAGGGGAGTGGCTATTTCTACAGGCATGCAGGTGCATTGCATGTAGCAGGAAACAAGGTAAGGTTGGATTCTCTAGGTACAGAACAGGGAAATGAAACTGGTTGTTTTCCTTTGGAATTAGTTTATCTGATTAGTGTCTATGGGTAGTTTGCAAACAAACAAGAGGCTTGATAAACCCAAATGTATTTAATCCCTCTTTACCTTTGGATACTTTTCAAAAGCGCAGACTATTTTGTGCCTCTCTATTTTGCCAGCCAGTCTCAGCGTGCAGCTGAGCCCTGGGGCGCTAAAGGCACGGATGAGTGGAGGAGACCTGCTCTCCTAAATTGAGTTTCTTTCAGTAGGGTGGGATTATATGTGGATGTGAGGTTTTGCAGCAGAGCTGCCATTTTCAGCAAGCCAGGTTATTAATCAGCTCCCCACTGCGTGTGGCTTTGTCTGAGCATTGCTGCCAAACCAGCCTCTTAGCCTGAGGGAAGACTTGACTCGAGCAAGGCGCCACTCTGCCAAGCTGCTGTGACAGATATGCTGAATCTGGCCCAAGCAAACACCATCTTTTCTGATTTCCATCTCCCTGAAAATAAATGGGTCGTACAAGGGAGTAGTCATTGCTTAAAACACACTTGCTGATGTTCTGTGTGGCTGGCTGTAATCTTTGAGGAAAGGAGCCATTCACACTTGGCTGGTTGCTGACTAAAAACTGCAATATGTCAAAACTGAAGCTGCATAGGGATCAGCTGCTTGCTGCAGCTTTGATCTTGTATAAGCTGGTAAACGTTTGGCATGCCCACAGTAGCTAAGTGCAGGGAAATGCTTCATTTAGTTAAAAGCTGTGGTACTTAGCTGCCCATGCAGCTTTGTAATTAACTGAAGAATCCTTCAACTATCATTCTAATGGTCCTGCCCTTTTCTAATGCAGTGTCCTTTGCTACCATGCTTTTGCTCCCACGATCATCCACATTGAGGTGCAGTCTCCAAGCAGGTGTGGCTAGGGCCTCAAGGGACCTAAGTCCCTGATGCTTGGTCACCTGGCCTACTGAAAGTTGAGCCATGAAGGAAAGCTGTTATCCCATGCTATGCTGGCAGAAAAGATCCAATGTCACCAGTGTTGTCATGCTACAGATCAGGTGACAAAATGGAGGGATCAATGTTTTCCTTCTTGCCCTTCCTCTTCTGTCTTCTGGTTTCACATTTTAATTCATCTTCCTTTCCTTGCAGCTTCTCTCACAAATGTCTCCACACTTTCCTCAGCACAGCAATCCTTCAGCCACCTGGAAGTGCTGAAGTGCTGCTGCTTGTGTGAGAGATGCTCTTCCTTTTGGGCAGAGTCACTGGTGAGCCATACACATCGTGGTGGTGGGTGTATGACAGGTGCATGGGCTGGAGTGTGAGAAGTATGTCACTTGGGGTTTCCAGTGGAGATTTCAAGATATTGCCTTCCAATTCCAACATGAGATGAAAAATGACATTGCAGCAGAAAACTTTCTGTAGTCAAAAGCAGCTTCATGAAAAACAGAATTCTGGCTTTTCATTAGCAATAGCTGAAAAAACAAAATTCTACAGGAAGATGGGAGAGACCATAAAATGCATGGAAGGAAAAAACCTTCAGGCCAGTCTCTCTGCGATACCGTAGTGTGCATTTGCTCAAGTTTATAAACTACATCACACTTCATTGATATGGTTTCAGTGTACTCATTGTTAAAGATAATCATTGCTTTTTCAGTTTTCTCAAAAAAAGCTATAGCCTAATTTATTCCTTAACTGGGTATTGACATTGGTGTAAGAAAATAGCTTTAAATACCTGTGTGAAAGAGTTTCTCTGGTGAGATCAGGTTTCTTCTCCTGCCACCCTCCCACTTTTGCACAGAGATTTGTCCTAGAGGCTGCCTGCTTTCCATGCTGGTGTGAGTTACCAGTTGCCACTGCTGTGGTGCATCTCTAGTTATTTTCCTGAATTGTTTGTTCATTTGGGTTTAAACTATGCTATTTTATCATAAAACAGAAACATACGAGCTTTGTATTTCAGTTATCTGCATCAAAGTACTAATAATGCTCTGAGCCCAGCTCAAGCCAATCCACAAGAATATGGTAAACCACTATAAATGACTGTTGAACATAACTTCAGGTCGTTACAAAAGCAGCATGAGGAGATGACTGGTCACTATTACCTCCAAAGGCAATAGCTACGAACCAAATGCTATACAGAGGTAAAAAGGATAGATGGCGGCGAACACAGAAAACGTATGCTGCTTCAAGGCCTCTCACTTTTCTTCTGGTGCTATCTGGACTGATGTCTGCCACCAGGTGTGAACTGACCGAGGTCAGGAAAAAGTCTCTAGACTTCAGACTAGTGATGTCTGTTATAATGTTGTTTTTGATGATCTTTTTCATGAAGATGCTCTAGCCTGATTCTCACTGTGCAGCTGGCTCCCAGGCACAGCACAAGTCAGCAGTTGTGTAACAGTCTTTCTATGGTCTGGCCCTTCTGGACAAGCCTTTCCCTGTCACAGGCATCAGCCCATGTAACCCTTTCCAGAAACTTATTCTCTGTTCTTTTGGTCTTCCCTTCAAGGCTTTCCACACAATAGTTTTGAGGGTTTATATAAATGCCTTCCATCAAATCATGGGTAAGTTCCAACAGGAAAATGTACTCAACAGAAACAGTATCATAGCCCTTGTAAGGAAGTGTTGTGGTTTAACCTCATCTGGCAACTAAGCCTCACACAGCTGCTTGATCACTTCCCCCAAGTGGGATGGGGGAGAGAACTGGAAGGGTAAAAGTGAGAAAACTTGTGGGTTGAGATAAAGACAGTTTAATAGGTAAAGCAAAAGCCACGTGCGAAAGCAAAGCAAAACAAGGAATTCATTCACTACTTCCCATCGGCAGGCAGGTGTTCAGCCATCTCCAGGAAAGCAGGGCTCCATCATGCGTAACAGTTACTTGGGAAGACAAACGCCATCACTCTGAACATCCCTCCATTCCCTTCTTCTTCCCCCAGCTTTTATATTGCTGAGCATGATGTCATATGATGTGGAATATCCCTTTGGCCAGTTGGGGTCAGCTGTCCCAGCAGTGTCCCCTCCCAACTTCTTGTGAACCCCCAGTCTACACACTGGTGGGGTGGTGTGAGAAGCAGAAAAGGTCTTGACTCTGTGTAAGGACTGCTCAGCAATAACAAAAACATCCCTGTATTATTAAGACTGTTTTCAGCACAAATCCAATACTAGCTATTGTGAAGAAAATTAACTCTATCCCAGCCAGAACCAGAACAGGAAGTAATTTGTGATTCAAATTTTGTAGTTCTACTTGTACTAGGAAATGCTCTGGAACTTCATGTGCTGCATCTTTTGAAGAGTCAGCTTCAAAGACGCTTTTGAATCAGGGACTGTTTTCTGAGTAAATATCTGGTGGGAGCTAATGATACATTCATTTAAAAAACATTTTATTTCTGCTGGTGTGTTGTGGGAATAGAGTTTCTGTGTTAGCAGTAACAATCATGACCAGGAAGACTGAGAAGGAGTCTAATCCTTGGCATTTCTTAGGCACATTTGAGTGATCAAAAAGGGATTGCAGAGATTAGGGTTTCTTTGTGTCATGCAAATCATGTCAATTGAATTAATTAGGAGTCTGAGCAACTCAAGTAAGGCTAGAAGGAGCCTGTCTGTGTACTTAAGATACAGTTATTTAGCGGGCCATCAGGAGATGTGCCTGCAGTGAAAACAGTGCTGCTATGAGGAGGAGCAAGTTCCTGATCATTGATTTGGACAACTCTGGACCAGACTGTGGTCCCTGTATGCCTGTAAGTCAGGACATACTAGCACTAGTAGCTGTTTGCAGCCAGGGTCTTATTCAGATGGCACCTGCTTACCAGTGAAGTAAGAGATAGATATTGACTTCCAGCCAGAGACAAGAAGTTTTTGTTCTACCCCTGATGAGGACCAGGGATAATCCTTCTCTGTGAACACCATGTCCTTTCAAGATGTTTAACTGCAATCACAGTGGCATGGGATGTTAAAACACTGCAGAATAATTTAATTTTGAATGTCTGTAGAGCTGAAAAAACAGTAATCCAAAGGTTTGTGACCTTTGATTTGCCATATGACTTAATGAGAAGGACTGAGTCATGAATTCAGTTTTGATCCAAAACCCTTGGGGAGTTCTGACCTTTTTCGCAATCTGGATCTCATTCCCAGCACTGTAATTTGCAGCAACCATGTAATTAATCTATGGCTAATTTGTTTCTCTACATTTATATCTAATCACAACTTGCAAAACAGTCTTTGAATAATTAAAGTAATTAATATTAAAACTTCATGGCCTCAAAAGATAAAAGGCTAGGGGCACAGGGCTGTATTACAGCAAAGAAGTATAACGTGAGTGAGATTTGCTGGACTGTAGATTCCAGCCCTTGCTACAACAGACATGACTTTATATGATCCTTTACGTAACTTTTTGTAGGCATATCATGAAACTATTCAGGTTTCTCACCTAGATTATTCCCTTTAGGAAGGTATTCTTACAACTTATTTCTTTGATGACTAGAAACATTCCTCTAAATTTCAGACTAGGTGTGTTCATATCCCACAAACATTCTTATACCAACTCTCTCTCCTTCACCTTCTTTTGTGTTTACCCCAAGGATGCTTTAACAGGCAGCAATCACATGCATCATCTCAGCCTTCACTCTTGCAGATTACAAAAGCAGGTGCCTCTAACTGCCTGCCAACAGCAGCACTTACCAGTGCCCTGACCACTATATTGGCACTTCTCTTCCTGTTTCCGTTTGACTTATTTTCGCTAGAACAAGGATGGATTATTCCTTCGGAGTCTGCAAACCCACACAAAGCACCTCTGCACTCAGGGCATGTAATTTAAAGCCACACGTGACTGTGGCAAATTTTCTAACCTCCATTATCATTCCAGAGGTACTGGGATTCCCTCGGATTCATGGCACTGTGCATGCTAGCATCCCTCTTTCCTTTGGACATTAAGGGTGTAATTAATCTGAACCCAAACAATACAGATGTCTTCATAAACTATTCACCCCCGTCACCTGCAGGAGACAAATGGGTATTTCTGGATATAATTTATTGATTTTAAAGTAACATCTACAGTAAGATAAATCATGTGACTATGATCTAGACAAGTAGCTCAAATATAAATATCTACATTTGGCCAGATGAAGTTCATCTAAGGCCTTTGGTTTCATTTGCACCGCAAGTCAAACCCTCAGCTCACATTCTAAAGACAGAAATAATTATTTTAAGGAAAATGAAGATTTTCCTAAATATCACACATTACTTTTCCTTGCCTTAGTGATATGGCTTGCATTATTTCAATGGAGTCATATTTCCAACAGCATCTGGCATCTGGGAAAACAACTGTACAATTTTGTTGCAAGCTAGAAGAATTCTGCACCAGTTTTGTCAGTATATTTGGGATGCCAAGGGGGGAACACAACACAGCTATGCCTTAAGCCACAGTTAAGCTAATGGATTGCAGATAAGACTGTTCTGAGGAAGGTTAAAACAATATTTAAGTTTTGCTACATTGAATAGTCAAAAAAGAAATAGAAAAAAAAAGACAGGAAATAGCAAGAAAGTAAATATGTTAAATGCAGAGTTAAAATGTGCCCGTGAGACGTCAAAATGGAAATGTGCATTTGAGTTTAGCTGGGTGACATGTAATATATCAATATAATAGCTATGCAAAGTGGTAAGTCAACTTTCTTAACACAGTAAGCACTTCAAGAACTCTTGAGACTCATGACTTTTTGATTTAAGCTGGAAAACAGCATATTAAAAATAAACACAGAAAAACATTACCTCAAAATACAGCATTTAAAATGCATGCCACAAAGCCTTTGAACTAGTAAGAGATTATGCTTAAGCTACTTTGCAGTCAATTTAGCATATGAGAAAAGCTGAAACAAACTAAATTTTAAAAAGTTCAGTTTTTTTGTCTTTATTCACACCTTTTAAAAATCTTTCCTCATCAACATACCAAGAAGTGTCAAATGAAAGCAAAAGAATTTTTGTAACGGTACAAATACATATTGAATCAAATCACTAACAACTACAATGCACATGGGAGTTAGCAGAGAGTTTATGAAGACACAGATAATTTTTTTGTGAATTTCACTTCCTTTGATGAAAATTTGATTACATTTGTTGCATGGAAATGCTAGATCTACTGGAAGTTCCTAAATGAGGACAGATCTAAGAAAGAGAATTTTTCCTTCCTGTTTTTTTTCAGCTGAAGCTAATGAATGTGAAAGCACAACATGTGAAGTCAGGTAGCTGAAATCTTCTTTAGCATGGATAATTCATGGGCAAAGTAAATAGATTTTTTCCTGCCAAGATTTCTTAGTCTGGCTTTTGGTGCAGAGTGGAAGTATGTCAGGATCTATAGCCACCTACATTTTGGACTTCATATTAAGACTGGTAACAAAGATGCCAATTAGTGTTGACAGCAGGCAGATAGATAGTAGACAGCAGCTAGCCTGAGATTACACACCTGGTCTGGATTAAAAAAAAAATAAAATAAAATCTAGGTATAAAAGGTTTCAGACCCTATTACCAATCCTTTATGGCAACTTGTCTTTCCAGCTTGGGATGAATATAATTAATTATGAGAGATATTGAGTATTGTTAACCTGGAAATGTTGGGCACCTGAATCGGCAAACCAGATGGCTTATGTATTCTAGATATTGGTTCCTAAGTTAGGTCCTGAAATTTGGAAAGTCTGGGACTGGGTTCTTTATTTTAGGGCAAATAGCTGGTGCAAATCCACAGAGCACATTCTAGGACATAAAAAACTCAGCATTGAAGTTGCTAGTACAGAATGCATCTACTGTTCATCTAAACAGCATCTTAGGAGACAAAAGTATTCAGGGATATAAAAGCAGGCTGAAATCTAGATCAGTCAGAACTCTGCATTTTCCTTTCTTTTTCTTTTTGACAAACTAGATTATTAATCATATTAATTTGCTTTTCTTTCCTCCTAATTCTGCAAGTTTCTCTTTTTCACTCTTTCCCATTTCCTTCCACCTGCTATGCAATGTTCTGTGCAGACACTTCACGTCTTTTTACATTTACCTGTCTTATGCAGAGAAGTCTGACTTGATGCATTTTCAAGGTTTTATACTCTCTTTCCAATGGTATTCAGTGAATGTCATCCTTGGCACGCCAAGGTTCATCTGGCCTTTCAAAGGGGCATCCCATTACTGAAAGCATTCTGCTCACTGGCTGCATAACAGGAAAAGGAAGAAGCCTATTACAGTACCCTTTGACAGAAAAAGGCCTGACTAAATTAACAGTT